>NW_028234414.1:45637918-45650418 GCF_977035675.1 Penaeus japonicus | reverse complement strand
GTTATAATAATGATACGGATAATAATAGTAATAATTAACAGGATGATAGCAATGATAATGATAACAAAAATATAATGATAGTAATGATGGTAATATGATAATAATAGTATTGATGATAGTATTAATAGAAAGGATAATAATTATTATGATTATGATGATAACTAAAACAGCAACACTAATAATACAAAATACAATCAATGACAAAACAAATGTACAAAACGAATAAAAAAAAAAGAAAAAAAGGTTCAAGACCATCCTTTTGCTATATAATATCTCAATACTACCCATCTCGGTAAAAAAAAAAAATCATCATATTGGGTATATAATATAAAAGGGACCATTTTTTTATATATGAATATGGACAATTATTAAAGTTATTCCAAGATGAAAAGGATTTATTTGTTAAGTGCAGACCAATAGAGACATCAGTAAAGATATTTATATTGACTTTGGAAACAGTTCCAAGCTAAGAGTGTTAGTCTGCAAAAATATTTTTTCGCTAAGTTATTTGTTAGAAATGATTATCATGGTAATGTTCGGGTGGTATTAAGATCAAAGTTACGTAATGACTGTATATTATTTTAGGACTAAATATTTGACTGGTATTATTGATACAATGCAATGCAATCGTCGTGTTAATGCGAAGGGGTGTGTTGCAAGCAATGGATAAAAAGACTAGAAAACTCATTGACTATTCAGGTAGCTTTGCATTCTAGAGTAGATGTTAGAATTCAATGTTGCACGGAAGTCTGTCTAAGTAAATAAAAGGATTCAAGTTGAACAAAGCAACGATGGGAATGTTTTGAATATGGAATATAGCGAATATGTATATTATATATATATATATTATATATATATATTATAGTTTATATATATATATAATATATATATATATATATATATACACACACACACACACCCACACACACACATACATACACACACACACACACAAACACACACAAACCCACACATATATACATGTATATATATATATACATATATATATATAGTTATATATTTATTTATATATATATATATGACTTGCAAAACACTCTTCCGTTGTTGATAAATGGCAGATAAAACCCACTATACACAAAAACAGATTTATTGAAAATGAGACAACAGTTTCGGGATTGTACCATCTGGGATCCACATCTTCAGGTCGTGACCTGAAGATGGGATCCAGATGATCCGAAACTGTTGTCTCATTTTCAATAAATCTTTTTGTGTATAGTGGGTTTTATCTGCCGATATATATATATATATATATATATATATATATATATATATATATATATATATATATATATATATATATATATATGTATATATATACATATACACACATATATATATATACATATATGTATATAAGCATGTGTCTTTTTGTGTGCATATTTAGAAAAAAAGACTCAAGCCCCAGAAATTCAGAAGCGAAATCCAGTAAAAGGGCGGAGGGAGGGCGGAGGGTGGAGGGAGGGCGGGCGGAGGGCGGAGGGAAGGTGGAGGGAGGGCAGAGGGAGGGCGGAGGGCGTTAAAGCAAAACTGAGGGAGTGATGCTCAAGGTCAGAGCCAGAGTGCGACGGCGAGTATGAACTTGTGTAAAGGATTCCGGGGGAAAAAAGGAATATACGCGAGCAAAACATTTTGTTGTTTCTCACTTCGGTGAGTAAGTAGTGCGAGGAGAGATGGATGAAGGGTGAATGCAGCCTGTGGGTGAGATTCTCTCTCTCTCTCTTATTTTTATTCTGTCTCTCTTTCTCTCTCTCTCTCTCTCTCTTATTCTTATTATGTCTCTCTTTCTCTCTCTTATTCTTATTCTGTCTCTCTTTCTCTCTCTCTCTCTCTCTCTTATTCTTATTCTGTCTCTCTTTCTCTCTCTCTCTTTCTTATTCTTTCTCTCTTCCTCTTATTCTCTCTCTCTCTCTCTTATTCTTATTCTCTCTCTCTTTCTCTCTCTCTCTCTCTCTCTCTCTCTCTCTTATTCTTATTCTGTCTCTCTTTCTCTCTCTCCCTCTCTCTCTCTCTCTTATTCTTATTCTCTCTCTCTCTCTCTTTCTCTCTCTCTCTCTCTCTCTTTCTCTCTCTCTCTCTCTCTCTCTCTCTTATTCTTATTCTGTCTCTCTTTCTCTCTCTCTCTCTTATTCTTATTCTCTCTCTCTCTCTTATTCTTATTCTCTCTCTCTCTCTCTCTCTCTCTCTCTCTCTCTCTCTCTCTCTCTCTCTCTCTCTTATTCTTATTCTGTCTCTCTCTCTTATTCTTATTCTCTCTCTCTTTCTTATTCTTATTCTGTCTCTCTTTCTCTCTCTCTCTCTCTCACTCTCTCTTATTCTTATTCTCTCTCTCTCTCTCTCTCTCTCTCTCTCTCTCTCTCTCTCTCTCTCTCTCTCTCTCTCTCTCTCTCTCTCTCTCTCTCTCTCTCTCTTATTCTTATTCTGTCTCTCTTTCTCTCTCTCTCTCTCTCTCTTATTCTTATTCTGTCTCTCTTTCTCTCTCTCTCTTATTCTTTCTCTTTTTCTCTTATTCTCTCTCTCTCTCTTATTCTTATTGTCTCTCTTTCTCTCTTTCTTTATATATATATATATATATATATATATATATATATATATATATATATATATATATATATATATATATATATATATATATATATATATATATATATATATACACATATCTGTGTGTGTGTTTGTGTTTTCACCGTTATTTTTTCGATAAAAACAAATGATAATGCATTCATGATCAATGGAAAGGATCTAGTTAAAATCTGAAAAATATTTAGAAGTGTGCATATTGTTATTCAGTCATATTTTAATTAATTTTTTTAAACAGAAAAAAAGTTTATGTTCCAGAGATTTTTTCTTTCTTTTTCTTGCACTGGATTTTTTTTTCCTATAAAAGAAAAATAAATACCTCTTGTGTTTTAAATTTTCTTTCTTTTTATTTCTTGTTACAAGAAAAAATATCAAATAAACGTTTACGATATCTAAAAAAAAAGAATAAAAATGTCTTTATTAAACCGAAAATCAGGATTTAAAATACATCGAGAAATAAAAAAAATCTATAAATAAAATCAGCGATTTTCTTGCAGATCAAGGTTTTAGGTTATAAGCTCTTCCGAAACAACCTTCAAACTCCCAGCCTGTGACAGCTGAGATCAGAAAGAAAGAAAGAAAGAAAGAAAGAAAAAAAAAAACTGGAAAATCAGTAATCATTTTTCGGGCGTCGCGTGAGGTCTAGGCTAATGGCTGTTGAATTAATTTTTCCTCCCTCCCCCCCTCTATCTTTCCTCCCCATTCCTCCCCCTCCCCCTCCCCCTCCCTTCCCTCCCTCTCTCCCAGGATATCACTGCCAGTTCTCTCCAACTTTTTTTTTTATCTTTTTTTTAATCTTTTTTTTTAAGGGTGTTTCTGCTATTCTTACCCAGACTCCTTTCCCAATATATTTTTCCTACTTGTTCTCTTTCCCTACTTTCCATTCTTTTTCTTTTTTCTCTCTCTCTCTATCTCTTTCTCTCCTCTCTAACCCACACCCTCCTCTCCCTTCTTCATAATGTAACCCTCCCCCTCCTCCTCCTCCTACACATCAGCTCTCTCCCCCCCCCCCCAAACTCTCACCCCTTTTCCCCTCTTCCTCTTCGCCTTTCTTACTCTTCCCCACTTCCCCAACTTCCTTCCTTCCCCTCTACTTCAACCTCCCTCACCCCCTCCTCCTATCCCCATTCTCCTCAACCTCACCCTTCCACTCCTACCTCCTCGCTTCCCCAACCTCTCTCTCCTCTCTTCCCCTCCCCTCCTCCTCAACCTTCCCCCCTCCCCTCCCCTCCTCCTCAACCTTCCCCCCTCCCCTCCCCTCCCCTCCCCTCCCTCGGCTTTCCCCTCAATCTTCTTTAAGCTTGAAATGGATTTTTTTTTTTCAACAACACACAATTACTAGATTTTTGTCTCTCTCTTTCTCTTCCTCTCGCTGTCTCTCTTTCTCTTTCATCTCTCTCTCTTTCTCTCTCATCTCTCTCTCTTTCTCTCTCATCTCTCTCTCTTTCTCTTTCTTTCTCTCTCATCTCTCTCTCTCTCTCATCTCTCTCTCTCTCACTTTCTCTCGTTCTCTCTCTCTCTCTCTCTCTCTCTCTCTCTCTCTCTCTCTCTCATCTCTATCTCTCTCTCTCTCTCTTTCTCTCCCTTTCTCTCGTTCTCACTTTCGGTTGTTGTTGTTGTTTTTGTATCAATTTCCTTCTCCCCCTCTTTCCCCTCACGACGTCTTTACTCTCCCCTCTCTCTTATCCTCTTTAACTCTTTAACTCACACACACACACACACACACACACACACACACACACACACACACACACACACACACACACACACACACACACACACACACACACACACACACACACATTCACAGCCTTGTCCACACACAGTAATCTCTCCTCCCCCCTCCTAGCCCTACCCCGCCTTCCCCTCCCCCCTCAGATAAGTAGGAGGGTCAAATGATGAAATGTCCGTCATGAGGTGAGCATCGGACATGGGGGAATCATGCAACAGAGGTCAAGAGATTAGCCATGAGTGCATGATGTAGGGAGAGGGAGGGAGGGGGGTAGGGAGAGAGGTAGGGAGGGAGGGGGGAGTGAGGGGTGTAGGGAGGGAGGGAGGGAGGGGAGAGAGAGAGAGAGAGATGGAATACGAGACAGAGAGAGCGAGAGAGAGAGAGAACCAAGATTCTCTCTCGTTCTCTCTCCCTTTCTATATCTTTCTTTTATTCTCTCTTTCAATCTCTCTCTCTCTCTCTCTCTCTCTCTCTCTTTCTATATCTTTCTTTTGTTCTCTCTCTCAATCTTTCTCTCTCTTTCTTTCATTCCTTCTCTCTCATTCTCTTTCTCTTTTTTTCTCTCCTTCACTCTCTCTTTTCTCTTCTCTCTATCTATGTATCTATCTCTATCTATCTATCTATCTTTTTATCTATCTATCTCTCCTTTGAACTAACCAATGATTTTTCTAAACGGTGAAAAGGTCTAACATATATCATCTCTCTCTCTCTCTCTCTTTCTCTTTCTCTCTCTCCATTTCTCTTTCTCTTTCTCTTTCTCTCTCTCTTTCTCTCTCTTTCTCTCTCTTTTTTTTTCTGGTAACATGTTTTTATGCATCTGGAAATTCATACAGGTTGCTTAATAACAGTTCAAGAGATATGCAGACAAAAGTTTTTTTAACTATTTATTTGTTTCCAAATAAAATCATTTCAGTGTAACAGTGGAAAAGTCTCGATGAATACTTTTTTTGAAATTTTAATAACGTTTAGATTATTTATTTAATATGAATATAAAATGATTCCAAAATTTCTCTTTGCTCTTTAATTCTTTCTCTCTCTCTCACTCTCTCTCTCTCTCTCTCTCTCTTTCTTCTCCAGAAATTACTTAACAGTAAGCAATAAATAGCTAGAATAATGCGTAAGATTTTGCCATTCCTCAATAATGAAGTATTTAAAAATACGGTCATTGCTACAGTCAATTTCCAACGCCAACACGTAAATTTCTTTAAAATCTCTTTTTCCTCTTTCGCATTTTTCACAATAACGTTTATTATGTGTAAAACAAACAGACTATTTTTAAGTTAATCTTATCTGATCTGATTTAATCTTATCTTTAATTTCTTATGGTAATCTTTGATCTTAAGATCTTGATATTTTTACCCACATAATTTCTAACAAAATTTGTAATTGTTTTGAAATTAAATGAATAGACGTGAAGAAATAAAAAGTATCGAGCAATATTTCCAATAATTTGAATCGCAAATCACGGCAAATTGATCGCAAATGATGCAAAACAACCACCCAATCGGACCGAACCAGAACCTCATATAGATTTGAACCAACTTATAATCCAGAGGCCTGTGCTGCCTTCCCTGCGTGACTGCCGACCGGAGTGACCTTTGACCTCGAGTGGGGGACGTTATCTCCGAAGAGAACGCTCGTCAACCGCCAAACACGAGCAAGTGCCAAGGGCACCTGTTAACTTTTCCCGAAGAAAGACTTGACTGGTCTCGAACCCGGGAACCTCCGACGCTGGAACCAACCTGGAAAGAGACTTAGGGCCGTTTTTTTTAAACTTCGTACCGGCCCGAACGAATACCTTACCAACCCGAATATGAAAAATCGGATTAGTTAAACGGAATTTGTTTGGGCTCGCCCGAAGATATTATAGCCACCCTAACGAAAAAAAATTGCGATCGGCTAACCCTCCCCAGAGCCGTCCCGAATCGAAATTATTACAACAAAAAACAAAAAGCTTCTTCTCTAATAAAACTAAAACATTTATATGAACCGACTGTATTTTAATTCGTACCATAGTAGGCTTTGCAAAGTGTCTCTTAATCATCAGATATTTTGTCGGAGACTTTTGTTGACACCATTGAATTTTGGAACACATCAACAGCGTTCCAAGAATAATCAAAAACGAAACCTGTCTCCTGAGCTCTTATCTACGACTTCGTTCGTCAAAAGTCAACTTCAATGCTGAACAAACGACACCAATAACATTTTTAAGAAGGTATGAAGCACATAAGAAGTGGTTGACGTGCATTAATAGACATATTTAGGCCAGTGAGGTGAAGGTACTGTCAACCTGTAGCGTGTCCAGTATCGCGGTTTTCTTGCTTCATCAGCTGTTATCACTCCCACTTAAAAATAGTTATTTGAAAAACGGAAATCAGTCATTAAACTGTATTTCATCATGGTATTGTCATCCTTTAATGTACTTAGTTTGTGTAGAATCATTAAACTCCTATACTTGATGTCACATTTAATAGAAAATCATAATTTACATTTTTGCCAAGTAATAAATTGATATAGGATATGAGTCAGTTTTTTAAATTATTATTTGACGTAATGAAACCTATGTGCAATGATTTATATATCTGAAATTAATGCTATCAATTAATTTTTCAGAATATGACCTTATGAAGTAATTTTGTGGCCTCCATGCTTTATGCGCTGGCAAATGCCAACAACCCTACCCCCCTGTATATTTGGGAATTGTGTACTATTGTGTGAATCCTCTTTATTATAGGTAATAATGGTAATGTGGACCAAGTTGAGGAAGTGGAGGAGGTCTGTCTGCCACGTTTAGTGGTGAGAGATAGAAGGATCCAGTTGTCATGCAGTCAGAGGAGGAGTTCTTGAAACGTTATCAACTGCCAAAGCAGTGCACCAGAAACCTGCTTCAGAAAATCAGCAGAAAATTACCCACAGCAAGAGATGGCAGAGGTAATTATTCTTCTTTCAAAATAATGCTGGTTATACAAAATATTAGTATAAATATGATATAAAATGTATATACTAATGTATGGGTGTGTGGAATTTAAACTATGGTGCTGATACATATTTTTTTTTATTTTTAATAGGTTGCAGCTTGTGTTATGTTGCATAATCTAGCCACAACTGAGAATATTGATATTGCCAAAGAAGAAGACACATATGAACTAGAGCATGATGCAGTACACTGCAAAAATAATGATAATCGTTTAGGGTTTGATGTCAGAAAATGTTTGTGAACAATGGTTTTAGGATGGCTTAGCAGTCAGAGAATTTCTGGATGAATCATTAATTTCCACTTTAAGCATATTTCTACTTATTTTATATTACCTGTATATTAAAAGGAATTGTTTATAGTAAATTGTAGTAATTATTATTGGTATCAGGAATCGTCATATCAAACATTTAACTTATTATTGTTTATAAGTGAAATAAGTCCTTGTCAGAAACCTTGTCAATCAGTGTTTTTTTCTGATTCTTTATTAGTAAAATGAGACATATTTTCTGTTTTAAAATATTTTCTTATCTATGAAACTATAGATGTCAAGATATATATATATATATATATATATATATTTTTTTTTTTTTTTTTTTTTTTTTTTTTTTTTTTTAAGTCGCAAATAACAATGTGCAGATTTTTTCTCTTTTTTGTGTGAAATACGACTTGTCTATTTACTTATATTTAGTTATCTACCTAACTGGGAAATGTCTAGATTTTTATATTTTCCTTTTTGATGTCTGAAGTCATGTTATTTAGTCTGTTGCATTAGTTATTAGTGGGATATGAATTTTCTAGTAAAAACATTTAAATTATATATGCAAAAAGAGGCCTTTGCATGTATGTTTTTGATTACTTTTATCATAAGAATGAAATAAAAGAGCTATGTAGGTTTTGTTGTTTTATTTCATGCTTTTGCAGCATTTATGTTTTTTCCAGATTTTGTGCCATGAAGTTGCAAATATTGCTTTGCATCACCTAAAAATGAAATTATTTCATCTGCAACCCTTTAAAGTCACTTGAAACTCTTTCTGCAGATGCACGAACTGCTTCACAAGACTTGGAGAATTCCTTTCTAATTTCAATCGCCTTTAAGAGTTGGGGATCATGGAGCTTTTTGTTGCTTAGGCTAATAGCCTTGTAGCATTACTCCCTCTCTGAGGTTTGGTCCCTCTTTTTGCCCTTCCTATGAGTTGTTGAAGAAGGTGATGAAATGGTTGAAGGAGATGGTGGTTCACCACAGGCAGATGGTGGAACTGGGGTCAGTGGTGGAGCTGTTGGCAGAGAGGGTTTTCTAGGAAGTAAAGGAGGTCCTAGAGGGCTTGGAATTGCAGGAGGTATAGAAAAGTCCTGCTGTCTGAATGAAGGACCTTCATCAACCCATTCTGAAATTGACATAAATGAAGAAATGATAGCGATTAAACGTTTTAAAATCTGTTTCTACAGAGTTACATGTGTGGGTGGGTGGGTGACAGACATACACATATTTGGCGTAGCTGATTCTGAATCATATCAAAGAATGCAGATGAAACGCTGACACAAGAGAAAACATAATTCTAATATTGCAACTGCTTATCGTTGATTTCTAACCTGAATTGTTTGCTAATGCCTCGTGTTTATTCATGAGTAATCTCTTAATATAATTCAAATAAATTATCCTTTATCACAATATGTATGTTTAATATAACAAACACGCAGAAAACGTTCAATATTACTTACGTTTCGCGCATGTACTCCCAAGCTCGATTTAGCTGAGTTGCTGTATAGATGGCATTAAAGCTGGCAGTTATGCTCTTCCGTGCTTGCTGCCTGCGACTGATGATCCCAGGGTCGTACATTTTTTAATCTATGCGATGACTATGGTCAGCGATTAGAGAAATCAACATTTTTCTCTGATTTTCCGTGAGCGAACTATTTTTATCCTTCCCGCTCGCCATGGTTGTTCGATCATCTGGCGCGCTTTCTGCGTACGCAGGGTTACCAACTGTTGCAAATATTCGGGCCGCCCGAAAACATTTTAGGGCGGCCGGCTCACCGCACTGCCTTGACGTTTGAAAAAATCGATTTGAGTTTTCGGGCCGGCCCCACGCAATTTATTTTCGGGTTGGTAACGCCCGAAACCATGATGTTTAAAAAAACGGCCCAGAGAGAGAGAGAGAGAGAGAGAGAGAGTGAAAGAGAGAGAGAGAGAGAAAGAGAGGTGGAGAAAAAGGGAGAGAGAGAGAGAGAGAGAGGTGGAGAAAAAGGGATAGAGAGAGAGAGAGAGAGGATGTTTGTGAGGGAAAGAGCATTAAAGAAATAGAGTGAGTGAGAGGAACAAGAGAGAAAGAGAGAAACAAAAGTGAGAACCTTGAAAACAAGAGAGGGATCAAACTGAACAAGAAAACAAAATAACCAAGAGATGAAGAGAAAAAAGAAGAAACAAAAGTAAACTCTTTAAAAGATTTGTGAACAAATAGAAAAAAGTGAACTGGGAGAGCTCTCTTTGCAAGGTAAAATGAGATATAATAATACAACACACATATTATCCAAACCATTAAATGCAGTGTGTAAAAAAAGATGGCTGGTAATAACATGTTCATAAAAGATGTAGTTTGTATGTCCACCACAGACTAACACTATCACAATCTGACATTTTGGAGAAATATTACCAATAGTCTTTGTGCATGATTATGCCATCAACTTCCTGGTTCTTGGTTTGAATCTGTTATACCTAGGGTGAAAGTATAACAAGTACGTTTTTCTTAATTTATTCCTGAAGATAGTAAACAGTATCACAATGGTCTACAATCTGTTGAGCTAATATGAATATTGTTTCTATAATCAAACATTTCTTTGAATGCACATAAGAAGTTCCTCTGCAAATGTTCTCCCTTCACTTGATTTGTAAAATAATAAGGCATGATATATTAAAAAGTATAAATTAAAAAAATTCCATACAGTTGAAATTGTAGTTTCAGTAGTTTGTAATTTATGGATCACCTTAATATCAAACATGTCAGACAAGGATAAAAAGTCAAACAAAAATTCAAAAATACATAAATCCTGTCTTATTAGAATCCCTTCTGATTAAATTAATAAAATTCAAATAAATTATATATATATATATATATATATATATATATATATATATATATATATATATATATATAGAGAGAGAGAGAGAGAGAGAGAGAGAGAGAGAGAGAGAGAGAGAGAGAGATACAGAAGAGAGAGAGAGAGAGAGAGAGAGAGAGAGAGAGAGAGAGAGAGAGAGAGAGAGAGAGAGAGAGAGAAAGAAAAGGAGAGAAAGAAAAGGAGAGAGAGACAGAGAGAAGGAGAGAGAGAGAGACAGAGAAAAGGGAGGGAGAGAGACAGAGAAAAAGAGAGAGAGAGAGAACTGAATAAAAAAAACTGTTATTTACAACAAGAGGCAAAACCAACAACATGACCTTCTAGGCATAAAAGGTACCAAGTCCTTAACAAAAATCCTATGCATCTCCTGTCATTAATCAGACACAACATAAGTCTTCCTTAATTCCAACATATTTTACCAATAAATCAGTTTTTTATTGATATCTCATATATACACTTGTACACATGCCCTCCCACACACAGCCAAATAATAGTTTCATGATAAAAAAAAAAACTTGGTAAAATAAAGAATCCCTATTAAAAACACTATTCCACTCCCTATTACTACATTCTGAATAAACTCTGGTGATAGCTAAACAACACCTAATATAAAAACTGTAAAAGAGTAGCCACACTATAAATCTACAAAAGATAAAAACAAAAATTCAAAAATACATAAATCCTGTCTTATTGGAAGAGAAAGAGAGAGAGAGAAGGAGAGAGAGAGAGACAGAGAAAAGGGAGGGAGAGAGACAGAGAAAAAGAGAGAGAGAAGAGAGAGAGAGAGAACTGAATAAAAAAAACATGTTATTTACAACAAGAGGCAAAACCAACAACATGACCTTCTAGGCATAAAAAGTACCAAGTCCTTAACAAAAATCCTATGCATCTCCTGTCATTAATCAGACACAATATAAGTCTTCCTTAATTCCAACATATTTTACCAATAAATCAGTTTTTTTATTGATATCTCATATATACACTTGTACACATGCCCTCCCGCACACAGCCAAATAATAGTTTCATGATAAAAAAAAAAAAAAATTGGTAAAATAAAGAATCCCTCTTAAAAACACTATTCCACTCCCTATTACTACATTCTGAATAAACTCTGGTGATAGCTAAACAACACCTAATATAAAAACTGTAAAAGAGTAGCCACACTATAAATCTACAAAAGATAATATAATTAGGTTACTCAAAAAAGATCAAACTCTTACTTTGACATAAATCCTTATAATCTTTTGCAATCCATATAAAAAATTCCTTCTATGGAAAATAAATTTATCCCAAGTAATTTCTATAATATAATCACCTGTATCAATTCAGTTCGCCTTAAAATATATGATAAGTCTGAAGTTTTAAGATATATGGAGTAAGGGAAATGCATTTATGTAAACAAATTGTGGATATATATTACAACATATGATAATAATGAAATGTACAAGAGATGTGAGTAGGATAGAATGGGCCATTCCCCGTTAGTGATTATCGATTTTTTCCGGGGGGGGGGGGGGGGGGGATTGTTTTTTTCGGGGGGGGGGGGGATGGATTTTTTCGGGGGGGGGTATTGATTTTTCTCGGGGGGGGGGGGATATTGATTTTTCGGGGAGTATTGATTTTTTTTTCTTGTGGGGGGAGGGGGGGGGGGGGGGGGGTGGGGGGGGGGGGGCATTATTATTGATTTTTTTTTTTTCATTGATTTTTCTTTTTCGTTCGTCGGGGTGGGTTATGTAATATTATTGATTTTTTTTTTTATTATTGATTTTTATTTTCGGGGGGGGGGGGGGGGGTATAATATTATTTGATTTTTTTTCCGGGGAGGCGGGGGTAATGGGGTTCTGGTATGTTTATTATTGATTTTTCCTTGGATATTGGGTAGGGGTACGTCAGTTTATTTTATTTTTATTTTCTTTTGAGGGGTAGGGGTATGTAATATTTTTTTTTTCTCTAATTTTAGAATCTTTGGGTATATTCGTGGGTATCAAGGCTCTGGTAGGGCTATATTACGTACATGGGTATCAAGTGTTCTTCTATAATGTTCTTAAAGTATCGAAAGGTAAGGATAATTTAAAATTG
>NW_028234414.1:45617339-45637818 GCF_977035675.1 Penaeus japonicus | reverse complement strand
CACACACTACACACACACACACATACACACAACGGAAACACAGTAACACACACACACACACACACACATTCACAGCCTTGTCCACACACAGTAATCTCTCCTCCCCCCTCCTAGCCCTACCCCCCGCCTTCCCCTCCCCCCTTTCCACGCCCCCACCCGGCTGCCCGATGACCTCAGATAAGTAGGAGGGTCAAATGATGAAATGTTCCGTCAGAAGTGAGCAACGGACAAGTGTGCATCATGCAACAGATTCAAGAGATAGCCATGAGTGCCTGATGTAGGAGATTGGAGGGAGGGGGGTAGTGAGAGAAGGAGGGCTGTAGGGAGGTAGGGAGGGAGGGTGAGTGAGGGGTGTAGGGAGGGAGGGACGGGAGGGATGGAGATAGAGAGAGAGAGAGAGATGAATACGAGACAGAGAGTAGCGAGAGAGAGAGAGAACCAAGATTCTCTCTCGTTCTCTATAGCCCTGTTCTATATCATTCTTTATTCTCTCTTCAATCTCTCTCACTCTCTCAACCTCTCTCTCTCTCTCACACGTCTCTTACTATAATATCATTCTTTTGTTCTCAGTCTCTCTCAAACTTTTCTCTTCTCTTTCATTCAAATATCCTTCTCTCCTCATTCTCTATTCTCATTTTTCTCTCCTTCACCTCTCCTCTTTTTCTCTTCCTCTCTATCTATTAATCAATCTCTATCAATCTATCTTTTATCTATAATCTAATCTATCACTCCTTGACCACTAACCCCTGATTTTTTACTAAACGGTGAAAACTCTAAACATAGATCATCTCACTCTCTCTCTACCTCTTTCTCCACTCTCCATCCATTTCTCTTTCTCTTTCTCTTCCTCCTCTCTTCCTCACCTCCTCTCTTTATTTTCAGGTAACATGTTTTTATCATCATGTAAATTCATACAGGTCTCTGCTTAATAACAGTTCAAGAATTATGCAGACAAAAAGTTTTTTAAAACTATTTATTGTATCCAATAAAATCATTTCATTGTAAACAGTGGAAAAGTCCGTTGATACTTTTTTTGAAATTATAAATAAAGTTTTAGATTATTGATTTAGTCTATAGAATATCAAAAAGATTCAAAAAAATTTCTCTTTGCATCTTTAATTCTTTCTCTCTCTCTCTCTCCTCACTCACTCTCTCTCCAATCTCCTCTCGTCGTCTCTTGTCTCTCGATCTCTTTCTCTTCCACGCAGAAATTACTTAACATGTAAGCAATAAATAGCTTAGAATAAAGATGCGTAAGATTTTGCGCATTCCTCAATAATGAAGGTTTATTTAAAGAAATACGGTCATTGCTACACGTCAATTTTCGTCAAAACGCCAACACGTAAATTTCCTAGTAGAAATCTCAAGTATTCTCCTCTTTCGTCAATTTTTCACAAATAACGATTTTTATTATGTTGTAAAACAAAATCAGACTATTTTTAAGTTAATCTTATCTGATCTGATAATTTAATCTTATTACTTTTAATTTCTTATCAAGGAGTAATCTTTTGATCTTAAGATCTTGATATTAATTACCCCACAATTAGGAATTTCTACTACTTAACAAAATTTTGTAATTGTTTGTGAAATTAAATGAATGAGTACCGTGATGAGAAGAAATAAAAATTGTATCGAGGTCTCGTATTTTTCCAATAATTTGTGAAATCGCAATCAGCGGGCAAAATTGACATCGCAAATGATAGCAAAACAATCTCACTCAAATCGACTCAGTGAACCAGAACCTCATGTGCAGATTGAACACCTAGGAATCCGAGGCCTGTGCTTGCCTTCCTTCCCGCGTGATCTGCCGAAACCGGAATGAACCTTTTGACCTCGAGTGGGGGACGTTATCGCGTAGAATGAAGTCCTCCGATCGAGAAACGCTCGTCAACCCGCCCAACACGAGCAAAGTGCCAAGGGCACCTGTTAACAGATATATATATATATCTGTTATCTATTTTATATATATATATATATATAGCTATATAATATATATATATATATATATATAAGATATAAATATTAAAATATAAATATATATATATATATCTACATCATACATATCAATATATATATATATAATATATATAAATATATATATATATATATATATATATATATAGATATATATTTATTATATATATCTGTTAGCCCAGAGAGAGAGAGAGAGAGAGAGAGAGAGAGAGAGAGAGAGAGAGAGAGAGAGAGAGAGAGAGAGAGAAAGAGAGTGAGAGAGAAAGAGAGTGAGAGAGAAAGAGAGAGAGAGAGAAATGAGAGAGAGAGAGAGAAAGAGAGGTGGAGAAAAAGGGAGAGAGAGAGAGAGAGGTGGAGAAAAAGGGAGGGAGAGAGAGAGAGAGAGAGAGAAAGAGAGGGGGAGAAAAAGGGATAGAGAGAGAGAGAGAGAGAGAGGATGTGTGTGAGGGAAAGAGCATTAAAGAAATAGAGTGAGAGAGAGGAACAAGAGAGAGAGAGAGAAACAAAAGTCTTGAAAAAAAAGAACCTTGCAAAAAAACAAGAAGAGGGATCAAAAACTGAACAAGAAAACAAAATAACCAAGAGATGAAAGAGAAAAAAGAAAAACAAAATAGTAAACACTTTAAAAGATTTGTGAACAAATAGAAAAAAAAGTGAACTGGGAGAGGCTCTCTCTCTTTTCAAGGTAAAGAATGGAGATATAATAATGCAACACACATATTAATAATCCAAACTCATTAATGCAGTGTTGCGTAAAAAAAGATGGCTGGTAAAAATATATTAAACATGTTCATAAAAAGATGTAGTTTGTATGAATGACCACCACAGACTAACAACCTATCACAATCTGACATTTTGGAGAAATATTACCAATAGTCTTTGTGCATAATTATGCCATCAACTTCCTGGTTCTTCCCTGTTTGGCGAATCTGTTATACCATGGGGATGAAAGTACAACAAGTACGTTTTTTACCCTTTAATTTAATTCCTGGAAGATAGTAAACAGAAATCACAATGGTCTACAATCTTGTTGAGGCTAATATGAATAATTGTTTCTTAAAACAATAATCAAAACAACATGTCTTTGAATGCACAAAGAAGTTCCTCTGGACAAATGTTTCTCTCCTTCAACCTCTGATTTGTAAAATAATAAGGCCATTGACATATTAAAAAGTGGTAAATTAAAAAACAATTCCATACAGTTGAAAATTGTAGTTTCAGGAAGATTAGTTTGTAATTTATGGATCACCTTAGGGGGGATTCAGTCGAGAGAAACATGTCAGACAAGGATTAAAAAGATGGGTAAAAAAACAAAATTCAAAAATACATAAATCCTGTCTGTATTCTAGAACATCTCTCTCTGGCTCGACATAAATCCCTAGCGCGAGAAGATGGGGCGAGGGGCGACACGAGCGCCTTCTGATTAAATCTTCATAAAATCACGTGTTCACATGACATATAGGTGTCTTTCTAGAACACACAGTAAATCATACATGAAACAAAATACTGCTGAAAATAAAACATAAAAAAGAGGGATATATATATATATATATATATATAAAGATATATATATATATATATATATAATAACAAATATGTATATATAAAATATATATATATATATATGTAGAATATATAATATATATATATATAAGATATACATAATTATATATATATATATATATTAACATACAATATATAAAGGGCATAGAGAGAGAGAGAGAGAGGGAGGGAGGGAGAGAGGGGAGAGAGAGAGGGGAGAGAGGGAGAGGGAGAGGAGGTGAGAGGGAGAGGGAGGGGGAGTGGAAGGTAGAGGGGAGATGGGAGAGGAAGAGGGAGAACGGGAGAGGGAGAGAGAGAGAGAGAGAGAGAGAAGGTGGAGAGAGAGATCTCGAGAGATGAGAGAGAGAGAGAGAGATGACGAGAGCTGAACGAGAGAGAGAGAGAGAGATATCATGGAGAGAGAGAGAGAAAGAAAAGGAGGTGAGAACCGCACCTGGAAGAGAGAACAAAGCTCAGAGAGAGAGGAGAGACAGAGAGAACAGGAGGAGAGAGACAGAGAAAAAGTAGAGAGAGAAGATGAGAAGAGAGAGAACTGAATAAAAAAAAAACTGTTATTTACAACAAGAGCAAAACCAACACTAACATGACTACCTTCTGGGAGGCAATAAGGGAGTTACTAGGGAAAATTTATGACAAATGAAAGGAACAAGGGACACGGTACGAAGTCTATACGATGATCAAGGGTAGAGTAGTGATAGAAGAAAGGCGGAAGGTAGTACCAAGTTCCCAGCTCGCTTTAACAAAATCCTAGGCATCTGCATCTCCTGTTCATTAAATTTCACAAGCACCCACTAGGACTTAAGTCTTCCTGAGCTCTGATTCCTAACATAATGTACATTTAAGAACCAATAATACGAGGATAGGCGGAGAGAATTGATCAGTTTTTAATTATTGATATCGCTCAATATATATAAGCACTTCTGTACACATTGTCCGCTCTCTGCGGGGCCCACACACGACACACAGCCAAATAATAGTATATCATGATAAACCAAAAAAAAAACTTGGAAAGAAATAAAGAATCCCAATTAAAAACACTTATTCCAAGCGTAGCAGGCTCCCATATTTAACTACGCGGTTAGCTGAATAAACAGGCAATGGTAGATAGCTAGCTAAACAAACACCTAATATACAAAACTGTAAAAAGAGTAGCCACACTGATAAATCTACAAAAGATAAAAACAAAAATATCAAAAATACATAAATCCTGTGCTTATTGATAGAGAAGAGACTAGAGAGAGAGAGATGGAGAGAGCAGAGTAGGGCACATCTCGGACAGACGAAAGGTGAGGTCAGGTCGTAGGTAGAGACGGTCGCAAGAGTCTGACAGAGAAAAAGGTAGAGAGAGAACTGAAAGAGAGAAGAGAGAGAAGTAGCATCTGACTATACTATAAAATCAAAAATAAACAACATGATTATTTACATCTAAGTACGCAAACAAGAGGCAAAACCAACAACATGACCCTTCTAGGCATAAAAAATTAAAAAAACCAAGTCCTTAACAAAAATTCCCTATGCATCTCCTCCTCACCTGTCATTAATCAGAACCACAACATGTCTCGCTTTTCCTTAATTCCCAACATACTTTTACCCAAAAAACTGAATCAGTTTTTTAATGATGATTCTAGAAAACATATATACACTTGTACACATGCCCTCCCAGCTCCACAAGCGACAACCAGCCAAATAATAGTTTCATGATAAAAAAAAAAAAACTTGGTAAAATCAAGAATCCCTCTTTTAAAAACACTATTTACCACTCCCTATTAACTACATTCTGAATAAACTCTGGTGATAGCTTCAACAACACCTAATATAAAAACTGTAAAAGAGTAGCCACACTATAAATCTAAACAAAAAATTAATATAAATTCAGGGTTACTCAAAAAAGGAAAAGATCAAACGTCATTACCTCATTGACATAAATCCCTTATAATCTTTTGGCAATCCATATAAAAAATTCCTTCTATGGAAAATAATTATTATATACATATCCCAACAAGTAAATTTCTATAATAATTTTAAACAAATTCACATCACCTGTATCAATTCAGTTCGCCTTAAAATATATGATAAGTCTGAAGTTTTAAGATATATGGAGTAAGGGAAATGCATTTATGTAAACAAATTGTGGATATATATTACAACATATGATAATAATGAAATGTACAAGAGATGTGCATGTAAATTATTTCATGAATGATGAAAACAACATTTTGTAGAAATGGAAATTAAAATAAAAAGAAAAGAAAAAAAAATATAGTAACACAATCTCTAAACAAAAATACTTTCCATGATTACCATCTAATATAAAATATCCATATAAGATTATCCTTATATAGTGCAAAATAATATAATGTCACATACATCATTGACTTTTTACTGATTGTTCCTGTGTCTTGACATCATTTGACCTGCTATCTTTCTCCAATTGGTAACTATCCCTGGAGGAAGACCCGCTGATATGGGGTCTCCATGCGTTATACTATTCCTTGGGCAATACTTGAGGGTATGAGCTGAATCCCCTGTTGCACTGCACAGAGGGCAAACATACACTCTCAGCACAGGACACTGGCAATGCCCACGATCATCCTAAAATAATAATATAATCATTATACCCATTAAACTTTGAATTTCTCTATACTTTTAAAGACCATTTACCTCTCTCTCTCTCTCTCTTACCTCAAATTATATCTATATACACATGTATATACAGTATACCTATCTATCTATATATCATATGTAAAATATGCAATATCATTTACCTTTAATGAATGTGACCTATAAAAAGTAGAATGATAATTGTTGTTTTTGCAAAACACACAACCCTTGATTGAGGCTACAGGACCAGCAGGCTTCTGCAATAAATGCTTGGACGACCGTGATCTGTTTTTTCCTTGTCCATAATTGAATGCTTCATTCATAGACAATTCCTCCATAAGAGCAACCAAATCTGTAGGTAAATTTTATTTATAAATATATTTAAAAGATGCTATATTTAACTAATATAAATGAAACATTATGCAATGTTTGAAATTACCTCCATAAAGTTTATAAAATAGTATAGGAACAAACAGAAACTGAGGAGGTGTTTTGTGTTCATCATGCTTATTTATTTTGCCACTGCCATGTATGAAGTCACCAGATTTTCAAACTATACATTTATAGCTACAGACTATTGTAAATTATATAAATCTATAAAAAAAAAAAAAAACTTATTCTCTTTCTAACAGTTTATATAATAATACCATTATCAACCCAGAACACAAACCTGATCGCTCATTCCCATGTGAGAATACTGGTTCTGATCCCTGAAATGTATTTTGAGGTCTGGATACTGGAAAATGAGTGCTGGATGGTGACGGAAAGTTACTGTAACTGGACTGAATATCCTGAACTCTACTTCCATTTGATAAATTTGAGAAATGATCATCATTTCTCAGATTATCTTGAGTGTTTAACATTGGCTGACCACTGAGGAATTGGTCCCATGCTGTTACATTGTTCTTACTATATCCTTGAGAGTGGATATCTGTTGTTGATATATCATAGCCTTGTATACTGGTATTTCCAGGTGCACCCCAGATACTGTTCATAGTCTGTGCTGAAGATGCACCCTGTACCTCCTTCTGGTCTAGATCTAAATATATACCAGAGTCATTCTGATTCTGGCTAATGTTCAAACTATCAAAGTCAGTTGTGCTATCACTTGCTGTTTGAATGTTGTTATTAAGTTGATTTAAATTTCTTGGTGGACTTGATTCCCAGATATCACTTACATCTTTGAATTTCTTAAAGGGATCAGGTAATAGAGACACCTCACCTCTCTGTGTAATGGTGCTTTTATCAAAGTTTGATATTGGTGTACTTGTATTTCTATCACCTTCTGAAACGCATGTTAACTGAGTTGTTGGTTCATTCACTTTAATCTCATGAAAATATCCATGAATATACTCATTTCCAACACCTGTTAAACTAAATTCATTATACACAGGAGTTCTTTCAATATCTATAGGATTTTCCTGAACAATTTTTTTCCATAATGCACTTGTCAACTTATGTTCTGTAGTACTTGCACTTTTTGGCACAGACTGCTTGCTTTGAAAAGACCTGAAAATAAAATGAAAATAATTAAAAAATACATTGAAGGTACTGCTATCAAACAGAGGATAAAAAGTGAATGAGTGAGAATGAGAGTGACGGAGTGAGTGAGGGAGAGAAAGAGAGAGGGTGAGAGAGGGAGGGAGAGAACATAAGGGAAAAAGAGAGAGAGAGTGAAATAGAGAGAGAAAGAGAGAGGGGATATATGAGAGAAATAGAGAGATAATATAAGACACAGAGAGAGAGAGAGAATATATTAGAGAGATAGTGAGAACAGAGATAGAGGGAGAGAGAGTGAGAGAAGAAAAAGAAAGAGAGAGAATATATGTAAGAACAAGAGAGAGAGAGAGAGAGAGAGAATATGAGAGTGAGAGAGAGAGAATATGAGAGTGAGTGAGAGAGATAGAATATGAGAGTGAGTGAGAGAGAGAGAATATGAGAGTGAGTGAGAGAGAGAGAATATGAGAGTGAGTAAGAGAGAGAGAATATGAGAGTTAGTGAGAAAGAGAGAATATGAGAGTGAGTGAGAGAGAGAATATGAGAGTGAGTGAGAAAGAGAGAATATGAGAGTGAGTGAGAGAGAGAGAATATGAGAGTGAGTGAGAGAGAGAGAATATGAGAGTGAGTGAGAGAGAGAGAATATGAGAGTGAGTGAGAGAGAGAGAATATGAGAGTGAGTGAGAGAGAGAGAATACGAGAGTGAGTGAGAGAGAGAGAATATGAGAGTGAGTGAGAGAGAGAGAATATGAGAGTGAGTGAGAGAGAGAGAATATGAGAGTGAGTGAGAGAGAGAGAGAGAGAGAGAGAGGGGGGGGGGGAGAAAGAGAGAGAATATAGGAGAGATTCAGAGAGCATATATGTGAGATACAGCGGGAGACCTACAGATAGAGATTTAGAGAATATAAGAGTGAGAGAGAGAATGAGAGAGAGTATATAAGGGAAAAAGAGAGAGAGAGTGAAATAGAGAGAGAAAGAGAGAGGGGGTATATGAGAAAAAGAGAGAGATAATATAAGAGAAAGAGAGAGAGAGAATATATTAGAGCGAGAGTGAGAACAGAGATAGAGGGAGAGAGAGTGAGAGAAGGGGGGAAAGAAAGAAACTGAGAAAAAGAAAAAGAAAGAGAGAGAATATATGTGAGAACAAGAGAGAGGGAGAGGGAGAGAGAGAGAGAGAGAGAAAGAGAGAGAGAGAGAGAATATGAGAGTGAGTGAGTGAGTGAGATAGAGATGAAGGAGAGAGAGAGAGAGAGAGAGAAGGAGACAGAGGAAGAGAGAAAAGGAGAGAAAAAGAGAGAAAAGGAGAGAGAAAGGGAGGAGGAGAGAGAGAAAAGGAGGGGGAGAGAGAGAGAAGGAGGGGGAGAGAGAGAGAAAAGGAGGGAGAGAGAGAGAGAAAAGGAGGGAGAGAGAGAGAGAGAGAGAGAGACAGAAAGAGAGAGAGAGAGACAGAAAGAGAGAGAGAGAAAAGGAGAGAGAAAGAGAGAAAAGGAGAGAGAAAGAGAGAAAAGGAGGGGGAGAGAGAAAAAAGGAGGGGGAGAGAGAAAAAAGGAGGGGGAGAGAGAGGGGGAGAGAGAGAGAGAGAGAGAGAGAGAGAGAGAGAGAGAGAGAGAGAGAGAGAGAGAGAAAAGAGAGGAGAGGAGTGATAGAGAGTGAGTGAGTGAGAGGAGGAGAGGAGAGAGAGAGAGAGAGAGAGGAGAGAGAGAGAGGAGGAAGAGAGAGGAGAGAGGAGAGGAGAAAAGTTAGAAAGAGAGAAAAGAGAGAGAGAGGAGAGGGGAGGAGAGAGAGAGAGGGAGAGAAAAAAGAGGGAGAAAGAAGAGAGAGAGGAGAAAGAGTTTATGTTGAGAAAGGAGAGAGAGAGAGAGAGAGAGGAGAGGAGAGAGAGAGAGAGGGAGAGGGAGAGAAGAGGAGGGAGTTTGTGAGAGAGGAAAGAAGAGAGGAGAGAGATATTAAAGAGGGAGAGGGGAAGGGAAGAGAGAGAAGAGAGGAGAGAGAGAGAGGAGAAAGAAAAAAGAAGAGAAGAGAAAGAGAGAGGAGAAGAAGAGAGAAGAGAAGAGAGAGAGAGAGAGAGAAGAGAGAGAGGAGAGAGAGGAGAGAGAAGAGAGAGAGAAGAGAGGGAGAGAGAGGGAAGGGAGAGAGAGGAAGGAAAAGGAGAGGAGAGAGAGAGAAGAGGAAGAGAGAGAAGAGAGAAGAGAGAGGAGGGAGGAGGAGAGAGGGAGAGAAAAGAGAGACGGAGAGAGAGAGGAAGAGAGAGAGAGAGAGAGGAGAGACGGGGAGAGGAGAGAGAGCGAGGGAGAGAAGAGAAGAGAGAGAGAGAGAAGAGATAGAGATGCTGGAGAGAGAGAGAGGAAGATGAGAGAGAAGAGGAGAAAATATATTAGAGAGAGAAGTGCGGTGCTGAGAAGAGAGAGAGAAGAGAGAGGAGAGAGAGAGCAGAGAGAGAGAGGAAGAGAGAGAGAAGAGATTAGTGAGGAGAGAAAGAGGCATCAGGAGAGGGAGAGAGAAAGAGAGGGAGAGAGGAGGAGAAAAAAAAGAGAGAGCACAAAAGAGAGAGAAAGAGAGAGGATGGGAGAAAGAGAGGAAGAGGATAGAAAGAGAGAGAGAGGAGAGAGAGAGAGAGATGAGAGAAAATGTATGAGGAAATAAGAAAGATCTAGGGAGATCCGCATGTAGCGTAGAGGAACGAGAGAAGAATAATATATACATTTATAATATAATATAATAAGATATATAAATAAATAGAATATTTTATATATATATATAATAGTTACATATAAATATATATATATATAATATAAATATAATAAATATGATATATATATATATATATAAATATGCAGAGAAAGAGAGAGAAGTCTGCAGATTGCGAAACTGAGAGAAGAGAAGAAGAGATGAGAGAGAGAGAAGGAAAAGAGAGAGAGAAAACGGTTGGAGAGAGAGTAGAGAGTGAGAAGAAGAGAAAAGAGAGAGAGAGAGTAGGAGGAAGGGAGATTTATGGAGTAGAGTAGAGAGGAGAGAGAACTGAGAGAGCGAGAGAAGAGTTAGAAGAGTAGAGAGAAGAGAAGAAGAAAGAAGAAGAGGGGAGAGGAGAGAGAGAGCTGAAAATGAGAGGAGAGAGAGAAGGATGGAGAGAGAGAGGATAAAATAGAGAGAAGAGTTGGAGAGACCGAGAGAGAGAGAGATAGAGAGGTTGATGAGAGAGAAAGAGAGTGTGATATGATATGTAAGAGATAGAGGCACAAAGAAAGTGAGTAGAGAAACAAAAGATAGATAAGAAAGAGTAGTAGAGTAGATGAGGAGTTATAGATGAGAGAGAGAGAAGAAGAGAAGAGAGCGAGTGAGGAGTGAGAAGATGAAGAGAGGAGTAAGAGAGAATGGAGAGAGAAGTAGAGAGAGAGAGAGAGAGAGAGAGAGGAAAGAGGAAGAGAGAAAGAAAAGAGAAGAGAGGAAGAGAGAGAGAGAAAGGAAGAGAGAGAAAGGCGAGAAAGGAAGAGAAGGAAGAGAGGGGGAGAGAGAGAGAAAGAAGAGAGAGACGGAGAGAAAATGAGAAGAGAAAAGAGAAGAAAGGAGGAGAATATGAAGAAGAGAAGAGAGAAGAAAAGAGGAGAAGAGAGAGTGAAAGAGAAGAGGAGAGAGAGAAAAAAGAGAGAGAGAGAGATAAATAGAGAGGAGAGAGAGGGAGGAGGGTGAGAGAAGAGAAGGAGAGAGAGAGGAGAGAGGAGAGAGAAGAGGGGAAAGAGAGAGGAGGACATTTTAGAATGCAAGCAATAATTTGTATGTTTGAAATTCTACTTCCATCTCGTCGCTTTCAACTAGGTTCAAATGAAACGGGTTTTCAATGAAGCAACTGGCATTGTTATTTGTTGGATCAATTCCAAAATTTAAAAGGGGAAGTAATTATTGAAAAGCTTGAAATTATAATTATATAATATATGACTTCATGAATACGTTATGACCCGAGTCCAAAACCAAAGGAATATTTTTTTTTTTTTATTAAGAGTTAAAAACCTAATTACTATAAACTTTTGCTTGACTATTCAAACAAAAAGTGGCGGGATATTTGAGTGACGGATAAATGTACGTGTATTTTTTGTCTCTGTTATTGTCTTCTTATTAGTTCTTTGTTTTCAGTTTTATTTAGTATACTACTGGAACGTAATTCAGTATGAAGGTAGTATATAATTTTATCTCTATTATGTATACAAGCACAATAAAACACCAACACTTGTTTATGAATATAAGCAAGGGTATGAGTAGATGTAGGCCTATAATACCTGACTAGGTTCTTTATTATAACAGTGAGTAGCTGGAATCATAGTTTAAATAATGGTAGTGTAAAGTTACTATTTTTGTTAAATGTGCGTCATGAAAAGTTATACTCGCACATAAAGCATTAAAATGATGTTTCAGGTACGGACACGAGATCTAAGATAATATTGCGATATGGGCCTTAAATATCGCCATATCATCATCCCAGTTCTATTATAGCCTTTTTGTCCCTTTTACCTTTCCTTTTACTATTTCCATTCCTGATTAGTCTATTGAAAAGAGAGTTAGATGCTTTGCCGACTGTACCACCGAGATCTAAGATAGTACTCGAAAATTGGGCATTATATATCTCCAACTCTTTTATTATAGACTTTTTATGTTAAACTCCTATCTTCTGTCTGACTGTTTCACCCCTCTCTCCTCCTCCTCCTTCCCCCCACTCTCTCTCCCTCTATCTCTCTCTGTCTGTCTGTCTGTCTTTTTCTGTCTCTCTGTCTGTCTCTTTCTTTCTTTCTCTCTCTCCTTCTATTTCTCTCTTTTACTCTCTTTATCTTTCATTTTCTATCTTACCGCTTCTTTCTCTTTCCACTCCCTTCTCTCTCTCTCTCTCTCTCTCTCTCTCTCTCTCTCTTTTTCTCTCTCTCTCTCTCTCTCTCTCTCTCTCTCTCTCTCTCTCTCTCTCTCTCTCTCTCTCTCTCTCTCTCTCTCTCTCTCTCTCTCTCTCTATGTTTCTCTCTGTTTCTCTCTCTTCTCTTTATTTCAATTCTCTTCCTGAATTGACTTATGCAAATATCACAATAACATGTGTTAAGCTATTGTTAATTCATGCCATTTATAACATATATCATATACATTTTTATTGTTAATATTGATTTGTAGATCTGGAGATTCATACAGATTACATAATAACAGGCCAGGTGTGTTGATCAAATGGATTTATTTATTTATTTATTTATTATAATTATTATTATTATTTTTTTTTTAGAATATTCAAGTTGTTTGCGAATAAGTGAAGTAGTCTCCAGGAATACTTTTTTTTAATCTAAATAATCAAAGTTATTTATTAATTGTATAAAGAAAAGGACTATAAAACAACTACCGTATCCGCCAACCTGAAACTCTTTCTTCAAGTACTTTGAGGATTGCAATATAATCATTGAGGTTATTTGCATTCTCGTTAATAAGGATCTCAAACGTGATTTTTCTTATATTAAACGAATATTGGTTATTATGATTATTCTATTGAAGGAAATTACAATTTTTATCTGTATTTCATTTTCACGGATATAACTTTTCAACGGAGAAGGTCAACAGTTGTATTTATATATATATTTGAACATTGATAAATATGGAATGTCCACAAAATAATAATTTATTTTTATCATTCGAATAAATACGTAAATTAATATTAACGGTAATAGACTCATTTTATTGAAATAAATTTTATTGAAATAAAAAAATCATAATAAAAAATAAAAGAAAATGAGAAGAAAAAAAACTAGGAGTAACAATAAAACAGGAAATATAATCAATAAGCAAGATACTAGTATGATAAACAACTTTATTTGTTTATCATCACTCTATTCTCTCCGGAAATATAACACATTTAATTATGATTTGATTGATGATTTAATGGTTTAATTTCATCATAATTTGATTATCTAATTATTAGCTATCATTGATGGACGAGTTTTAACAAATTTAGGTTAATCATTACATGGAAGAGAGATAGAGTAAAAAGGATTGAATACAAGTCAAAGATAAGAAAAGAAAAGGAAAGATATATATATATATATATATATATATATATATATATATATATATATACATATATACATATATACATACATGTGTGTGTGTGTGTAAATATACAGATTAATCACGAATATTTTCACTGATATTCTAACCAATACCTATATATATTCTGAACAAAATTTACATCGATACATAATATCTAAACAATATCGTGCTTTCTCTTTACTCACTTTTTATTCTCTCTCTCTCTGTCTCTCTGTCTTTCTATTTTTCTTCATATCCTTCTTCCCCCTTTATTTCCTTCCTTCACAATGATGTATGAGATTTTGAAAGTCGTCAGAATTAAGTATTGATATATACGGTAGTTTATATAATCTATATTGCTTTTTTTTCATATAACTTCTAAATCAAAATCGTAAATTTAATTGCTATATCGTTCTTATGTACTACTTAACATTTCATGCTTATATTCCTCTCATCTTTTCCTCTTTAGTTTTTTTTTTTCACAATAACATGTATTATGTTTGCAAAATAGATAATTTATCTTATATTTGATTTTTTTTCTTTTCTTTTCTTTAACAAGAAAACAATAGAAAGGCAGTGATAATCGGTAAGAGGTTCAGGTTGGCAGATATGGTAGTTGTTTTAAAGTCCTTTTCTGTATTTAATGAATAATCAACTTTGATTATTCAGAAAACACACACACACACACACACACACACACACACACACACACACACACACACACACACACACACATATATATATATATATATATATATATATATATATATATATATATATATATATATATATATACATATATATGTATAATCAATATTTAATAAGTTATTATTCAGTGTCATTTCAAGATAATACATGAATTGATATTAACGATAAGACGAAATTTATTAGAATTGGGTAAATTACATCGCGAAAGTCTTCACAAGCACATAAAATCACAAAAAAGAAAAGGAAAAAAACAAAAAAACTATGGGTAATCGTAAGCATTAACAACTTCGGTAGGACATTATTTGATTTTAGTAAAGATACATCATCATCATACATCAATAAAACAGGTAATATAATCAGTAAGCAAGCTTATAGTATAACAAACGACAAATTTGCAGTCTCTATAAGTTTGCATGATGCATGAGATTTTGTAAGTTGTCAGTATGAAGTATTAATATATACGGTTCTATAATATATAAATCATATTACGTTTTTCATATAATTTTTAAATCAAAATCATTAACTTGTTATCTTATCTTTATGTACTGCTTAAATTGTTATGCTTACATGCCTCTCATTTCTTCATTTTTATGCTTGCAAAACAGACAATACATCTCAAGATAATCTTTGATTTTATTTGTAGATCTGCAGATTCTTACCCACATAGCTTTTAAACGATATCTATTATCTAAAAATAGATTGAAAAATAAAAACGTGAAGGAGTTTTAAATAAATAAATATTTAAATAAATGTCTTTCTGACCTGAAACAGAACAACCACAATGCGGATACCGGCACACAGAATCTCATGACAGATTTGAACCAATTATAATCAGAAGTGTGCTGCCTTGCCTTCCCTGCTGCCGTGACTGCCGGACCGGAGTAGTGACCTTTGACTCGATGTGGGGGACCGGGTGGACGTTATCTCCGAAAGAGAAATCGCTCGTCAACGCCCCCAACCACACCCCACCAAACTCGAAGCATCGTGCCAAGGGGCAACTTTTAAACTTCACCTAATTGAGAACTTTTCCCGAGGAAAGACTTGACTGGTCTCGAACCCGGGAACCTCCGACGCTGGAACCAAGCTGAAAAGAGAGTTAGAAGCTATGCCGACTGTACCACCGAGATCTAAGATACTATTTGAAAATCGGGCCTTATATATCGCCAACTCTTTTGTTATAGACTTTTGTCAATACGTGATATGTAAACTATATCGTTGTTTCCCTTTCTCTTTTCTCTCTCTCTCTCTGTCTCTATTTCTCGTTCTTTCCCTCTTCTTTTTTGCCCTTTATTTGACTCTTCCTTAATTCAAATCTTCTGTTTGTCCCCCCCCCCCCCCCTCTCTCTCTCTCTTCTCTCTCTCTCTCTCTCTCTCTCTCTCTCTCTCTCTCTCTCTCTCTCTCTCTCTCTTTCTCTCTCTCTCTCTCTATCTATCTATCTATCTAAACGAATCAATGATTTGTGTAAACAACGAAAATGTCTATTGTGTAAATTCCTTTTTTAATTCTTGTCTTCCTCTTCCTTATCTTATTTAAGCAAAAATCCTTGTAATATATTATGCTGTTGTCTATCAATACTATTTCTAACGTGTATCATATAGTCTCATTATCTCTCTCTTTCTCTCTCTTTCGGTTAGTCCTAGAGGGAGAGAGAGAGAGAGAGAGAGAGAGAGAGAGAGAGAGAGAGAAAGAGATAAAACAGAAAGTGAGAAAAAGAGAGACGAGTGATGAGCGAAAGAGAAATAGATTGATAGAAACAGAGAGAGAGACATAGATGGATAGATAGATAGAGAGAGAGAAAGGGAGAATAACCCTTTCCATACTTCTGTCAGCTTACCTCCCGTGCTCCCATGCCTGATCAGAGAAGGGGCGGATCAGAAACTATGATTCTCTGACTGAAAAGAACTTGAAAAATAGAATGATGATTGAATAATGCATGGAATTATGCAATGGATGAAATTGTTTAAGTTATTTGAATACATCTGAGAAATGAAATGGAATTATATGAATATGAGAGAATAGGAAAATGAGATAAAACTATATAGGAATCTAAGATTATGAAAGAAATTAATTATGATAATAAAAAAATATTAATGAACTTAGAAGATTAAAAAAATACTGAAAAAACGGGAAAACGAATAACGAGATAGAAAGGGAATGAAAGTAGTTAAAAAAGAAAGAAAATAAAGAAATAAATAAACGAAAGAGGGAGAAAAAACAAGTGAATTGCCAATCAGGTGAATAAATCGAAATAAAACGAAACAAGAAACACTGAAACAGAGAAACAAAAAGAAAACAAAGACCTGGAAATCCTAAAAATCTTAGCAAGAGAAGGAATAGCAATAAATCCATTTTACGAGAAAACTCAAGAAATTTATGAATGAGAGAAAAGGTTGTCATTCATAACATACGGCGTATTTTCAACGTAACACTTTACTCACATCTAAATTTAAAAAAACAAAAACACAAAAAAAAAAGTAGAAAAAAAATGGTTTATGAGAAGTATGTATACATTAAGCGATATTTTTTTGCCCTATTTAGCGCAGGAAAATGGCAATTCATTCGCAAAAAAAAAAATAAAAAATGCAATATATACTGAGATGGCTCTGGGACGTAAAGGCTGAACTGAAGATATCGTAAAAATATATCACAAAGAATGTGATTGTTCCTTGTTTGCATAGAGGAGGGGGATGGGGGGAGGGGGAGGGGGAGGGGGAGGGAGGAGGGTTGACGGATAGAAATGCTATAATTAACGACACAGGAAAAGAAAAGATTTATACTGATATATATATAGGAGGCGGAAGGTGGCAGGATTCGTGTGTGTAGGAAGGACGAATATTTTTCCTAAGCGTAATTATAGTAAAAAAAAGGTATTTAATCCTTTTCAGTAATACTTGCTGACTACAATGTTTCTTTGTTGCACTTTTTTTTTTTTAGCATTGCATTTTGGTTGTATTTAGAGTTGCCATATTGCTTACACTTTATAAAGCATATTCCTACCTCCTAGTGTATACATGAAAGTGTGTTTTATTTTCCGGTTGTGGGAAAGAAAGAGAAGGTTAGGGGAAGAGAGAGAGGCAGGCAGGGATGGGATAAGGATAGAAGGGGGAAGGGGGAAAGAAAAATTAGAAGAAAAACGAAGAGGGAGAAGGAGAGTGAAAAGAGAAGAAAGAGGGAGAGTGAAAAGAGAAGAGGGTGTGAGAGAGAGTGAGGGACTGAGAGAGAGAGAGAGAGAGAGAGAGAGAGAGAGAGAGAGAGAGAGAGAGAGAGAGAGAGAGAGAGAGAGAGAGAGAGTGATGGCAAAGAAGAATTTGAAGACAAAAGAAAACAATGTGTAGGGAACCACACACACATACACACATATCCATGTGTGTGTGTATTTTGGTTCATTTTGTCTTTTTATTTGTTCAGTATTTATGCACACACCGTAATGCCATCCACGATTTTCTTAATAAAACATTTATTGACCTTAAAAGAAAAATGTACTTTCTTATCCGCGGTTTGCTTGCTCTAATTCACCGCCTCGTCCGAACGTGTCTGAATCTCCGCCTTACTTGTGTAAAAATCCTACCGGACTTACGTCTCCGATTGTACGTGACTGACTTCGGCTTCAGCATGGATCTTAATCTCGCCTTCCGTCACGTCTACTTTCTGTCTGTTATATATCGGTCAGAATGGAGAACCTGTCCGAACTTCTTGGTTGTTAGACGAGCGAGAGTGCGAGCATTCGGACGCCAAGGCACGTTCGCTTGTGATTGGACGAAGAATTCTGTGACACGAAAGTCCGTTGACGATGAGGCGACGCGGACGAGGAACTGTCACTTGTTGGGAAGGAAGGAAAATTATGTACATCTTGGCTCTTGGATTTGTGTGTGTGTGTGTGTTGCGGGGGCGGTGTTTTTTGTGTGTGTGTTGCGGGGGCAGTGTTTTTGTGTGTGTTGCGGGGGCGGTGTTTCTGTGTGTGTGTTGCGGGGGCGGTGTTTCTGTGTGTGTGTGTGTTGCGGGGGCGGTGTTTTTGAGTGTGTGTTGCGGGGGCGATGTTTCTGTGTGTGTGTGTTGCGGGGGCGATGTTTTTGTGTGTGTGTTTCGGGAGCGGTGTTTCTGTGTGTGTGTGTGTTGCGGGGGCGGTGTTTGTGTTTGTTGTGTTGCGGGGGCGGTGTTTCTGTTTGCTGTGTTGCGGGGGCGGTGTTTGTGTGTTTTTTGTTTTTGTTGGTGATTTTTGTCTGTGTTTGTGTGTTCCAGGGGTGGTGTTTGTGTTTGTTTGGTTTCGGGGGCGGTGTTTGTGCGTGTTTTTGTTTTTTGTCTATGTGTGTTGATGGCGATGTTTGTTTGTTGTATGTTGAGGGGGCGGTGTTGTTTTTGTTTGTTTTTAGGTTGTTTTAGTTGTGTGTGTGGGGGGGAGGGAGGTGCGCGTGTGTGTGCGTGACACTAGTCGTTTGCGTGTGTGTGTTTGTCTTGTATCTATTTGCTTATCAATTAAAATATTCTGGTACTGATGAATTGGATTGTGTTCATTAGACAGCCTGCGCTGTTTTGATTTTAGTATAGAGATAGAGTGAGAAAGAGTATAACATTTAAAAACGAAAGAGTTAATCACACACACAAGTGCACGAATGCGTGTGTGTATGTGTGTCTGTGTGTGTGTGTGTGTGTTTATAAATATATATATATATATATATATATATATATATATATATATATATATATACATATATACGTATGTGTATGTATATATATATATATATATATATATATATATATATATATATATATATACATATATATATTCATATATATGTATAATATATACATACATTACACACACACACACACCACACACACACACACACACACACACACACACACACAACACACACACACACCACATATATTATATATATACATATATATATATATAATATATATATATATATATATGTATATATATATATGTATATAAGTAAATATACATACAATATATATATATATATATTTATATGTATATAATACAACACACACATATATAAATATATAATATAAAATAATATATATATATATATATATATAAACGTGTCTTCGAAATTTTCCCCGTAACATATTCAAGAAAAGAAGAGCTAACTAGCAAACAAACACATATACACATACCATGGTTATACACACACACACACACAAAAAAAAAAAAAAAAAAAAAAAAAAAAAGAACAAGACTTTACAAACTAATCAGGCAAAACACGCAATGGCTGAGAGGGGGGGAGGGGAAGATAACGGTACTGGGGGGGAAGGGGTAAGGGGAGTGAACCGGGTAGGCAAAGGGGGGTGGGGGGGTTGAAAAAGATTCTATATTGCACCCGCGAAGTCGAAGTCAAGGTTGATGGATTCGGAAAAGGGATCATTGATGTCGCGAAGTCGAAGCCGTTGCCGTTCGGGTTGGTTGGAGGTCTTGAGGTCACGGGATGTCAGGAATGGTGAGAGAAAGAGAAAGAGAGAGAGAGAGAGAGAGAGAGAGAGAGAGGAAGAGAGAGAGACAGAGAAAGAGAGGGAGAGGGAGAGAGAGAGAGAGAGATAGAGAGAGACAGAGAAAGAGAGAGAGAGAGAGACAGAGAAAAAGAGAGAGAGAGAGAGACAGAGAAAGAGAGAGAGAGAGAGGAAGAGACAGAAAGAGATAGAGAAAGAAACAGAGAAAGAGAGAGAGACAGATAAAGAGAAAGAGAGAGAGTAAGAGACAGAGAGATAGAGCAAGTGAGACAGAGAGAGAGAGAGAAAGAGGAAGAGACAGAGAAAGAGAGAGAGAGACAGAGAAAGAGAGAGAGGGGGGGGGATAGAAAGAGAGAAAGAGAGATAATGAGAGAGAAAGAGAGAGAGAGAGATAATACATAGATACATAGACTTCTAGATAAAGAGAGAGAAAGAGAAAGTCGGTCGCAATTTTGCAGGGCGAGAAAACTGACCTTGAAAACCACCAAAATTTGCAAAATTGCGAGTGTCTGTCACTGTGACCCCCCACCCCCCTCCACCTCCCTCCTCCCTTTCCCCCAATCACTCGACCTTCTCCCTCATACCCTTCATCTCCTTCACCTTTCTCCTCCCCTAATC
>NW_028234414.1:45596011-45598511 GCF_977035675.1 Penaeus japonicus | reverse complement strand
TCGGCAAGCGCTAAAGTTGAGGGAGGAAGAGCGGTTGGAGGAAGAGGGAGGAAGAGCGGTTGGAGGAAGAGGGAGGAAGAACGGTGGGAGGAAGAGCGGTAGGAGGAAGAGGGAGGAAGAACGGTGGGAGGAAGAGCGGTGAGAGGAAGAGGGAGGAAGAGCGGTTGGAGGAAGAGGGAGGAAGAACGGTGGGAGGAAGAGCGGTGAGAGGAAGAAGGATTCTCCTTGCTTTATTATTGTCGTGTTCATTCTTCTCTCGCTCTTTCTTCCGCGCTTACTCCCTTTCTCATCTTCATTCCCTTGTTATTATCAATTTATTATTTCTCCTTCGCTGGTTTCTTTCTTTCTCTTTCATTCTTGTCTTTCTCTTCAACTTCATTTTTTTTTCATTCTTCTTATTCCTTTTCCTTCATAAACGCTGTCCTATCAAATTATTATTTTTTTATTATTATTATTATTATTATTATTATTATTATTATTACTATCATTATTATTGTTATCATTATTATCATTATTATTATTATTATCATTATTATTATTATTATTATTATCATATTTATTATTATTTCATTGCTATTATTATTTTTAATATCATCATTATTACTATCATCATCATTATCATTATCACCATCATCTTTTACTATCATCATTATTTTCATTTCTTTATCATTATCATCCTTACCATTTTTACTATTATTATCATTATCACTACTTTTACTACAATTATTCTTATCATTGATATTATTTTCACGATTTGTTCGTCTTGCTTCTAAATCACTTTCTTCCCACTCTCCTCTTCCTTCTCCTCCTCCTCTTCCTCCACCACCACCTCTATCTCCTCCTCCTCCTCCACCACCACCTTCTCCTCCTCCTCTTCTTCCTCCACTACCTTCACCTCCTCCTCCTCCCCTCCTCCCACTCTTCCCTTTCCAACACCTTCTCCTCCTCTTCCCCATTCTACTCCTCTCCCTCCTCCTCCACCTCCTCCTTCTTTTCCTCCACCTCCTCCTCTTCCTTCTCCTCCCCTCCTCCCACCCCTCCCCTCCTCCCACTCCTCCCTTTCCACCACCTTCTCCTCCTCCTCCTCCTCCTCCACCACCTTCTCCTCCTCCTCCACCACTACCTTCTCCTCCTCCTCCTCTCTCTCTCCCTCCCCCCCTCCTCCCACTCCTCCATTTCCTCCTCCTCCTCCTCCTCCTCCTCCTCCTCTTCCTCCTCGTCCTCCTCATCATCCCCCCTCCTCCTCTTCCTCTCCTCCTCCCTTTCCCCCCCTCATCCTCCGACAAATTTCTCATTGATTTCTTCCCGTTCACCTCCTTCCATTTTTTTCATCGAAATCTTCTTCATCTCTGTATCTCAACTCATCTTCCATTTTTATTTTTATTTTTTCCTTTTCCTTTCTTTCTTTCTTTCTTTCTCCCTTTCTTCGAGACGGTTGAGCAAGATCGACGGGGGGTTTTCTTACAGTCCAAGTTATCTTGCGTCTTCCCTTCGCTTTGCTACTTTTCTGACAAGTCTCGAGGAAGTTCGTATGTGTCTGATTCGCAGCTAAGGTGTAACTTGTTAATTAAGAAGGGTAGAAAGATGGGAGAGGGAGGGGAAGGGAAGGGAGTGGGGTGGGAGTGGAGGGGAGGGGAGGAGGGAGGGGGGAGGGAGGGGGGAGGGAGTTAGTTGGTGGGGGGAGGGAAGGAGGGAGGGAGGGGGGGTGGGAGGGAAGGGAGTGGGAGTGGAGAGGAGGGAGGGAGTGGAAGGGAGTGAGTTGGTGGGGGGAGGGAGGGAAAGGGGAAGGGAGGGTCAGAGGGAGTTGGTGGGGGGAAGGGGATGAATGAAAGGAAAGGGATTGGTGGGGAAAAGGGATGGGGAAAGGGATGGGGAGAGGGGAGGGGGGAGAGGATAGAGAAGGGGTAAAGGTGAGGGAGGAAGGGGGTGGGGAAAGGGGAGAGAGGGTAAGGGTAAGAGAGAGAGAGAGAGAGAGAGAGAGAGAGAGAGAGAGAGAGAGAGAGAGAGAGAGAGAGAGAGAGAGAGAGAGAGAGAGAGAGAGAGAGAGAGAGAGAGAGAGGGCCTAGGGAGCTTCCCAGGTGGAAAGAGGGGTATGTGCGAAAGGGAGAGGAAAGAGGAGACAGGAGGAAAAAAAATAAGTGGGAAAGAGAAGAGGGCAGGGAAAGAAGGTAGAAGAAGGGGAGAAGAGGAAAGGAGAGAAAAATTCCCATTGATGGAAAAGGGCTGAGGAAGAGGGGGAAGAAAAGAGGGGGGGACAGGGTGTAGGAGATTAAGAAAGGGGAAGGGGAAATAAGGGAAAATGAGGAGGAGGAGTAAGGAGGACGGAGACGGGGTGGGAGTAGGGGGGGGCAGATGAAAGAGGAAATAGGGAACTAATCTCGATTCTTGTTGAAAAAAGTTGCAATTCTCAGCTGCAAACTTCCAAAAGGAAAAGGATGGAAGCTATTGCATTTTTCCCTTGTTAGCTTTACCTCTTCTTTCCCTCTTCTCTTTTCTATCC
>NW_028234414.1:45560263-45572763 GCF_977035675.1 Penaeus japonicus | reverse complement strand
AGCCAATCGCCAAAGGCAGTTTTGAGATTAATTTCCTTTGTAGTCACAATCAAATAATAATATAGTGTTAAGGATATAGTTAATGGTATAGTCAAAAAGTAATTTAGTTATATATGACAAAGGTTTGACGAATTCGGTTAGGCTAAACTTTTTCAGAAGATGAGCGAAACGTCTTAAAAAGTTTAAACGTCCAGAAAGCATATCATCTGGGTCTTTATCTTACGTTGCAATGAAAAAATAAATAAATGAATAAATAAAATTCTATCTCCATATTACCTCGAATTATTTTGGATTTTCTTGTTATTCTCAATATTTGCTACATATTGTTTCCAAAAAGTATTTTTGTAAAATACGTCATATATTTTTCTTTCTGGATATCAATAGCTTTAACATAGACAGTATCATGCAGATAGTTGGTTGTTTTTATGTTTCATTGCATCTTATTCATGGCGTCGATTTATAACTTTGCAATAGTCCACTACTTTGCATCTTTAGCATCATTATCCTAACCAGGTAACAGATAACTTAACTTCTACCTTCTTCTGTTCTTCACTTTATTTTTCCCTTTCTTTAGACCTGTTAACAAAAGATACTTATCCCCTTATTCTCTATATGGTATTTTCACCCATACTTCGTTTTATGGTGCCTTATGCTACCTGATAATCCACTGTCATGAGTATCAACTGAGACACTTTCTTTTATCTATTTATCATTATTTTTTATTTTTTATTTATTCATTTTTTATCTATTTTATAATTTTTTTTTTTTTTTTTTTTTTTGGGGGGGGTGGGGGTGCAAAACTAACGCACTTTTCCTTTTAAGTCAACTTTCTTCTCCTTTGCCTTAGACCCTGTCCCGATTATCTTAGGGTCTGCCATCCAAATCTTCGGGGTCCTTTGTTTCCTGTCCTCTGCAACTTGCACCGTCAGGTTTCCAACTCATGCAATTTTCTGTTGATGGTATCCTTCCGGCTTGTTTCTTGGTCTTCCTCATCTGTTTTTTGTTTTTTTAGGATAAAAAGAAACGAAATGGAATAAGGAAAAAGAGAGAAAGAAAGGAAAAGGTAGGGAGATCGAAGAGATAAAGGGAGGAAATAAAGAGGAAGTAGATAAATGAAAAAGAAAGAAAGATAATAAATGGAAAAAGAAAGGATGAAGAACTGAAAAAAAAAAAAACATAAATTCATGTGTGTGTGTGTGTGTGTATAATTATATATATATATATATATATATATATATATATATATATATATATATATATATTATATATATATATATATGCATATATATGTATATATATATATATATATATATATATATATATATATATATATATATATATATATATGTATATATAATATATATATTATATTTATATATATATATATATATATATATATATATATATATATATATAATATATATATATATATATATATATATGCATATATATATACATACACACACACACACACACACACACACATATATGCGTGTGTGTGTGTTTGTGTGTGTGTGTGTGTATGTGTGTGAGCGTGATTGTGCGTGCGTGTGTGTGTATGTGTGTGCAATAGAAGCCTTGCTAGCATGATTTATATACATTTGAATCCATCTTTTTCAATAGCTTTCCCTTCCAGGTAAGATGCAACCTCCTTGACATCCCCCGTACACGCAGAGCCATACATACGTACACCTTGCAACAGATACGTACACACCTTGCAACAGATACGTACACACCTTGCAACAGATACGTACACACCTTGCAACAGATACATACACACCTTGCAACAGATACGTACACACCTTGCAACAGATACGTACACACCTTGCAACAGATACGTACACACCTTCCAACAGATACGTACACACCTTCCAACAGATACGTACACACCTTGCAACAGATACGTACACACCTTGCAACAGATACGTACACACCTTGCAACAGATACGTACACCTTGCAACAGATACGTACACCTTGCAACAGATACGTACACCTGGCAACAGATACGTACACCTGGCATCAGATACGTACACACCTTGCAATAGATACGTACACACCTTGCAACAGATACGTACACACCTTGCAACAGATACGTACACACCTTGCAACAGATACGTACACACCTTGCAACAGATACGTACACACCTTGCAACAGATACGTACACACCTTGCAACAGATACGTACACACCTTGCAACTCCTAGCAACTTGGTCTGTCTAAACAGCAAGATGAAGAAAGTTCGAGATGTAATGAAACTTTCTTGATTGTGTCTTTGGAGGTCAAGAAAGCTAAGGAATAATTTGCAATTGCAGAGGTCAAAGGGCAATTCCGCTGAGAAGGAGAACGAAGGAATCAACATTCGCTTTGCACTCTATGTTGATATGCAGTTGCTATGAGGATTTCGTGTTTTTTTTTTTTTTTTTTTTTTTTTTACCTATATTTATCTATTTATTGATTTATATATTTGATTTATTATTTGTCCTCTTATAATATCTCTTCCTCTTCCTATTCTTTTTTTTTCGTTTTTCGTCTTCCTCTTTTTTTTTATTTTACTTTCCTCATCCTTCTTTTCTTCCTTCTCTTCCCCCTCTTCCTTGTGACTTTCCTCTTTATTTTGCCTCCTCCACCTAATCTTTCCTCCTCATCTCCTTGTTATAACACCTTCTCCTCTTCTCCTCTTCCTCCTCCTTCTTCACCTTCTTCTTCCTCCTTCTTTTTCTTATCCGCCTCCTCCTCCTCCTTCTCCCCCTCCTTCCTCCTCCTCCTTCTCCTCCTCCTTATCCTCCTCCTCTAACTCTTCCTCCTCCTTCTCCTCCTCCTCCTTCTTCCCCCTCCTTCTTCTTCCTCCTTCTTCTTCCTCATCCTTCTCCTTCTCCTCTAACAACTCCCCCTCTAACTCCTCCCCCTATAACTCTTCCTCTTCTTCCTCCTCCTCCTCCGCCTCCTTCGTCTCCTCTTCCTCTTCTCCGTCAAATCGGAGGTGAAATAGGAAAAGTGATACAGGGGTTAGACGAGATGGATTAGAGAAGAGGAAGAAGAAGAAGAGGAGGAGGAGGAGAAGAGGAGAAGGAGGAAGAGGAAGAGGAGGAGGAGGAAGAAGAGGAGAAGGAAGAAGAGGAGAAGGGGAGGAGAAGGAAGAAGAAGAGGAGGAGGAAGAAGAAGAGGAGGAGGAAGAAGAGGAGGAGGGGGAGAAGAAGAGAAGAAGGAGGAGGAGGAAGAAGAAGAGGAGAAGGAGGAAGAGGAGGAAGAAGAAGAGGAGAAGGAGGAGGAAGAAGAAGAGGAGAAGGAGGAGGAGGAGAAAGGGAGTCTAGCAAAAGGGGAAACAAGGGGAAGAGCGAGAGGATTAGGGGGGGAGGAGGGGGAGGGGTAGGGTGGGGGCGGTCCTCGTTTGCTGTGATGATCACGCTCAAGTGGTCTGTTAAACCTGCTCTGTGTCATTCATCACGAAATTGCAACGTCAACGCAAAGAGATGACTTGTTTCATCCTCCTCCTCCTTCCTCCTCCTCCTCCTCCCACTCCTTCTCCTCCTTCCTCTTCCTCCTCCAACTCCTTCCTCCTCTATCTTTCTCCTCCTCCTCTTCCTCCTCCCCTTTTTCCTCCTCCTTCTTCCTCCTCCTCCTCCTTCTCCTCCTTCTTCTTCTTCTTCTTCTCCTCCTCCTCCTCCTCCTCCTCTTCCTTCTCCTCCTCCTCCTCCTTCCTCCTCTTCCTCCTTCCTCCTCCTCCTCCTTCCTCCTCCTCCTCCTCCTCCTTCCTCTTCCTCCTCCTCCTCCTTCCTCCTACTTGTACCTCCTTCTTTCTTTAGTTCTATCCTTCCTCCTCTGTTTGTCTACCTTATTTCTTCTTTTTTCTGCTCTTCTTTTTCGTTCGTGCCCCTATTCCTTCTTTTCTTCTTCCTCCTCCTCGTCTTCATCTCTTTTTTCTCTCTCTCTTTTCGTCCTTCTTCTTCTTCCTCTGCTTCTTCTTTATTTTTTTCTTCTTCTTTATCTTCCTCTTTTTACTTTTCTTCTACTACTACTACTACTTCTACTTCGTCTTCTTCTTCTTCTTTTCCTTTTTCTTCTTCTTCTGTTTCTTCTTCTTCTTTTCTTCTACCTCTTTATCTTTCTCTTCTTTTACTTTTTGTCTCTTCTTCTTCGCCATCGTTGTCACATTATTATTATCATCATTCTTCTTTTTTATAATCCCAACGTTCCTCAAGTTTTCTTTTTATCTTATTCTATTTTATCTTATCTTTCACGTATTATCTTTCTTTTTTTTTGGGGGGGTGGGGGGTGGGGGAGGGAGGAGGGGCGGGGGGGAGGGGAAGGGAGGAGAGGCTAATCTCTCTCATTTTTTATTTTTTTATTATCCTTGTTTTTTTTTTTTTTTCCTTTTTCTAATGTTACATTCCCACGTCCGTCTCCCTCTTTCACTTCACCTTTTTTTCTTATTCTCATTTTTTTTTTCTTCCTTTTATTATTCTACTTATCCTGTTTCGGAAATCCTTATACGTTTTCTATCTTCGTTTTCTTTTCTTTTCGTTTTTCCTTCCTTTTTTTTTGGGGGGGGGGGGCGGGAGGGGAGGGTAGATTAACATATGCATTATTCTTTAATGAATAATATTCTTTAATGAATTTGATAATTAATAATACTATACATCATTTTTTTTTTTTTTTTTATCGTTTCTACCGAAAAAAGAAGTATTACTAAGAAATGGGAATTATGAATAATCATAAGGATAATGATGTAATAATGATTATATCCTAAAGATGATTATAAGTAATAACAATGAGTAAGGGAAGGAGGTAGATTAACTCACTCATTTGTTTGTTTGTTTGTTTGTTTTTTGTTTTGATATGTCATTCCGTTGGACTATGATCCCTGATTAATTAGAGGTAAGATACTATTACATATCCTTCTTTTTTTTCATTTTTTATGTACGTGGATGAAGGAAGATTTACTTATCCTGTTGCCATTATATTAATTAAATCACTGCCCTTTTCCTGTGTTAAAAAAGTCATCGGCATTAGTCCATCTCTGACCTGATTTATTGAGCAAGAACTTAGTCATATCTTAGTTGTTGTTTTCTCTCTCTCTCTCTCTCTCTCTCTCTCTCTCTCTCTCTCTCTCTCTCTCTCTCTCTCTCTCTCTCTCTCTCTCTCTCTCTCTCTCTCTCTCTTTTATCTCTCTCTCTCTCTCTCTCTCTCTCTCTCTCTCTCTCTCTCTCTCTCTCTCTCTCTCTCTCTCTCTCTCTCTCTCTCTCTCTCTCTCTTTTCTCTTCTCTCTCTCTTTTTCTGCTTTTTATTTTTGCTTTTCTGTCTTTTTTTTTTTGCTTTTCTCTCTCTCTTTCTGATTTTTTTTGTCTCGTTTTTTTTGCTTCTCTCTCTCTCTCTCTCTCTCTCTCTCTCTCTCTCTCTCTCTCTCTCTCTCTCTCTCTCTCTCTCTCTCTCTCTCTCTCTCTCTCTCTCTGTCTCTCTCTCTTTCTCTCTCTCTCTCTCTCTCTTCTTTCTGCTTTTTTTTTTTTTTTTTTTTGCTTTTCTCTTTTTTTTCCTTTTCTCTCTCTGTTTTCTTTTTCTTTCTTTCTTTCTTTTCTGTCTCTTTCTTTCTTTTTTTTTTTTTTTTTGCTTTAATCTCTCTCTTTCTGTTTTTTTTTTTTTTTGTCTCTCTTTTTTTTTTGCTTCTCTCTCTCTCTCTCTCTCTTTTTATTTTCTCTTTTTTTGTTTTTATTTGTTTTTGTTTTTGTCTATGAAGCTCGAGTCACAGTAGATATATGTTCCATTTGAGGAACCAGAGAGGAAGTAGGGGAGGAGCAAGAGAAAGGAGGGGGGGCACAGGGGGAGGGGGAAACCAGGGAGAGGAACAAACGGGAAGGGAAAAGGGGGGAGAGGAACCAAAGGGGGTGTAGGGTAGAGAGAGAGAATAGAAAGAGAGGGGAAGGAGAAGGGGAAATGTGAGGAAGAAGGGAGTGTACAAGAGCGAAGGATGAATAGGGGGAGTAGATAGTAAATAGTGAAACGAGAGAGATGAGGAGAGCAAGGAATAAGAGTCAAAGGGGGTAGGGAAGAGAGGAGGTAGGAAAGAGGGGAAGGAGATTGAAGGAGAAAGGGAGGGCAAGAAAGAGGGGAAGGCGAAGGAAGTAAGAGAACCAATTGGACGTTTACTATAAATACTAACATTTTTGGTATCATTATTATCATTATTACTAACATCATTATTATTGTTACTAATAGTTATTATTATCATTATTATCATTATTATTATCATTGTCATTGTTATCATTATATTCATTATTATTGCTATTGTTATTATTATCATCATCATCATCCTCATCTTCGTTATTATTGTTATTACCTCCATCATCATTATTATTGTTATTACTAATATCACTATCATTATGACTATTATTATCATCATTATCATTATTACTATCATCCTTACTGCTATAATTATTGCCAATGATAGTAGTAGGATCGTCATCATTAGTAGCCCTATCATTAGCATTATCATTCTTCTCATTATCATTATCATTAGCCTTACCATTACCATCAGCATTATTGTTAATATCGTTATCATTATCTTTATTGTTATTATCATTATCATTAGTTGTTGTGGTTGTAATAGTAATAGTGTTAAAATTATCGTAGTTATCATCATTATTATTGAAATTATGATATTTATCATTATCATTACAAATGTCAATGTTATCACTATCATTAGGGTGATTATTAGTATCATTAGCATATTTTTTTATCATATTTATCATTATCATTGTCATACTATCATTATCATGATAATAATCATCATTACCATCATTAGCATATGTTTCATTGTCATATTCTTTTATTGTTATCATTATCATTGACATCTTTATCCTTATCCTTATTATTATTATTGTTCTTCTCATAATCATAATTATCATCATCATCATTATCATCATTATCATTACGATTATCAAGATGATAATAATGATGACGGTGATGGTGACCTTAATGACGATGATGATATCATCAGGATTATTACTATCATTATTATTATCATTGTCATAATCATCAAATAGAGAATCCATTCCAATTTCACTTACGTTGCCATTTCTTAATTTTCAAATACTTTTTTTTATAGAAACGATAGAATAAGATTAAATTTTTTATAGTATGAAAGGAATAATACATAATTGGTTATATGTACACCAAGGTATAATGATGAACAAAAAGTACGTCATAGCGAATAAATATAAAAAAGATAAACTCCCGAACAAAATAGGCATCTAATGCGCACGTGCCAGATGCAAGCTTTACGAATGTGGTATTGGTTATTTTCTTTTCTTTTAAGTATATGGAAAGAATCCAAACACAAAAAATATATAGAAGTAAATGAATCAACACATACTAAGTGTGCAGAGAATCAAGAAATCTTTCATTTAATAATTATCAATAGAACAAGTAAGAAGAGGTGGCACCATTGCATCTGAAGATCATGCGTAACCTTTTTGATCGAAAACAAACCACTTCTATTTTAAACGTCGCTTATCTTTTTATGAACCTTTATATTTAGCTTGAATTTACTTTGTTAATTAATTAGTTTTTTTTTAAGGTAATTCTTACCCCTTTAGCTCCGGAAATTATTCTATACTCAAATGAGATGCTTATACTTGAAGAAAAAAAATGAAAAAAAAAGTGTAGATTTCTCAGTGAACAGACTATGCTACACCTACCCCCCCCCTCCCCATCCCACCCCCACCCCTCCTCCCCACTCCATCTTAACCCCTTTCCTCATTATCTCTATTTCCTCATTTTTCTCTCACCAACGCCCTCTCAATATTATCCTTCCAGAGAGTGAGTGGAAAAAAAAAACAATTATCCGTCCTCCCCCCCCCCCTTTCTTCATCCCAACTACCCCTTTTATTATGTTCTACACAATTCTAGCGAGAGATTATCAGTTCATTTCCGTGGGGAATATATTTGTGTCAATCTACATCCATGGAGGACAGAATATTTATGTGGGCATATATATATATATATGTGTGTGTGTGTGTGTGTGTGTGTGTGTTAATAGATAGATAGATAGATATAGATATGCATATACATATACATATGTGTATGTATATATATATATATATATATATATATATATATATATATATATATATAGATAGATAGATAGATAGATAGATAGATCGATAGATAGATAGATATGTGTATGTATATGTATATGTATATATATATATATATATATATATATATATATATATATATATATATATATAAATATTAATACATATATATATTATATATATATATATATATATATACATATATATATATATATATATATATATATATAATATATATATAATATGTATATATATATATATAATATTATATATATATATATATATATATATATATATATATATTATATATATATATATATATAATATATATATTATATATATATATATATATTATATATGTATATGTATAATACAATATGTATTATATGTATATGTATATTATATATATATATAAATATATTATATATTATAATATATATATATATATTATATAAATATATATATATCTATATATACATGTATGTTTACCTACCTATCTATCTACACCTCCCTCTCCTCCTCTCTTCCTCCTTCTCCCTCTTCTTTTCCTTCCTTTCCTTTACTCCTTACTCATTACCTTCCTTCCAAACCATCCCCCTCAAAGCAATCAGGTAACATTTAATCATCTGATCATGCACGCTTGCAAATGATACATTCTGTGATTAATTGCAATTTTGTTTATATCATTGATCGACATTTTTTTTTTTTTTTTTTTTTTTTTTTTTTTTTTTGATAACGCGACTACGAAAATATCCGTTTTCTTTCGGTTAGACTGAAAATGTTGAGTAAATAGCAACGATTTTGCACTTTTCGTAATTTCGTGCTGGTTTGTCCTTGGGGGAAAAAAATAATTGATTGTAAAAAATATGAAAAAAGTTTACCTGGAAATAAGAAGATTAAGTTGTCTTTTATAAACAATGCAGTGACATGATTTTCTTATTTTTTTTTTATCTTTTACTTGAAATGGCGGGGACGGGGGGGGGGGGGAGAGGGGAGGGGAGATGAGGTTTCCAGGAGTTCGTTTTATCATTTTTTTTTTTTTTTACTTCTGTTTCTCTCTCTGTGTTCTCTTTCTTTTCTCTTCTTATCCAGCTCTTTCTCATTTTTATGTCTGTCTCTCTCTCTCTCTCTCTCATTCTCTCTCTTTCTCTATCTCTCTCTTTTTCTATTTCTCTCTCTCTGTCCTTTTCTCTCTCTTTCTTTTTTCTTTTTATCTTTTTCTTTCTCTCTCTCTCTTTCTCTCTCCTTTTTTTTTCTCTCTCTCTTTCTCTATTTCTCTCTCTCTCTCTCTCTCTCTCTCTCTCTCTCTCTCTCTCTCTCTCTCTCTCTCTCTCTCTCTCTCTCTCTCTCTCTCTCTCTCTCTCTCTCTCTCTCTCTCTCTCTCTCTTTCCCTGAGCTCTTGGAATTAATCATTGTAATGTGCCTTATACTTATCTTCTACATCATTCAACTCTCTGCTTGCTTTTACTAGACTGAAGCATCGGGTTGGTAACGATTTGCAGCATGTTGCAAATGATGAAAATGCACTGACAAGTGAGGAGAGTGGGATGGGAAGAGAGTGAAGTAGAGAAAGAGGAAAGTGAGAGAGAGAAATGAGAGTCGATCACGACACGGGATGAATTAGCGAAGGTGTTGGTTTATTTATATCAACACCTTTGTTAATTTGATTTGATTAAATTTGATTAATTTCATTTCATTTCATTTCATTTCATTTCATTTCATTTCATTTCATTTCATTTAATCTAATTTAGTTAATTTAATTGTTAAGACGAATTAACAAATAAAGGTGTGAGGAAAGCTATGACAAGAAGGAAGTGTGAAAGTCCGGTTTATCTAGATGACATGACTATTTTTTGAGAATGGGGGGAGGAGGGGGGGATGGGGGATGGGGGATGGTCAGACATGTTACAACGACAGAGGCATGGTGTTGATTAGATATAGATATAGATATAGAAGTTATGTGGCATTTATAAATTAGGCTGAGAGGAGAGGTAGATTATCTTCGGACAGCGATATGTTTTGTTTTGTTTTTTGCTGTAAAAGAACACTACTACAGATACGCTGTTTTGTTTGGATTATCTTGATGGAAAAGTATGATAAAGAAGCTGAAGAAAGTCTACAACAGGGATGGGAAAAGTATAATAAATGCCAGAAGAAAGTCTACAACAAGATGACGAGAGAGAGAAGTTGAACTGCTACCAGTATAGTGAAGTCGGGAGTGATGGAGAATAATAGGAGGATGGTGCATATCATGTAAACAGAAATGACGAACTGGTTCAAGATAGAAGTGCGGTTGCATCCAATACCGGTTCTGAACCCCCTTCTTAGGGCAGATGGACAGGTTGGCGAACGAGATCAGACAAGAATCCTCATGGACTATGATGTTCTAGATGGCACTGTGATCAATGGAGAGAGAGAGCGAGGAACACGTTCGGGAGAGAGTGCAGGCAAGGTTGTGTGGGCGGAAGAGAATGGCAGAGGAGTGCTTTGTGTCGGCAGGTTATTTGCAAGAGTGAAAGGGAATGTTTACAAGCTAAACGAGATATGTCTTGTGTGTGATTTGGACGCGCTGGCGAAGAGATAGGAGGAGAAGGAAGAGAAGGAGGAGAAGGAGGAGAAGGAGGAGAAGGAAGAGAAGGAAGAGAAGGAGGAGCTGGAGCTGGATGAGTTGAGGGATGATTGTGATTGTCATTCGAGAGTGAAAGAGAAAAGACACGATTAGGAGCAAATAAGAGAGACAGCGTCAGCTAAGACGGTTGAGAGACACAGTGAGAGAGGCGAGACTGAGATGATTAGACGTGTACAGAGGTGAGATACAGGTTATAAAAGGGAGAAGGAAGATGAGATTAGAGCCAGCAGACGGGAGGAGAATGAGAACGACCATAGAGAAGGTTTATGGATGTGCTGAAGAAGAAGGACATGTGACAGAGGAAGATGATGTAGTGGATGAGAGAGAGAGAGAGAGAGAGAGAGAGAGAGAGAGAGAGACGGGTGACCTCTAAGAACAGCAGTTGGATGATGTGAGTTTGTTTTCTCTCTCTTGGTTCCTTTTTAACCATGATATTCCTCCTTTTTATATTCGGTCAAGAGATTAGAGAAAAAGATGTCCCCACGGATTTTTTTTTTTTCTTTTTTCTTCTTCTTTTCTTTCAGCGCATCCCTTTATTCCTTGACAATAAAATTACATGTTATCATTGTAATTGCAATATAATGATACTCCATACCCAACGAACAAAGGATAGACGATGTAAACTAAAACAATTATGTTCTAAATAAATATGTAAAAAAAATGAACCAGGAGGGAAAAGATGGTTGTCTCAAAACCGGAAATTATTCCTCATATTTGTCACTGGAATCGTCCATTATTATCTATGCATTTTCAGAGTCCGACTAAAAAACGCTTGTCTTTGCTCTTTTTTTTTCTTTCTTTCTTTTTTTTTGTGTCTTCTTCACCTTTTTTTTTTTTTTTCTTCTTCTTCTTTGAGTTACGCTTTTTCTTTTTTCCTCTTTATTTTTATTTTTTTCGTTCTTTTTTGTATTAGTTATGAAACGTAAAAACGGTTTGACACTTTGTAGTTCTATATAACTTTATTTTTGTTTGTATATTGATAGATATGTATATATATACCATTGTATCTATATAGTTTTACGTAAACATGTATGTAGATGTTTATGCAGAGCTGTGTATGTACTGATATACATAACCAATGGGTCTTAAAGTCTTTAGATATATATACGGGGTGCCAAAGACCTTCTATAAAGGATGGTGTCAAAAAGGCTTTAGTGGTGCCAAAAAGGGCTGAACATCACTTAAAAAGGTACCAAAAATACTTCAGATCCCATTTGCAAAAGGTACCACCAGGCTTAAAATCACTGCAAAGGATGCCAATAGATCTAAATTCATATTCATTTGGAGAAGATGCCAAAAAGGCCTGAAAGCGCCCAAAACTAACAACTAAGAAATGACACATTAAAAACAGGCTGAAAAAGAGTAGTAGATGTACATTAATGAGTACATTACACCATACAAGTAGGAAAAGAATGCAAAAGTACAAGTTAAGTAAAAGTTACAAGGATGTTCATGAAAAAATAGTTGAAAATCAGAGAAATTGAAAAAAAAATAATAATAATGATAAAAAATAAATAATAAATAAAATAGAAATAGAAAATAAAAAATAAATAAAATAATAAAAAAGGACTTAGTTTAACATTAAACGTAAACATTTAAAAATACACCTTAGTTAGTGAAGCGAGGCTGTACATCAAACAGTACTCCAAAGGTTAAATCACCGAGCAAGTGTCAACATCATATATTAAATAAAAACATAGGGCTTATATGACTTCCCATGGACGTAGGTGAAGCGATATATTTAACTAGAGTAATAGGATCGATAACTGATATGATAAAA
>NW_028234414.1:45547763-45555263 GCF_977035675.1 Penaeus japonicus | reverse complement strand
AGAAGAAGTGAGGAAAGGAGAGGGGAAGAGGAGGGACGATGAAGGGAGAAGGGAAGAAGAAGGATGAGGAAAGGGGAAGAGGTGGAATCAGGAAAGGAGAGAGGAAGGGGAAGGATGAAGAGAGGAGAGAGGGAGAGCGAGGAAAGAAGAGGGGAAAAGAAGGGGTTAGGAAATGTGAGGGAAAGATGAAGAATGAGAAGAAGAGAAGGAAACGAGAAGAGACGAGGAAAAAAAAGAGGAGAAGGAAGTACTGAAAAGGAGAGAAGACACAGGAGAGAGGAAGAGAAAGGACGAGTAGTGGATGGGGTGAGTGAGGGGAAAGGGGGGGGGGGGGGGAGGGGGGGGGGGGATTGGGGTAGAAAGGGGGGGGGGGGGGGGAAAGGGGGGTGGGTGGGGGGGGGGGGGGGGGGGGGGGGGGGGTGGGGGGGGGGGGGGGAGGAGGGGGGGGGGGGTGGGGAGGGGGGGGGGGGGAGGGGGGGGGGGGGGGGGGGGGGGGGGGGGGAGGGCGGGGGGGGGACGGGGCGGGGAGGAAGGGTGGGGGGTGGGGGGGGGCGGGGGGGGGGGGGGGGGGTGAGGGAGGGGGGGGGGGGGGGGTGGGAGGGGAGGGGGGGGTGGGGTGGGGTGGGTGGAGGGGGGGGGGGCGGGGGGGGGGGGGGGGGGGGGGGGGGGGGGGGGGGGGGGGGGGGGGGGGGGGGGGGGGGGGGGGGGGGGGGGGAGGGGGGGGGGGGGGGGGGGGGGGGGGGGGGGGGTGGGGGGGGGGGGGGGGGGGGGGGGGGGGGGGGGGGGGGGGGGGGCGGGGGGGGGGGGGGGGGGGGCGGGGGGGGGGGGGGGGGGGGGGGGGGGGGGGGGGGGAGGGGGGGGGGGGGGGGGGGGGGGGGGGGGGGGGGGGGGGGGGGGGGGGGGGGGAAGGGGGGGTCTTACAAGTCGGTTGAGAAGGGTAAAAGCCAAAGATACACTCAACATCCGGGATGCAATTTGCAACCCATGGTCGTGTGAAGCAATCTATTATCTGGCCCCGGCTCTGATATCATTGTTGCCAGAGACGTTTGCGACAGAGCGAGGTTTTTCGATTAGATTTTTAAAATGATGTGTATATGGCTGTCTTATATTGTGATTTTTCCTGGGCCTCAAGTGCCTTTTAATGTAATTTGTCAGGGTAATGGAAGTGGAATTGGAATGTTCCGTTGCCTTTGTCCTTATGTTCCTTTTATCAATTTGAATGTTAATTTAATTCACATTCCTTTTCCTTTTTCTTTTCAGTTGAATTTTTATTTTCTTGTTTAATTTAAGGTGGAGTTTCCCTTTATAATCCTTTTACTTTTCCTTTTTCCTTTGCTCCTTTCTAATCATTTTCCTTTTCCTTTTCAATTTACTTTTACAGTTTCCGTTGTTCATCTCTTTTCTGTCTTTCCTTTTCTTTTTTTAATTTTTTTTCATCTACGTTCCTGTACCTTGTAAGTGCACCTGTAAAGTGAACGGGAAAGGGAATTTCATTGTGATTTTAATATACTTTTCGTTTTTGTCTGTAGCACGTCAAATATTACAATTTGATTATCATGGGTTTTGCTTAAGGAGATTTGCAAGGTTGGATGTGGTGGGGTGGGTGTTGTTGGAGTGATAGGGGGGGGGGGGGGGGGTTTAGTAATTTTTTGGTGGTTTGGGTTTTGGCTGGGGGGGTTTTGTCGGGTGGGGGGGGTGGGTGCGGGGAGTTAGGGACGCGGGGGGTAGTGTGTCGGGGTTGGTGGGGGGTTGTGTTACTGTGGGGGTGGGTGGGGGGGGGGAGGGTTATGGGGGGGGTGTTGTGTGGTTTGGTGGGGCGAGTTGGGGGGGGGCGAGGGGCGGGGTGTGGGGGGGAGGGGGGGTGGGGGGGATGGGGTGGTGGTGGGGGGAGGGAGGGGGTGTGGGGGGGGTTAAGGGGAGGAGATGGAGGGGAAGGGCGACAAAAGAAAAAAAAAAGAGAAAAAAAAAAAAGGAAGGGGAAGGGGAAGGGGAAGGGGAAGGGGAAGGGGAAGGGGAAGGGGAAGGGGAAGGGGAAGGGGAAGGGGAAGGGGAGGGGAAGGGGAAGGGGAGGGGGAATGGAAGATGGGGTGGTTTGGGGGGAGGGGGGTGGAGGTAGGTATGTTGTTGAGGGTGGGGTTGTGTAGGGCTGTTTGGTGTGGGATTGAAGGAGGACGGAGAGGTGGGGGTGAGGTGAGTGTGGGTGGGGGGTGGAGTGGGGGGTGGGTTGGGTGGGGTGGGGGTTACTGGATTGGGGGGGGGGGGGGGGGGAGGGAGGGGTGGTGGGGTTTATGTGTGTTGTGTGGGTTTGTTTTTGTGGTGTAGTTTGTGTTGATTTCGTGTTTTATTTTTCTTTGTGTGGTTGTTGTTGTTTGTTTTGTATTTTTTTTTTTTTTTTTTTTCTTTAATTTTTTTTTTTTCTTTACATTTTTTTGTTGTGTGTTATTTGTTTTGTGTTGTTTCTTGTTTTGGGGTGGGGTAGGGTTGTGGTTGGGGGGGGCCGGGGGTGATGGGGGGGGGGGTGGGTGGGGAGAGGGGATTTGGGGGGGGGGGGGGTTGGGGTGGTTGGGTGGGGGGGGGGTGGGGGTTTGGGGTTATGTTGGTGGAGGTGGGGAGGGTGGGGGATTGGGTATTGGGGGATGTATGTTGGTTGGGGGGGGGGGTATGGGGGGTGGGGGGAGGGAATTTGGTATGGTGGGTGTTGGGGGGATGTAAGGTGTGGTTGGGGCGGGTGTGGGAAGGGGGAGGGGAAGGGCGGGGGCGGGGATGGGGGAAGGGGGAGGGAAGAAAGGGAGTATTGGGGGGGGGGGGGGGAGTGTGGTGTGGTGTTGGGGTTTGGGGGAGGGTTGGTTGGGTTGGGTGGTTGGGATGTGGGTGAGGAGAGGCGGTTGGTGTGTTGTTGGTGGGCGGAGTTGGATGTAAGTGGATGGGGGGGTGTGGGTGTGATTTGGGGGTTGGGAGCGGCTGTGGGGTGTTGTGGTGAGTTTTGTGTTTTATGGGAGGGTTTTCGGTGAGTGGTTTGGGTTAGTGGGTATTGTTGGGGTATTGTGTTTTTGTGTTAGTTTTGTTCTGTGTATTTGTGTTTGGGTGGGATTTTTGTTTTTGCTTTTTTTTTGTTGTTGGTTGTGTTGTTTTATGTCCTTGATAGGTGAGGTGACGGGTTGTTTTATATGTTTTTTTTCCGTTTTTTTTTTGTAGTTATTGTTGGTTTTAGTGTTTTTGTTTGGTTGTTTACTACGTTTTTTTTTTGTTTGTTTTTTTTCTTTGTTTCTTTAATTTTACTTTTTTCTTATAATGCTCAGGTTTGTTTGTTAGTTACCGTTTTTTTGGTTGTCTGTTGGTTTGTTTATGTGTTGTTTTGCTGTCCTTTTTTTAGTTTGTTTGTCTTTTTGGGGAGTTTACTTAGTTGATTTGGTGTTTTTCAAATTTGTAGTTGATGTTGGGTTTGTTGCCTGGTTTTTTTGTTGTGTTTTTTGTAGGTGAATGTAGTTCTTTTTTTGTTTTTGTTGTTTTGTTTTTGGGGGGGGGGTTGGGGGTGGGGATGGCGTGTGGGATGTGTGGGGGGGGTTGGGGGGGGTGGAGTGGGGTGGGATGGGGGGGGGGGGTTGGGGTTGTGGGTTGTGTAGGTGGCGGAGTGGGGGTTGTTGAGTGGGTCAACATGGGGGTGGATGTATTTGGGGGTGGGTGTTTGGTGGGGGGGGGGGGGGGTGGGGGTTTGGGTGTGGGCGGTGATGGGAGTTGGGGTGGTTGGGGGGGGGTGTGGGTGGGGTTTCTGGTTGTTAGTTATGTGATAGTTGGGGAGTGGGAGTTGTGGTGCCTGGCAGGGGGAGGGAAGCGTTTGTGAGGTGAGGGGGGGTGTTTGTGGTGGGGGTGGATTAGTGTGGTGGGGGTATGGGGAGTCACCCCCAGATACATCTGTGTCGTCGCTTGGGGGGATGGTGGGGTGAGGGAGTGGGGTGTAGTGGTGGTGGGGGTGAGTGTGGGTAGAGGGGGTGCCAAGGGTTTGTTGGGTGTAGGGGCTGTTGATTGAGTTTGATTGTGTGGTTTTATTTGTATGGGGGGGTATGTGGGAGGGTGAGGGTTCTGTCAGGGGGGGTTGTGGTGGGTTGGTGTTTGGTTTGTGAGTATGGTACTGTTGGGGTAGTTCTTTGGTGTTTTGGGGGTTTGGTGGTGGTGGGGGGGGGGGGGGATTGAAGGTGGGGGGTGGTCTGGAAGGGGAAGGGAAGGGGAAGGGGAAGGGGAAGGGGAAAGGGAAGTAGAAGGGGAAGGGGAAGGGGAAGGGGAAGGGGAAGGGGAAGGGGAAGAGAGGGGAGGAGATGAAGGGGAGTGGGTTGTGCCCTGGTGGGGTATTGGGTGTGGGGGGGGGGGGTGGGGGTGTGTGATGCGAGGGAGGGGCTGGGGCGGGAGTGAGGGGGGGGGTGGGGGGGGGGGGAGGGCGGGGGGAGGGAAGGGAGGGTGTGGGATGAGAAGGGAAAGGGGAAGGAAAGGGAAAGGGAAAGGGGGTTGGTGGGGGGGGTGTTGGGGGTTGATGTTGGTTGGTTAGGGCAAGGCGGGGCGAGGCAGGTGGAGTTTGATGGGGGGGGGTGGGGTGTGGTAAAGGGAAGGGAAGTGGAAGGGGAAGAGAAGGGGAGGGGGAGGAGAAGGAAAAGAGGAAAGGGAGGAGAAGGGGGGGGGAGGGGGGGGACGGGGGGAGGAGGGGGAAGGGGAGGGGGGTGGGGTGGTTGAGGGGGGTTGCTTGAAGGTGTTTGGTGTTGAGGGGTGTGGGGGTTTGGGGGGTAATGGCATGGGTGGGGGGGGGTTGAGTGGTGAGGGCTGTGGGGTGTTGGTGTGGGGGGGAGGGACTTGAGACTGGGTGGGGGGGGGGGGGTTGGGTTGTGGTGTGTGGATTTCTGGTGTTGTGTCGTAGGTTTGTGTGTTGTTTGGGGTTGGTGGGTCGTGGGTGGGCTGGTGTTTGAGTGTAGGTTTGTGTGAGGGAAGGAGGAAAGGCTCTCGGGAGAGGGAGAAAGGAAGAGGAGGAGACGGGAGGAGAGGGGGAAGGGGCGGGGATGGGGAGGGGAGGAGAAGGGAAAGGAAAGGGGAGGGGAGGAGAAGGGGAAGGGGCAAGGGGAGAAGAAGGGGAAGGGAAAGGGGAGGGGGAAGGGGAAGGGAGGGGAGGAGAAGGAGAATAGGAAAGGGAGGAGAAGGGGAGGGGAGGGGAAGGGAGAAGAGGGGGAAGGGGAGGAGAAGGAAAAGAGGAAAGGGAGGGGAAGGGGGAGGGGAGGGGGAGGAGAAGGAAAAGAGGAAAGGGAGGAGAAGGGGAGGAGAAAGGAGGAGAGGGGGAAGGGGAGAGGAGGAGACGGGAGGAGAGGGCGGGGATGTTAAGGGGAAGAGAAGGTAAAGGAAAGGAGACGGGAGGAGAGGGGGAGGGGAGGAGAAGGGAAAGGAAAGGGGAGGGGAGGAGAAGAGGAGGTGGAGGGGGAGGGAGGAGAAGAGGAGGTGGAGGGGAAGGGAGGAGAAGGGGAGGTGGAGGGGAAGGGAGGAGAGGAGAAGGAGAAGGGGAGGAGAAGGAGAAGGGGAGAAAAAGGGAAAGGGGAGAAGAAAGGGAGGAAGCATTTTTAGATTACGTGCTATATTGAGTTGTTTTAACAGCGTTAGAGTTTGATATGTTATTTGCAATAAGAGAGAAAGACATTTATAGATAAGATAAATCAATACCACATACACATGCAGTATATAGATAGATTGATGGATAGATAGAAGCATACGTGTGTGTGTGTGTGTGTGTGTGTGTGTGTGTGTGTGTGTGTGTGTGTGTATTTATATATATGTGTGTGTGTGTGTGTGTGTGTGTGTGTGTGTGTGTGTGTGTGTGTGTGTGTGTGTGTATTTATATATGTGTGTGTGTGTGTGTGTGTGTGTGTGTGTGTGTGTGTGTGTGTGTGTGTGTGTGTGTGTGTGTGTGTGACAAAGAGACAAAGATGAACAGACACAGACAGAAAGACAGACAGACAGACCGAGAAACAGAAAGGAAGATAAATAATCACACAGAGACAAGCATACGAAAAAAGAGAGAAACACAGACATAGATAGACGACCATAGAATCAGACAGACAGAAAGGAGGACAGAAAAGCACAAAAATACAAAGACACAGACAAACAGAAAGATAAACAAAGAAGCGCAATGATACAAAGACACAGACAAACAAAACGACAAACAAAGAAGCGCAAAGATACAAAGACACAGACAAACAGAAAAAATAAACAAACAGACAAGCCGGGAAAAACGATCACAGAATCTGACCGTTTTTGAGGAAAGGAGAAAAAGGGAAAGCACGTGTTGTTTACGTCATGAACAAAGATAAATGTTTCCGTAATCAAGATAATGATCTATCTTCATTCTTCGTATTATTAGAAATGTTTAGAAGGGAGATTATTTTGAAAGGCTTAACTATATGACAAATGACGTATGGTTGAGATGGATTTTTTTTTTTTTTTTTTCTTGTGTGACTGAAAATTGTTATGCTTTTTCGAATTTTATGGTTTAATGTGTGTCTGTTCTTGCTTTGAGAGGAAATTACAGATAAGATTAATGAAATACATTGAAGTAGATTGTGTGAACAAATGATAACGTAAGGAATATAGGGAAGATAAAATGGAGAGAGAGAGAAGGAGAGAGAGAGAGAGAGAGAGAGAGAGAGAGAGAGAGAGAGAGAGAGAGAGAGAACGAGAGAGAGAGAGAGAGAGAACGAGAGAGAGAGAGAAAGAGAGAGAGATGTAGACAAAACACAAACAGACAGACGGACAAAGAAAATAGAATTTGAAAAATGTGCTACTAAAAGAAAACCACCCAAACAAACTAAAAAAAAAAAAAAACGAAAAACGAAAAGAGAAAATAAAAAGAGAAAATACTCTTCAGATAAGTCAAACTCAATAGAAAAAAAAATAAAAAAAAATAATGGGAAACCAACGAAACAGAATTACAGAAAAAAAGAGCACAGATTAAGTTGTCATACAAGGATCCACTTGGATGCTTGAAGAAATACGCCCAATACCTAACAAGATTGGCTAGGATATTGAAAAGAAATTGAAGCCACTCTGCTAGGCTTCAGGTAAAATGTCACGTGGGATGATATGAGGAGAAGGAGAGGGGATGAGGAGAGAGGGAGAGAGGGAGAGAGAGAGAGAGAGAGAGAGAGAGAGAGAGAGAGAGAGAGAGAGAGAGAGAGAGGGAAAGGAGAGAGAGAGAGTGAGGGAGGGAGATAAGAACAGACAGATAGAGAGACAGAGAGAGAGAGAGAGAGAGAGAGAGAGAGAGAGAGAGAGAGAGAGAGAGAGAGAGACAGAGAGAGAGAGAGAGGGAGGGAGGGAGATAGGAACAGACCGATAGAGAGAAAGAGAGAGAGAGAGAAAGAGAGGAAGAGAGAGAGAGGGGGGGTGGGATATGAACAGACAGATAGAGAGAGAAAGAGAGAAAGAGAGACAGAGAGAGAGAGAGAGACAGAGAGAGAGAAAGAGAGAGGGGAG
>NW_028234414.1:45540263-45542763 GCF_977035675.1 Penaeus japonicus | reverse complement strand
AACATATAGATTGGTAGACAGATAGATATATATATATATGTATAGAAAAATATATAGATAGATTAACAGATAGATAGGTAAGTAAAAAGAGAGAAAGGGAGATAAACAGATAGATAGGTAGATAGATTGGCAGGTAGATAGATAATTAAAAGATAGATAATGAGATAGATAGATAAACAAGTACATAGAAAGACAAACTTATAGATAAGATAGATGGTCAAAAAGATAAATATTGTCTTATTTCAATTAGTTGCATTTATCTGCTAAAAAGTAAATTCCTTTCATGGTTTTACTAACCCACTCGCTGTCTTTTTCAACACGTCACTCGACAATATACGTCATTCATATACATATATACACATATATGTATATGTGTATATATTTTTTTTCTTTTTTTTTTTCTTTTTTTTACCGGTATCAATTTTGTTCAACAATGCAGACCCATTAACATTTGCGAAGCTTGTCCAAAATATTGCATAGTCAAAAATTGTTGGTTGCTTGTCAAAAGAATAAAAAAAAAATTAAAAAAAACACAAGCGCGTGATGTTAGATACAAAAGGGAATTTAATGTACGTCTTATTCACACACAAGATGCAAGTCAAATTAATGGGAGTATTCACCATAAACCATTCAATTATTAATTATGTTTAAATTAGTTTTCTTTCAGCTTTTGCTTCTATGGTCTTTTGTATATATTTTATGTATATATATTGTATTCTCTTTTTTTATGTACGTATTTCTTATTCAACTTTTTATATATATTTCGGTTTTATTGTCTGATGTAAAAAAGTTGTTTTTTTATCATTCGTATGTATGTATATCGATAGAGCATGAGAGAAAGAGAGACAGAGAGAGAGAGAGAGAGAGAGAGAGAGAGAGAGAGAGAGAGAGAGAGAGAGAGAGAGAGAGAGAGAGAGAGAGAGAGGGAGCCTGCGAAGGAACGAGAGAGAGGAGAGAGAGAGTGAGAGAGAGAGAGAGAGAGAGAGAGAGAGCGAACAAGAGGAGAGATAGAGAGAGAGAGATCGAACGAGAGAAGGAGAGATAGATAGATTGATAGATAGATAGATAGATAGAGAGAGAGAATGAGAGAAAGAGTGTGTGTGTGTCTGTGTGTGTATGTATGTGTGTGTGTGTGTGTGTGTGTGTGTGTGTGTGTGTGTGTGTGTGTGTGTGTGTGTGCATGTGTGTCCAGATATCTAACCATACACATGTATATAAACACATGTATGTATATAAACAAAGAAAACACAAAAAAAATAAAAATAAACAAAGAAACTGCAGACAAACAATCATAAAACAAACAAACGAGTCCAAAGTCCAACAATATGACAAACCGACGCAACATTCACTGGTTTCTTTAGCAAGTGCACAACCTCATCCTTTAATAATAAATATTTCTAGCAATCTACATGTTTCTTGAGAGGCATCAGCTGTGTACCCTGAGGTCCGTACCATCTGTCGGCGAAGGTGCATTATTGATGTACGCAGAGGGTAGTCGGTGTGACATTCACTCGCAAACAACATACGCACATGGACGTTTCAATCGGGTGTAGGCATACGTACATACAGGCGCGCGTACGTACATGAATGCATTTGTGGATTCCATCACGTATACATATCGAGTACATACATACATACGGTGTATCCGATTCTGAATATGGATATGAATATACTCAAACTCCTTAACCTTTGTGTATATCTGTCTATCTATCTATCATATTTGTTTATATTTATATATGTCTGTTTGTCTATCTATCTATCTTTCTATTTCATCTATATGTCTGTCGTCTTACAGTATTTGTCTCGATCAGTGTGTCTCTCTATCAACCTCTCTATATATCTTATCTTCAATGCTTTCTGTTCATCTTTCTATTAATCTTTCTCTCTCCTTCTCTCTCTTTATATCACTTCCTTTCTCTCTATCTATCTATCTGTCTCTCTCCCTCTCTCTCTCTCTCTCTCTCTCTCTCTCTCTCTCTCTCTCTCTCTCTCTCTCTCTCTCTCTCTCTCTCTCTCTCTCTCTCTCTCTCTCTCTCTCTCTCTCTCTCTCTCTCTCTCTCTCTCTCTCTCTCTCTCTCTCCCTCTCTCTCTCTCTCTCTCTTTCATCATCTCTCTTTCTTCCTTTTTATCTTTCTACCCATCTTACTTTCTCCTTCTCTTTCTCCCAATCCCTCTTTCTCTCTACTATCTCTCTCCCTCCCTCCTCTATCTCTCTCTGTCTGACCGACCGATCGGCTGTGTGTGTGTGCGTGTGTGTGTGTGTGTGTGTGTGTGTGTGTGTGTGTGTGTGTGTGTGTGTGTGTGCGTGACGTCTTCGCTCCTAATACGTCCGAACCTTGCGGGTTAATTTGATTACGAAAGGTGTTCCAGTCTTGCTGACATAGCTGGAATTATTCAGGTATGCCCTGGTGTATCTCGAGGTGGTGAGTGAGGAAGGAGTCAAGCTTATTCTGATATTCAAGGGAAGAAACACCTGATATTCTGTGCTTGGGAGGGAAAG
>NW_028234414.1:45502763-45525263 GCF_977035675.1 Penaeus japonicus | reverse complement strand
AAGACAGTAGGAGAGAGAAGAGGGAAAGAGAGAGTGAGAGAGAAAGAGAGAGAGAGAGGAGGAGGAAGAGGAGAGGAGAGAGAGAATGAGGGAAAAGAGAGAGAGTTTCCCCAGGAGAATGAAGGAAAATGAGGGGAAAGGAGAATGAGGGGGAAGAGGTAAAGGTAAGGGGGGGAGAGGAGAGGGAGGAGAAGAAAGGTTGGGGTGGGGGAGGGGGGGTTTGCTAATTTCAAAGGCTGCAACAGAATCCAATCCGACTATACGTTTTGCTTAATGGTATTTACAGAACTCGGGTAGTGCGTGGGGTGTGGGGTTTTATGAAGGTTTCCACAATTCGTTTGATTCCACACCGTGGTGGGGAATATTGAGAAGAAAGCTTGGGTGGTAATACATTCAAACTCTAAAATTCTATAGATGGAATTCAACTTCAGTGGGCTAAAGGAACTTGGATTTGTGGTCTTTCATTTAGAAATGACCGTTACGTTTGGTTTGGTTATTTATTCTGGAATTGGTAATGATATGGTGTTAGGGTGTTAGATATTTGGCTAAATTGGTTTGAGGTATTGAATATGGTTAATTTTGATTTGGCTTGTGCTACGGTTGGTGGGGGTGTGCGCTGGTGGTCGGGGTGTGGGGGTAGGTGGAGCAAAATGGTTATGGGAAGCTTCGGAGCAGGAAAGGAATGAGCGTTGTGCGAAGAGGACAGTTCTGGAGGGATGAGGGAAAATAACGAGAGAATAGGAGGGATACTGTATGGTCGTAGTGTTGAAGGGAGGGGAGAGGGAAGAGAGGAAGGATAGGGTGAGCTGAAAAGGCAAGGGGGGAAGGGGAAGAGGAAAGATAGAGATGGGAAGGTTGAGTGAGAGGAGTGAATGAGGATGGCTAGGTGTGTGTGAAGTGGGAGGGGTTGAGCTGATGGATGTATGGGTGGGTTAAGTCGGTCTAGAGGTGGGGAGAAATTATAGGTGGCTTGCGGATGAGGAACAGTAGTTAATTGGCTTGTCGTTGGGTGGGGGTACTAGTAGCGTGTACAGTAGTGCTATCGGCGCGCGAAATAGACGCACATGAAGTAGGGAGAGAAGGAGAGAGAGTGGGGGAAAGAGATTGGATGAGGGTATCAGAGCGAATAATGTGCGGGATGGGAGCAATACATACGAGGGAGAAGGAATACAAGGAAGGATGAGCGAAGTGGTGGGAAGGTAAATTAGTTATGAATACAATGGCTCTTGTTTTGTTTTTTTTCTAAAAATGCCATTTGTCCTCCTCACTTCTCCCCCCCCCCTCTTTTCGCGCGATGGAACATCATGTATCAATAATGATATTCGTTCGTATTATGCATTTTAAGTTTTGGATGGTACTCGCTTTTGCGGAGCTGTCGTTGTCTGTTTTGTATGAGGAAATTCTCTACTTCTTGGGTTATAAGCTCTAAATTACTATATGCTTATATATATATATATTATATATATTAATAATGCGAGTATTACTTTAGTTAGAGCGTAGTTATAAGTAGATGGCTATTATTTTAGATATATTATTTAATATAGATTAAGTATCGTGTGTTGTCTTGTGTTAGTATTGCATGGCATTAAAGTTGAGTTGGCTGTTTGATTTGATGTGCGTGATCTCAGCCTTATTAAATGATCTTGGTAATTGCTCGTTTGGTATGATTGTGGCTTGGTGGTGGGGTGTAGTCGTGTTGTGTGATTCTACGTGATGAAGTTGGTTAGTGAGTGCGTGTGTTGTGTGGTGCAGTGTCATGGTATGTATGTTGATGTATGTGTATATATATGTTAATAATCTCATTTCATTCAAATAATAACATCATTATATAATAGATCTGTTCTGGATAATGATTTAACGGGTAAGATAAGGATGGAGCTTTTATTGCCCTAAACTAATATCTCGCTGGATGGTCCTTTAATCAAGCTAATTATCCATATTACTGTGACAACTTAGTTTAATGATATTTGGAAATACTATAGAACCTACTAATGGCGGGATCGCTGTCTGGGAGGTCCAATGGTGTGCATCGCACAATCATGTCGCCAAGAGTTATCGCTGTCCAAACCTATGCGAGCTCACTCTCAGTAGATTGATCGCGACTTTTAAGGGGGATTGGCTGCTAATTGCCGGGCTGATTTCCGTGCGCTCTCTTTTCGTATGCCCGTATATATAAGCCTTTTGCGCCTTCATTCAGCTTTTTCCTATAAAGTATGTATGTCATTACCTTTACCTATGTCCTGCTAATCGTAAAGCCTCACGAGTCCATCACTGCTTTCTTCGTGTGTCTTTTGCTTTATTCAGGATTAACGTTTACTTCTTCGTTTATTCGGTCTTTCTTTTTCTTATGTTGGGCTTTCTCGCTTCTCACGCTCTCTGACTGGGTTACTTCCGGTATACAATGTCTTACTTCCTCTTTTGTCGCTCTTCTCTCTCTCTTCTCTGCTCTGTAGTCTGATCTATTTCTATCTATATTCTCTATCTTTCTTTCTTTCTTTCTTTGCTCACGCTATCTCTCCTCTCTCCTCTCCTCGTATCTACTTCTTCTCTCTCCTCCTCTCATCTCTCTCTGCACTCTCTCTCTGTGACTCGCTTTCTCTCTATTCTCTCTTTTCTCTAGCGTCTCTCTCGTTCTCCTCTTTCGTTATCTAACTACTCTGTTCTACTCTTCTCTCTCTCTCTTCTCCCTCTTCTCACTGCTTTTCTCTACTCTCTCTCTCTCTCATCTCCTGCTACTCTCCTACCTCTTCTCTCTCTCTCTCTCTCTACTTCCTTCTTCTTGGCTTCTCTCATATCTGTCTATCTTTCTCTCTCTCTCTATCTATCGAATATCTATCTATTCTATCTCTCGATCATCTATTTCTCTATCTCTACTATCTATCTCTCTCTCTTTCTCTCTCTTTCACTCTCTCTCACTCTCTCACTCTCTCGTACTAGTCTCATCTCTCTCTTCTGTCTCTCTTTTCTCTCGCTTCTCTCCCTCCTCTCTTCTCTCTCTCTTCTCTCTCTCTCTCTTTCTCTCTCTCTCTCTCGCTTTCAATCGAACTCACTCTCTCTCTCTCTCTATTGTATATATCTATCCATCTTTCTTTCTCTCTTCTCTCTCTTCTCTCTCCTCTCATATGCTCGCTCTCTCTCTCTCTCTCTCTCTCTCTCTCTCTATCTCTCTCACTCTCTCTCTCTTCTCTCCTCTGCTTCTCCCTCTTCATCTGCTTCTACTCCAGCATCACTCACTCTCTTTTTCTCTCTTCTCACTCTCCTCTCGTCTTCTCTCTCTCTCTGCTCTCATCTTATATTCTCACTCATCACTCTGTACTCTCTCTCGCGCTCGCTCTCTTCTGCTCAAGATAGAAAGTGGCAGTGTCAATAGAGTTGTTGAGATTTCATTTATTCATTTCAAAAGGGTGTGGGTTGTTAGATGAACACTGAAGCGAGGTGAAATTTGCGTAAACAGGTTTAAATCTCATTTGTGTATTCGAGGTAAAGTCAGGCGAAAGTAGGGGTGGTTTAATTTAGTGAATAGAATGTTGAGTCGTGTTAGAGAGTGTGGGAGTTGAGCAGACGAGAGGGAGCAGAGCGCGATAGAAAGTGGAGAGAAGAAAGAGATTGAGGTAAAAAAGAGATAGATATGATGGATCTAGGTTCGTATATAGAGTAGAGCCGAAGACAATGAGAGACCGAGAATGAGAGGATGATTCATGAAGGCGACGGATGGGAGGAAGAGATCGAGGGGATCCGAGGTGCTTGGGTGGGAGGTTGAGATGGAGATGAGACGAGGAGAGAGAGTGAGAAAGAGCAGTATAAATAGATAGTATAATTAAAACAGATATGGTCTTTCTTTCTGTGAACCCGAGTTTAATTAGACAGTGATTTCATGCCTGAAAAAATTACAATAAATAATGAGATATATGTGTATAAGATAAAAAGAATATTAATTATAATATCTGACAATAAATAAATTACAAACAAAAATATCATGAATGTTTCGTTTTGATCTGATTATTTATTGACTTTCAATGTATCACTAATAGACCCGCACAACGCTGAAAATACGATAGCTACGGTTAAATTCTGTGCTAGCTTATAATGTATGTTGCAGGAAGAAAAAGAGAAGTATAATTTATTTTATTGAATTTATAATTGAGTGTTCGATCTTCTCAAAGTTAGACTGATTGCGTACGTGATTGACCAGAACTTAGCGAAATCATATTGGGCATAATGCACAAGTTCGCATAGTACAAGAGTATACGTTGTTAGTATAATACATAGTGGTATAATAGATAGCGATGGATAGGTGAGACTAGATGAGAATAAGCTTAGAGAAGATATAGACTAGACTATATATATATATACAGTATATACTAGTATTGTAGTCTATAAATGTATAAGAGAGGAGAGAGAGATGTGAAGGAGGATTGTGGAGATCTGAGAGAGAGAGAGAGAGAGAGAGAGAGAAACTTTATTCCAGGAATTGCAATGGTTATTCTTTTTACATAAATAGTATATTGCAAAAAAAAATGCAAAATAAGTATACAATAGAGATAAATCTTTTATATGTTATAATCGATCACAATTGATAATTTAAGAAATAGTCTCCGTGTTTACATCTAAATGTGTCTTCTAAATTTATTGAGGTGTACTCATAGTTGCCTGTATGTGACTGTCTAACATATGTAGGTATGGGGTCATGGAATAAGTTCTCGCGCAAAACTCAGGTGGGTCCAGACACGTATTTAGCATTGCTCGTATCCCCATATTTCCATATTCGGTTTGTGAGTCTGCTGTTGGAACCGTACGTTAAGACAGGACGAGTTTTATGTGGTGTTCTGCAACGGCGTTGATTGGTGTTCCCTCATTGTGTTTGTTAAAGGCTTAGGATACAGATTGTGGATAATTTACATGAATGGATTTTATGAACGAAACCACGTGTTGCTTAATAGCTGCATTTTACGGGCTTTGACGTTTTCGGAACCATTTTGATTTGGGAACTGTATGATAGGGGGGGTGAGAGAGTGTGATCGAATTTATTAATATTACATTGCTAATTACTAATATTACATAACTAATATTACATTACTTACTAATATTAATATTAATGTTGCAACTCTTGCAGCAAAGAGAGAGAGAGAGAGAGAGAGAGAGAGAGAGAAGAGAGAGAGAGAGAGAGAGGGAGTGAGATGAAGAGAGAGAGAGAGAGAGAGAAAAGAAAGAGAGAGAAGAGACAGAGAGGAGAGCGGAGCGAGAGCGAGAGAGAAGAGCAGTGAGAGAGGTGGGTGTCGTGAGTTAGAGGAGAAGATTGAGGGAAGATTTGAGAGAGGAGAGAGAGAGAGAGAGGAAGTGAGAGGCAGATAGAGGGTGGAGAAGAGAGAGAAAGAACGACGATAGAGAAGAGATGAGAGAGAGACGGGAGGGAGATTGAGAGACGAAGCGAGCGGAGACGAATGAGAAAAGAGAGAGGAGACAGTTATGTGACAGATCAGACAGACCAGACAGGGCTAGACAGAGACGAAAGAGAGAAAAAGTGGGGGGGGTGGGGGGATGGTAGGCGAACCGATGAGCTGTGAAAGCACTCAAAAGGGAATCTGGTGTATGCAGAGCACAACATACCACAGGAGGGTGAGTGGGAAGGGGGGGAGAGAGGGAGAGGGAGAGGGAGAGGGAAGGGGGGGAGAAAAGGGAGAGGGGGGGGAGGGGTAGGGAGGGAGAGGAGGGGAGGGGGGGAGCGGGGAAAGGGGAGGGAGGGGAGGGGGAGAAGGGGAGGGGAGAGGGAGAGGGAGAGGGAAGGGGGAAAAGGGAGGGGGGGAAAGGGAGGGGGGAGAGGGGGGAAGAGAGGGGAGGGGAGGGGGGGGGAGAGAGGGAAGGGGAGTGGGGAGGGGGGGGGAGGGGAAAGGAGAAAGGTTTGTGAGATGGGTTAGGAGGTGAAGGGGGGGAAAGGGGAAGATGAGAAGAAAAGAGTGGAGGGGGGAGGGGAGGGGAGGGGGGGAAATTTAGAGGAGAGAGAAGAGAAAAGAGAGGGGGGGGGGTTGAATGGAAGGAAAGGGGGTAGGAGGGTGGATAGGAAGTGAAAGGGGGAGAAGGGAAAAGGCAACCAGGAAAAGACAGATTTTTTTAAAAAAAAAATTAAAAAAAAAACAGACCCTCAAAGGGCAGGGAATTTAAAAAACAAAACCGAGGAGAGACCAAAAGTTAAACAATCCCCAAGAAAAGAGACAAACATTCATACAGACAGACCCACCCCAAAAAATATATATATATAATAAAAAAATAAAAAAGAGACACAACCCCCCACCCCCCCACCCCAAAAAAAATGAAAAAGAAAAAATGTGAAAAAACGTTATAAGGATTTTTTTTTTTTTTTTTTTTTTTTTTCAGGTAGTGTTCGGATGGTTGAGGAAAAGGGGTTTTTAAAAGTGTTTATGAGTATGAGATTGGGTTTTAAAAGCGCCGGGGTGTGATGGTCGTTAAGGATTGGCATGGGGCTATTTGAGATAGAAGGTAGGGGGGGGGAGGGGGGGATTGGTGCAGAAAGTAAGGGTAGAAGGAGAGGTTGAGGGGAGGGGGAGGGGGAGGGGGAGTGGGGAATTGGTGCAGAAAGTAAGGGTAAAAAGAGAGGTTGGGGGAAGGGGGAGGGGGAAGGGGGAGGGGGAGGGGGCTGATAGTTGGGGAATAACAGTGGTGGGGGGGGGGAGAAGTTGATGAGAGAGGTTGAGGAACCAAAGATAGGGGATTGGAAAGGATGTAAAGAGGGAAGAGAGGGACGGGGGAAAAAGGGGGGAACAAAAAAGGGAAAAAAAGGGAAAAGAAAAAAATGGGAAGGGGAACACGGTGAGGGAGTGCTGATAGGAGAGGGGAGGAGAGAAAGAGGGGGAGAAGGGAATGTAGAAGGATCGAGGGGAAAGGAGTGGAAGGGGATAGAGAAAAAAAGAGGGAGAATAAGAAGAGAAAGACATGGAGTCAAGACAGAGGATGGAGAGGGGTACAAGGAAGACGGAGAGGATGAAGGGAAAGAGAAAAGGAGAAGAAGAAGAAAGAAAATGGAGAATGACGCAGGTTGAGGAAAGGGCCCCGAAAAGAATGGAATGAGGAAATGGAGAGAGAGAAGGAAAAGATTTGAAAATGGATTAAACGAATTAACCCGGGCAAGTAATAAATGGAAAAAATTTAAAAGTCAATAAAAAGGGCTAAGAAAAGGATTAATTCTGAAAAAAGATGATTATTTCAAACAATTTAAAATAAGAAATTTTTTAAACAAGATTACATGGGAAAATATAAAGAATAATTGACGGGAATTTAAATTTTCTAAAAAAAAAAATAAAATGAAAATAAAAAATGAATAAATAAATGATAAGTAAAAATTCCAAAATTAAAAAAATAAACCCAAAGTCCCAAAAACGAAACATAAAAAACAGCAAATATGTCGATGCAATGGATATAATAAAACAAGCCGGGAAATGGAGCCAAGGCGTTTCCCCGGCCAGGACTCGGAGGGACATCGGAATGGAGAGGGGGCGGATGAAAAGGAAGGTCGGGGAAAGGAAGGAGGGGCCGGAAAGGAAAGAAGGAAAGCCGGGGGGGACCAGGAAAGGAAAGGAAAGGCCCCGGGGGAGGGGAATGGGGGGGAAGCGAGGGGCCGGAGAAGGAAGGAAGGGCCCGGAGGAGGGAATTTCCCGGATGAGAGAGTTTCGCGGGGGAAAAGGGGGAGGAAGGGGGGGGGAGGGAATGGCGGATGAGGAGTTGGGGCCGGAGGAAGGGAAAGGAGGCCGGAGGAGGAAAATAGCGGTTTGAGAAAAGTGGGTAAGAAAAAAAAGGGAGAAGGAAGGGGAGGGAGAGAGGGCCCGGTATGAGAGAGGGGTTTCAGAGAAAGGAGGAAGGCCGGAGGGGGGGGAAAAAGAGAATGGCCGGATGAGGAGTGGCGGGGGGGAAGAAGGAAGGCGGGGGGAGAGAGTAGCCGGATGGGGAGAATGGTCGGAGGAAAGGAGGAAGGCCGGAGGAGAGAATGGCCGGTTGAGATTTTTGGCCCCGGAGGCGGGGGAAAGGGGAGGGGGGGATGGGGGGAGAGGGCGGAGGAAGAGGGAAAAGGCCCGGATGAAAGAGTGGCGGAAGGAGGGGTTAGCCCCGGTAGATGGAGAAAGAAGAGGCCGAATTTTTGGAGGGAGTGGTTTGGGGGAGGAGCGAGAAAAGTGGCGAGTGGTGGGGTGAAGTTGCTGTGAAAGAGGGAGAGAAAGGAGAAAGGCGGAGGAAAGGAATGGCGGGTGAGAGGGGTAGCGGTGAGAGAATGGCGAAATGAAAGAGTGGCCTGGGAAAGAAAGCGGAGGAGAGGGTGGGCCGGGAAAAAGACGTGGCCAAAAGGAATGAAGTCGAGGGGAGAAGGGGCCGGATGAAAGAGGGGGGGGCAGAGGAAAGGTAGTGAGGGGAAAGGGCCGAAAGAAGAGAATGGAAGAGGAAAGGTTGGAAGAAAAAAAAATGGTTCGAAAGGGAGGAGAGAGATTGGGGAAGGGGAAGAAATTCCGATGATGAGGAGTCAAAAAGAGGGAAAAACCGGTAGAGAAAGACCGAGAAGTGGAAAAGTCAGGAAGAAAGGGCAGAAAACCCGAATGAAGGAATTTCGGAAGAGAGGAAGACCATCGGAAAATATGTTGCTGTTTTTTTTTGTTTTTTTTTTTTGGGTTGTTAATTTTATTTTTAATAAATTTTGGGTATGAATTTGTTGATTTTAAAAGAATTTTAAAAGCCCATTAATTTTAATCTTTCCTGGTTTTTAAGGGATCCGATAGATTTAGTGAATGGGGGTAAGATGGAAGGGGGGGACAAAAAAGGATAAAAACACATTTAAACAGAAAAAAAAACATTGATTTTTTAATTAAAAAAATCTTTATTTATTATTTTAAAAACATATGTTTTAGGGAAAGAAAAAAAAAAATTGATTTTTTTTAATGAAAAAAAACTTGGGGGTTTTTGGAATGGGAAAAAAAACTCCGAGTTTATGAATGGGAAAAAACCATTTTTTTATGAATGGGAAAAAAAAATTGGTTTATGAATTTAACAATTTTAATGAGTAACCCCCTGAAACTGAAGGGAATAGAGCGTCGTGGTACAAGGGGTAAAGCATTAAGGGAAGCAAGAAGTCCCACCCAAAAAAGAAGTACGAATCTGCAACGGTCCTACAACTATAAACAAACAAAAACCAATACAAAATATCCCTAAAATTCCAAAAAACTTAAAAACGGGACAAAAAAACCCGAGAAATTCAAAAAAAAGGGAGAACTTCAAAAAAACGAGAGGAAAAAGAGAATTTAAAAAAAAAAACCAACTGGGAACCCTTAAAAAAAAAAAGGGAAACAAACCGGGAACTTCAAAAAAAGGGGAGGACAAAAAACGCAGAACTCAAAAAAGGGAGGGAAAAACCGAGAATTAAAAAAATTTTCGGGGGGCCCCCAAAAAAAAAAACAAAACTTCAAAAGACGAGGGAAAAAACGAGAACTTTAAAAAACGAGGACAAAAAAACGAGAACTTAAAAAAAACGAGTGCAAAAAAACGAGAACCTAAAAAAAAAACGAGGGCAAAAAAAAACGAGGACAAAAAAAAACTAGAACTTAAAAAAAAAAAAATAAAAAAAAAAAAAAAAAAAAAAAAAAAAAAAAAAAAAAAAAAAAAAAAAAAAAAAAAAGAAAAAAAAGAAAAAAAAAAAAAAGGGAAAAATAAGAAAAAACACGATAGACACCAGGGATATGGGAAAGGTGAAGGCGGGTTTTGGAGGGAAAGGAAAGGGACCCCCTGGGATTAATCCGGTTTAAAATGATGCCCTAGAAGGGAGGAGTGATAGTAAATTTAAAATCAAGTAAAAACCATGATAGCGGAGCGAGAAAAGGGGCCCCGGGGCGATAGGGGTAGAGGAAAAAGGAAAAGAAATCGCGGGGGAAAAAATGGGCGGGGGGGGGGGGGATTTTTGAATCGTAAAACCCTTTTTATTTATTAAATTTTTTTTAATTTTTTTTTTGTTGTTATCGTCTATGCTATTTGGATTATGGACATTATCATTGTTATTATTTTTGTTATTATTATCAAAATTATTCCCCGTCATTATCATTATTGTTTTAAATTTTTTTATTTTTTTTCTTTGTGTTATGTTTCATTGTTTTATTCATTTTATTCTCATGATTATTTTATCTTTTATTTATTTTATTACTATTATTGTTGTTATTATTATCATTATAATCACCATTATCATTATTATCATTATTGTCATTATTATTATCATTACTATTGTTATCATTATCATTAATATCATTATTATCATTATCATTATCACTGACATCATCATTATCAATATTGTTATTATCATTGCTGTTGTTACGAATAATGCCAGTATTATTATTACTATCAATAGTAGTAGTAGTATCATTGGGGTATTGTTATATTTTTGCCCATCCCTTTTCAATTTTTTTTATCATCATTAATTTTTATTTCCGTTATTTATCATTTTTTTAGTAATATTAGTGTATTGTTCTATATTTCATAATATTCTCATAATTATTTTCATCATTATCATTGATATATATTTATGTGTGTGTGTGTGTGTGTGTGTGTAGTGTAGTGTATGCTGGGTGAATGTGTGGTGCTTTATTGTGTGTGTGTGTATGTAGTGTTCGTGGTGTATGTGTTTGAGTGCTTGTGTGTAGTGCGTGTGTGTGTGTAGGTGTTGTGTGTGTTGTGTGCTGTTTTGTGGTGTGTGTGTGTATCGTGTGTGTGTAATGTGTTGATATAAAGGTCATATACTGATACAAAAATAGATAGATAGATAGATTAGATAGATCTTGTCAATAAATATTCCATTGGTGATTATTCAGATAGTCTAGGAAGTTTAATGACTACACTCTATCTGTAATATTATCGTAGTCATATTTGATTTTTGGGTTTGATCTGATTCTGTATTTTTGATATATTTCGATTATCTGTTTTAATACTAATCGCCTATATATGAATAGCACATTTGTCTACGCGATCGCATAGAATTCTTATTAGTTCACTATAAGTTGTTGCTATATATTGTTACGCGCATCTTAACATAGCCAAGTTTGCTGATTCTAGCTGGATAGGTAGATTGAAATGGGTTTGAAGAGCTTAAGAATGAGAAAACGAACCTTAGTAAACATACTCGATCGACTGCATTGAATATTTATGGAGACTTGATTCATCTGAGACAGTTTCGTTTATTGGATGTCTCTAGCGATTCGATTATAAGATGTGACAGCATGATAGTTAATTGTTTTATAGTTTGTATGGATGCATCTGACCACTGATCAACAAGAGTTCGGTAACCTTTGACCTCTAACAATGGAAAGATGAAGGGAGGGGGATGAGGGGAGGGGGAGTGGGGGGTTAGATAGACAGATAGAGAAAGGGGGGGGGGGAAGTGAGAGAAAAATATATAGAGAAAGAGGGAGAGAGCAGTAGAGAAGAAGTTGAGAGGAGTTGAGGAGAGGAGAGAGAGATTTGAGAGTAAAAGAGGAGATGAATGTAGGCAGTGGTGAGAGACGATAGATACGTGAGAGATGTAGAAGAGTAATAATTCAGAGCCACTCCTTACAATAACTGGATGGAACAGGAATAAGAACCGCAGGGCGCGCATATCAGCCTGTTCGTGCTACTATCTGAAGTGGATGAAAAGCATCGATACAATCACATAATATAAAAGAAATGGAAGCTGTTGATGGGAAAGCAAACAAACAGCAAACAATTCTAGTGGTTCATCCTCTCACTAGGTCTATCTCACAGGGGCATAGGTGGGAGGGTAGAGGGCTTCTCCAGACGCAGGGCACAGCTGAACTGTCTGTCTTGGTGGACAGATTGGCAGGAGGTCAGGTCAACGCTCGATCGTTTTCCGTAGGGAAGGGGTCGGCCAGGGGTGATCGGGAACTTGTTCGCTCCTGGGCACGGCGGGATTTCTGTGAAAGAACAGGGGACGTGCCGTGTAGTATAATGATCCTGTTCAGCGGCTGGTTAGTATTTATAGTGTATATATAGTGTAGGTATACATAGAATGATTATATATGAGTATTGACATATATATAGATATTTTATATAATTATATGAGAGAGTGAGAGAGGAGAGAGAGAGAGAGAGATGATGGAGAGGGATTGTGTGGAGTCGGCGAGAGAGAAGATGAAAGAGGAGGAGAGGAGGAGAGAGAAGATGAGAGGAGAGATGAGAGGAGGCTGGATGAGAGTGAGAAGAGCGAAGAGTAGAGAGAGACTCGAGAGCGTTGAGACGTGGATCAAGAGAAAGTGGATTAAATCAAATCTGTTTTCTGACCCGTGTATTCCGTGCACCCCTACCACTATCCCCACCTCCCACGCTCCTCTCGCCCGCCGCCGACCGACCCGCCATCTTCACTCCTTCTCATTTCATCTTCTTTTCTCTGTGTAGTTCCTTGTTCTTATCGGCCCTGTAGACACGCCTTCCGCCTTGACGCCTTATCTGCGGTGGTGCACGGGATAATGAGACCTGTCGGTTCTGGTGCCTGAGCAAGTTTGGTAGGACATTTGGTGCGGTGTGGTTAGAGCGGTGTGAGTTGGGTTGGGGTGTTGGATCGGGTGTTGAGGTGGGAGGTGAGTGTGAGTGTGAGTGTTGAGAGTGAGTAGGATGGAGTTGATGAGGAGTGTTGTGAGGGGAAATGTGTGTTGTGGCGGTGGTGTTGGGGGTTTGTGGGAGAGTTGAGGAAAGTGGTATGTGGATGTGGTTTGGCCGTAGGACTGATCTTGTGGGCGAGGGCGCAGTGGTATGGGAGTTGGTAGGAGTAGATGAGTGGCGGCGTGGTAGGAAGTACAGCGAGATGTGTGAAGTCGGTTGGCAATCTGTTATAGATGATGTGGGCTATGGAGAGTGGTAATTAGTGTAGGTGGTAGATAGGGTAGCAAATATGGGCATTCTGTAGTCGAGGAGACGGTTTAAGGAGCGGCGGAGGTAGTCGCATAAGCAGGAGGAGAGAGGATAGCGAGAGACGGTAGAGACGGTAGATAGCTTAGTAATGCGAGAGGTCGGGCGAGTCTCCAGCGAATGTCGCGATCGGCCATGTACCTTTCATATGTTTGGATTATTTCTCTCTCTTTCCCTATTTTTCTATTCTAATCTCTCTTAAAGATCTCTCTCCGTCTGCGGCTTCTCTCTGACTCTTCATCTACGCTCTCTGTGGCGTCTACTTGAACGTACTCTTACGTTCTTGCTCTATTAAGTTGCGTTTTCTGGCGACTTGTGCGCGTCTTGGTTATTGTATCTCCATCGTCTCTACTTCTTCGCCTGTGGACCGTTTGCGTGCTCGTGTCTTTCTCGCTTCGTCGTCTCTTGCTCTGCTTGACTCTCTCTCGCTCTCTCTTCTCGTCATAAGTATTTAATATATAGTAGTATATGAAAAGATATATATTGCTTATATTATAGATATATCAGATAGATAATACTATATATTACTTATTTATTTTATATTAGTGTATATATGTTATGTAAGTATTTGTATATATTGAGTATATTAGTAGACATTTATGCTTGCATATTGAGTTATTGCGAGAATATTCTGAGTTGAATAATATATATATAGTATATATATATATATATATATATATATTAGTTTAGTATCTATAATAGATATACGTTAGATTTATGATATTTGACTCATATATAATACATATATTTTGTTATTATATATATATATATATATTTCATAGTGTATATATATATATATGTATATAGTATATATATATATTTATATATTATATATATTATAATAGTATATTATTGATATATATATATATATATTATTATATAAATAGATATATATATATGTAATAGTATATATATATATATATATATGATTTAAATGATATATATATATTTATAAATATTGATGTATTATATTAAGTATATGTTTTAGTATAGAGTTTTAATATATTTGTTGTAGATAGTGTAATATATGTATATTCTTTTTTACCCTCGCCCGCTGTCTCTCCTGGTACCTCGCTTTGTTATTCTTTGTTTGTCTTATGGCTACGCTGCCTATCCTTCCTTGTCTATCTAAATCTCTCTCCTCCCTACCTTCCCTCCCTTCCTTCCGCCTCCCTTTCTCCTCCTCTCCTTCTCTCCTTCCCTCCACCCTTTCTTTCCCTCCCTCTCCCCCTTCCCCTCCCTACCTCCTTTCCCTCGCCCCTCCCCGCTACCTCCCTCGCACTCTCGCAAGAGTCTCCCCGAGCTCCTTTGTCGCTAAATCCCCCCCACCCTCCCCCCCTCCCCCCGACATGGTCAACCACACCCGGCCGATCGTTAATGCCTAATTGGGGCTTGTACTTCGCTGTACAGACGGACTTACAAGGGAGAGTCGTTATCGCCCCCGAAGAGAGATTGATATATAGCCAATCGGGCCGAGTTTGAGCCACCGTGAGCAAGGGCTGTCTTGGCCCCGTGGCGGTCGGATTAATTGGCACCGGTTAGACCTAAACCCGCATCGATCTGGTCTTCTAACCCTTTTTTAGCGCGCGCCGACGCGTCGAGCCTCCACTCGTGTCTTCGGCAGGCACTTTGTCTGATTCCGGATTTTGGCGGTGGGTGTCTCAAGCCGTTAAGGAGAGGGAGAGAGGAGCCTTTTCGTCGGCTAGGGAGAGAGGAGGAGCCTCTTCGTCGGCTAGGGAGAGAGGAGGAGCCCTTTCGTCGGCTAGGGAGAGAGGAGGAGCCTCTTCGTCGGCTAGGGAGAGAGGAGGAGCCTCTTCGTCGGCTAGGGAGAGAGGGAGAGAGGAGGAGCCTCTTCGTCGGCTAGGGAGAGAGGAGGAGCCCTTTCGTCGGCTAGGGAGAGAGGAGGAGCCTCTTCGTCGGCTAGGGAGAGAGGAGGAGCCTCTTCGTCGGTAGGGAGATGAGGAGGTGCCCTTCTGTCGGCGGCTAGGGAGAGAGGAGGGAGCCTCTTCGTCGGCTAGGGAGAGAGAGGTGCCCTTTCGACGGCTTGGTGGAGAGAGGGACGGAGCCTCTTCGTCGGCTAGGGAGAGAGGAGGAGCCTCTTAGTTCGGCTAGGGAGAGAGAGGAGTGAGCCTCTTCGTCGGTAGGGAGAGAGGAGGAGCTCTCTTCGTTCGGCTAGGGAAGAGAGATGGAGCCTTTCCGTCGGCTAGGGGAGATGATGGAGGAAGCCCTTTCGTCGCTAGGGAAGAGAGGACGAAGTCTTCGTCGGCTAGGGAGAGAGGAGGAAGCCCTTTCGTCGGCTAGGGTCGTGAGGAGAGAGCTTCTCTGTCAGGTCTAGGGAAGAGGAGGAGGCCACTTCGTAGGCTAGGAGCAGAGGAGGAACCCTTTCGTCGGCTTAGGGGAGAGAGGAAGGAGATATCCCTTTCGTGTGTCGGCTAGGAGAGTGGAGGGAACCGCCTGTGTGTCGTCTCGGCTAGAGGGAGAGTGGGGAACCCTTTCGTCGGCTAGGGAATTGGAGTGGAGGAGGAGGGCCTATTTCGTCAGTAGAGGAGATGAGGACGGTAGACCTGGCGTGTGTCGTTCGCTGTGGTTAGGGGGGGAGAAGTAGGAGGGAGCCCGTTTCGTGGTGCTATGAGGGAGAGGGATGAGATGGGAGCCTCTTTTCGTCGGTAGGAGAGAGGTGGGAGCCCTTTTCGGGTGTCGTGGGCTAGGGATGAGTAGGAGGAGCGCTCTCGTCGGCTACGGGAAGAGCAATAGCGGGTAGAGAGGAGTTCCTTCTTTGCGTTTCGGCAAGGGAGAAATAGGAGAGACTCCCTTTGTCGATCGGCTGTAGGGAGAGAGAGGGGAACCCTGTTCGTCGGCTAGGGAGAGAGGGAGGTGAGACCTTCTCGTCGGGGTAGGAGAGAGGGAGGAGCCTCCTTCGTCGGGCTTAGGGAGGGAAACGGAGAGGAGAAGGATGGCGGCGCCTCTATCGCGGTGCGGCGTGGAGTGGGAAGAGAAGGAGGGAGCCCTTTCATGGTCGGCTAGGGAGCGAGGGGAGCGCTTTCGTGTTCGGCTAGGGAGAAGAGGTGGATAGAGAGAGGAGAGGAGCTTCTCTTTCTCGTCTCGTGCTGAGGAATTTGTATGTAGGAGAGAGTAGGGCTCCTTATCGATCTGAGCTGAGGTGAGTATTGGAGGGGAGCCTCTTCGTCTCCGTGTCCATAGGAGAGAGGAGGCGCTCTCTTCGCGTCGGCTGTATGGGTGGAGGAGGATGGAGCCTCTTGCGGTCGGCGTAGGTGAGGGGATGAGGGACGAGAGGATGGAGCCTCTTCGGACTGAGTCTTTTTTATGTGGCATAGAGGGGGCAGAGAGGGAGGAGCCTTTCGTCTTAGGGCTTGGGGATCGATGGAGAAGAAGCCTCGTGTTCGGTCGTGAGGCATTAGGGCAGAGGTAGAGGGTGAGTGGGCGGTCTGGAGGTAGAGCCTTTCTGGTTGCGGCGGGTGGCGACTCGAGAAGGTGGGATTTGGAGGGGAGGCAGCTTGAGCTTTGTCGGTGCGGGTGCTAGGGAGAGATATCGGAGCCTCTTCGTCGGCTAGGAGAGAGAAGGAGCCCTTTCGTCGGCTAGGGAGGAGGATGAGGAGCCTCTCGTCGGCTAGGAGAGCATGCATTAGGTGCCTGTCCGTTCGGTATCGGGCTCACGGAGCAAATGTTTGAGATAGAGAGCGGGAGTAGAGAAGAGGGAGGATGCCGCGCTCATTTCGTTGCGGTAGCAGGGGATAGAAGGAGGAGGGGAGCCCTTTCGTCGGCTAGGGAGGGTGGTGAGGTGCGCTCTTCGGTCGGGGTCGACTAGGGAGAGAAGGGTGCGCTTGAAGGAGAGTAGCGCGTCTTCGGCGGGCTGCGGGGGTAGGCGAGGTTAGAGAGGATGAGAATGCTGCATTGTTGCGTCGGCGCTTAGGGTACCGTTGCAGAGGTAGGAGCCTCTTTGCTGGGAGATTCTGGGATGAGCTGTGTAGGGGATGAGTGGAGGAGGTGGGCCCTTACTCGTCCGGGTCGGTGAGGGAAACGAGGGAATGGAGCCCTCTTGCAGTGTCGGCTTAGGGTTCGTAGAGGAGGCGCTCTCTCTTTTTCTGGTTCGGACGCGTAGGGATGTTTGAGGAGAGTGAGAGCCCTTTCGGTGGCCGCGCTGTGGAGAGAGGAGGTAGCCTTTTCTCAGTGGCGCGTCAAGGGATATGGTAGAAGGAGGTAACCAGCGCGCCTTTTCGTCAGCGCGGGAGTGGAGGAGTGGAGGAGTCACTGCTCTTCGTTCGGTCTATCAGGGATGGAGGAGGAGGAGCTGCCTTCGTCCGGTACTGAGGGAGAGAGGATGGGCATGGCCTCTGTCGGTCGGGTGCAGGTGAGAGAATGAGGTAGAGTGTAGCCTGAGTCGCGTGAGACATTTAGGGAGGGAGAAGGGAGGATGAGCCTTTCGTCGGCTAGGGAGAGAGGATGAGCCTGTCTTCGTCGGCTATGGGAGAGAGGAGGAGCCCTTTCGGGTCGGCTAGGAGAGAGGCAGAGCCTCTTCGTCGGCTAGGGAGAGAGGAGAGCCCTTTGTCGGGTTAGGGAGAGAAGGAGTGGAGACCTTTCGTCGGCCAGGCGAGAGGAGGAGTCCTTTTCGTCGGGCTTTAGGGAGTGAGGAGGAGCACTTTCGTATCGGCCAGGGAGAGAAGGAGGAGTCCTCTTCGTCGGCTAGGGAGAGAAAGGAAGGAGCCCTTTCGCGGCTAGGGGAGCTAGGGGAGGAGCTCTCTTCGTCGGCTAGAGGTGCAGAGAGGGAGAGGAGCGTCACTCGTCGTTGGAAATCGCGGATAGGGATGAGAGGAGGATCATCTTCGTCGGCAGGGAGTAAGAGAGGGGGAGCCCTTTCGTCGGCATAGTGGGGAGAGGATGGAGGAGCCCTTTGTGATAGAGTTAGGGAGAGAGGAGGAGCCTTTCGTCGATCAGGAGAGAGGAGGAGCCCTCTTCTTCGGAATAAGGGCGATAGAGGGGAGAGCTCTGTCGGTCTGTCGAGCTAGGGAGAGGAGTTAGGGGAGCACTGTTCGTCGGGACTAGGGAGAGAGGAGAGGAGACCTCTTCGGTCGGGAGTTAGTGGGAGATGGGAGAGGATGGTAGCTCCTCTTCTCGTATCGCCTTAGCGGATGAGAGGAGAGAGCGTCTGCTTCGTCGTGTAGGGAGAGTAGGAGGTGAGCCTTGCTTCCGTCTCGGATAGGGGAGAGAGGAGGAACCTCTTCGTCGCGGCCTAGGGAGAGAGGAGGAGCCCTTTCGTCGGGCTAGGTTGAAGAGAGGAGGGAGCCCTTTCGTCGGCCTGGTGTGGAGAGGAGGAGCCACTTTTGCGTCGGTATGGGGAGAGGACGTAGCCCTGTTCGTCCAGCAGGGAGAGAGGAGGAGCTCTCTTCGTCGCCCAGGGAGAGAGGGAAGGAGGCCTCTTGTCGGCTTAGGGAGGAGAGGAGGAGCCTCGTCGTTCGGTAGGGAGAGAGGGAGGAGCCTCTTCGTCGGCTAGGGAGGAGGAGGAACCTTCTTCGTCGGCTAGGGAGAGAGGAGGAAAGCCCTTTCGATCGGCTAGTATGAAGAGAGGAGGAGCCCTTCGTCGGCTAGGGAGAGAGAGGAGCCTTTCGTCGGATAGGGGAGAGAGGAGGAGCCCTTTCGTCGTCAGGGAGAGAGGAGGAGCTCTTCGTCGGCTAGGGAGAGAGGAGGCAGCCTTTCGTCGGCTTGGGAGAGAGGAGGAGCCCTTTCGTCGCCCGCCACGGTGGAAAGTAAGAGAGAAGAGACGAAGAGAGGAGGAAGATAAAGAGTGAGAGAGAGAGAGAGGAAGAGAGAGGATAGAGGTATGAAGGAAGACGAAAGTATGAGAGAAGAGGGGACGAAGAGAGGAGAGAAAGAAGAGAGGAGGAAGAGAGAGGAGAGAAAGAAGAGTGAGAAGAAGAGAGAGAGTAGAGAAAAGAGAAGAGAAAAGTGAAGAGAGACTGATGAGAAGAAGGAAGAAACGTAAGAGAGCGAGGTAAGAGGAGATGAGAGAGAGAGAAAGACTAGAGTAAGAAGAGAAGGCGAGAGTGAGAGGAAGAATGAGACTGGAGAGGAGGAAGAGAGAGAGAGAGGAGAGGAGAAGAGAGTGAATGAGAGAGAGAAAGAGAAGAAGAGAGAAAGAGGAAAGAAGAGAGAGAGAGAACGAAGAGAGGGGAGAAGAATGAGAATGAGGAGAGAGAGAGCAGATGAGAAGAAGAGAAGCGAGTGAGAGAGAGAGAGGAGAAGATAGAAGAGAGAAGAAGAAAAATGAATTGGGAAGGAGAAAGATGAGGAGAGGAGAGAAGAGAGGAGAGGAGGAGAAAGGAGAGGAGAGAAGAAAGATGAGATGGAGAGAATGAGAGAGAGAGAAGAGAGAGGAGAGAGAGAGGAGAAGGAGAGAGAAGGAGAGGAGAAGGGGGAGAGAAGAGGAAGAGGGGAGGAGAGAGAGAGAAGGGAGGAGGAAGAGAGAAAGGAAAGAGGGAGAAGAGAGAGAGAAGGGAGAGAGGGGAGGAAGAGGAGGAGGAGGGGAGAGAGAAAGGGAGAGAAGAGAGGTGAAGAGAGGAGAGAGAGAGAGAGAGAGGAGAAAGAGAGAGAGGAGGAGAAGGAGAGAGAAGAGAGGAGGAGAAGGAGAGGAGGAGGAAGGAGAGAGAGGAGGAGAGAGAGGGAGGAGAGAGAGGGGAGAGAGAGAGAGAGGAGAGGAAGAGAGGAGAAAGGAGAGGAGAGAAGAGGGAGAGAGGGAAAGGAGAGGAGAGAAGGAGAGAGGAGGAGAGAAGGAGAGAGAGAGAGGAGAAGAGAGAAGAGAGAAGGGAGAGAAGAAAGAGGAGAGGAGAGAAGGGAGAGGAGAGAGGGGAGGAGAGAGAGAGAGAGAGGAGAGGGAAGGAGAGAGAAGGAGGAGAGAGGAGAGAGAGAGAGGAGAGAGGGAGAAGAGAGAGGAGAGAGGGGAGAGAGAGGAGAGGAGAGAGGAAGAGGGAGGGAGAGAGGAAGAGGGAGGGAGAGGAGGAGGAAGAGAGAAGGGAGGAGGAGGAGAGGAGAAGAGAGAGAGAGAGAGAGAGAGAGAGAGGAGAGAGAGGAGAGGAGAGGGGAGAGAGAGGAGAGAGGAGAAAGGAGGAGAGAGGAGAAAGGAGGAGAGAGGAGAAAGGAGGAGAGAGGAGAAAGGAGGAGAGAGGAGAAAGGAGGAGAGAGGAGAAAGGAGGAGAAGGAGAAGAGAGAGAGAGGAGGGGGGGAGTGGGAAGGAGTGTCGGTGAAGAGTAGGGTGACGAGAGAGTGAGGAGGGAGGTGGGAGGAGGGAGTAGAAGAGGGGGAGTGGATGAGCGGGGGAAGGGAGAGAGGATGAGAGAGGGAGAAGAGTAGAGAGGGGAGGGAGAGGGAGAGAGGTGAGCGAAGAGCGGGAAGAGGAGAAGAGGCCAGAGAAGAGAGTTGAGAAGGGTAGAAAGAAAGAGAGGGAGAGAGAGAGAAGAGGGAAGGAGAAGAATGAGGGGAGAAGTAGAGAGGGAGAAGAAGAGAGAAGTGAGAGGAGGGGAGGAGGGAGCAGAGGGAGATAAAGAGGAGGAAGGGGAAGGAGTGGATAGAGAAAGAAGAGAGAGTAGAGAGAAGGTGGGAGTGGAAGAGAGGGAGTAGAGAGTGAGCACTCTTCGTCGGCTAGGTGGGAGAAAGAGGAGAGACTCTCGTTCGGCTAGGGAGAGAGGATGGGATGCCTCTTCGTCGGCTAGGGGAGAGAGGAAGGGAGCCCTTTCCCGGTCTCGGCCAGGGAGAGAGGAGGAGCCCTCTTCGTCGGCTAGGAGAGGAGAGGAGGAGCCCTTTCGTCGGCTAGGGGAGAGAGCAGAGGAGGGGGACGCCCTTTCGTCGGCCAGGGAGAGAGGGAGGAGCCCCCTCTTCGGATTTCGGCCAGGGCGGAGAGAGGAGGACGCCTCTTCCGTCGGTCTAGGGGAGAAGAGAGGAGGAGCCTCTTCCGGTATTCGGGCTTAGGGAGAGAGGAGGAGCCCTTTCGTCGGCTCTAGCGGAGAGAGGAGGGAATCCCCTTTCCGGATTCCTAGGGATAGAGGAGGATCCATCTTCGTCGGCTAGGAGAGAGAGGAGGAGCCCTTTCGTTCGGCTACCTTAGGGAGAGAGGAGGAAAGCCCTTTCGTCGGCTAGGGAGAGAGGAGGAAGCGCCTTTCGTCGGCCTAGGCGAGGAGAGGAGGAGCCTCTTCGTCGGCCAGGGAGAGAGAGAGCCCCTTTCGTCCCGGCCAGTGAGAGAGTAGGTGCCCTTTCCCCGGCTATGGAAGAGAGGAAAACCCTTTCCGTCGGCTAGGTCGAGAGAGGGGCGGGGGAGGAGCCTCTTCCAGATCCTAGGGAGAGAGGAGGAGCCTCTTCGTTTTCTCGGCCCCCCTCCAGGGAGAGAGGGGAGAGAGGAGGCACAAAAGACCCTTTCGTCCCACCGGCTAGGAGAGAGTAAGAGGCCTCTCGTCGCCAGGGAGAGAGGAGGAGCCTCCCCTCTTCGTCGCTAGGGAGAGAGGCGGAGCCCCTTTCGTCGGCCAGGGAGAGAGGAGGCGAATCGAGCCTCTTCGTCGGCCAGGAGGGAGAGAGGAGGAGCCTCTTCGTCGGCCAGGGAAGGAGGGGGGGAGGAGGAGCCTCTTCGTCGGCTAGGGAGAGTGAGGAGAGGGGAGCCCTTTCAGTCGGCTAGGGAGAAGAGGAAAGGAGCCTCTTCGTTTCTCTCGCGCCAGGGAGAGAGTGTGAGGAGCCCTTTCGTATCCTAGTGAAGAGGAGAGCCTCTTCGTTCGTTTCGGCTTAGGAGAGAGAGGAAGGACCCTTTCGTGGCTAGGCGATAATATAGCGGGAGAGAGGAGGTAAGCCTCTTCGTCGGCTAGGGGAGAGAGGAGGAGCCCTGATCCCATCGTCGTGCTAGGGAGAGAGGAGGAGCCTCTTCGTCGGCCAGGAGAGAGGAGGAGCCCTTTCGTCGGATAGGGATGAGGCAATGAGAGGAGGAGCCTCCTTCGTCGGCTAGGGAGAGAGGGAGGAGCCTCTTCGTCTTCGGCTAGGGAGAGAGGAGGAGCCCGTTTCGTCGGCTAGGGAGAGAGGAGGAGCCTCTTCCGTCGGCTAGGGGAGAGAGAGAGTAGCCTCTTCGTTCGGCTAGGGAGAGAGGAGGAAGCCTTTCCGACGGGCCAGGGAAAGAGGAGGAGCCTCTATTCGTCGGCTTGGGAGAGAGGAGAGCCCTTTCGTCCTCGGCTAGGGAGAGAGGTTACCCTTTCGTCGCTAGGTAGAAGAGTGCCTCTTCCGTCGCTAGGAGAGAGAGGAGCCTCTCGTCGCTAAGGGGAGACGGAGGACCTCTTCCGACGGCTAGGAGAGAGGAGGAGCCCTTTCCGTCCCGCTAGGAAAGAGAGGATAAGCCCTTTTCCGCGGCTAAGGGAGGAAGAGGAGGAGGCCCTCTTCGTCTCGGCTAGGGAGAGAGAGAGGAGGGGGAGGAGCCTCTTCGTCGGCCTAGGGAGAGAGTGAGGAACCCTTTCGTCGGCTAGGGAGAGAGGAGGAACCCCTCTTCGTCCGGCTAGGGAGAAGCAGGAGGAACCTCTTTCCCAT
>NW_028234414.1:45492763-45495263 GCF_977035675.1 Penaeus japonicus | reverse complement strand
GGTGGGTGGGTGGGGATGGGTCGGGTGGGTGGGGATGGGTCGGGTGGGTGGGGATGGGTTGGGTGGGGGTGGGGATCGGTGGGCGGTGTTCCTTACCGGTGGGTGGGGGTGGGCGGGGGGCGTTCTTTGCCGGTGGGTGGGGATGGGTGGGCGGCGTTCCTCACCGGTGGGAAGTATCGGTGGATGGGTGGGTGGGTGGGGATGGGTGGGTAGGTGGGGTTTTAGGGGTGGGGGAGGGAGGAAGGGAGGGAGGGTGGCTTACTTCTGTTTCGGAGTCTGGGGGGTTGCGGTGTCTCAGGAGGGAGGGAGGGAGGGGGAGGGGGTGGAAGAGAGATCTGTGCGTCTATCGGTTCTGTTTTGACTATTGTTCGTCTGCTTCTTATTTCCCTTTCTCTTCCGTATTCTTCATCTCTCTGTCATCTTATTCTTTCCATTTTCTTTCTTTTTTTTTTCTCTCTCTCCTGCATCTCATTCTCATTCTTCATTCTATTTTCCTTCCTCTGCTCCTGTTTCTCCTTCGTTTTCTCCTTCTTCTTCTTTTTCCTTTCCTTCTTATTCTCCCTATCTCCCCTTTCTGCTTCTTTCATTCCATCTCCTCTTTACTCTCGTACGTCTCCTTCTTCTCATTTTTTCTTCTAATTCCCATTCTTGTCCTTATCCTCCCTCTCTCCTTCATCTTAATTCCTCTATTTATACGATTTTTTTATTCCTTGTCCATTCTTCCATTTACGATTCCTTCTTTATTTCACCCATTTTTTTCCTCATCATCCTCATCTTCTTGTTCTTATTCTTCTTTCTCTTTCCCTTATTGTAGTTTCGTATTTATCTGTTATATTACATAACTTCCTTTTTCATCCTCATCTTCTTCTTCTTCTTCTTTTTCTTTCTCTTTCCTTATTGTAGTTTCGTATTTATCTGTTATATTACATAACTTCCTTTTTCATCCTCATCCTCATCTTCTTCTTCTTCTTCTTCTTCTTCTTTCTCTTTCCTTATTGTAGTTTCGTATTTATCTGTTATATTACATTAGTTCCTGTCTTTACAGTAATATATTAAATTCCATGTTATACCTCCTTAAGCAATGGAACGTTCCTTTCAGTATAATTAATTAACACTTCTTTGGAGACGCTGCCTTTTAATGGATTAATATCTATCTTCTATCATAATTCCATGCGTGAGAATTATATCATTTTTATGTTATGCATAAAATTGTCTCTGGTACACAGGTCTTATAATAAAAACACTTGCTCGAGTGTAGTGGCTTCGTGGATTACTCTCTATCTATCTATCTCTCTCTCTTTCTCTATCTATCTATCTATCTGTCTGTCTGTCTGTCTCTCTCTCTTTGCCTCTTACTCTCTCGCTCTCGCTCTCTCTCTCTATCTATCTATCTATCCATCTATCTATCTATCTCTCTGTCTATCTGTCTCTCTCTCTGTTTCTTACTCTCTCTTTCTCTCACTGTCTCTTACTCTCTCTTTCTCTAACTCTCTCTATCTATCTATCTATCTCTCTATCTCTCTACCTCTCTATCTATCTATCTATCTCTGTCTCTCTTTCTCTCTCTCTTGCTCTCGCTCCCTCGCTCTCGCTCCCTCGCTCTCGCTCCCTAGCTCTCTCTTTCGCTCCCTCGCTCTCTCTTTCGCTCCCTCGCTCTCTCGCTCTCTCTCTCTCGCTCTCTATCTATCTATCTATCTCTCTGTCTATCTCTCTCTCTCTGTCTCTTACTCTCTCTTTCTCTCTCTCTCTCTCTCTCTCTCTCTCTCTCTCTCTCTCTCTCTCTCTCTCTCTCTCTCTCTCTCTCTCTCTCTCTCTCTCTCTCTCTCTCTCTATTTCTCTCAGACCATATGACATGATATAGCTCTTCTACATGAGTTTATGTATCTTAAGCAAATTGCATTATTTTCAGATGATTTTTTTTCCAAAACAACCTCTACGCTGATTAGTTTTAATTCTCTTTTATTTTTTCTTCTTTTATTTTCCGAACTGATATTTAATCCTGAGTGATGTGGGTCGTATTTCACAATGCATGGGATTTCGCATTATTGAGACGTAATCAAATTGATAGAGTGGGAGAGGGAATCACACACACAGACGGTGTGGATTTGGTTAACATATTAAAGGGAATCTTGGCGTGTTTTTTTTTTTCTTTTTTTTTTCTTTTTTTTTCTTCTTCTTCTTCTTCATTAAGGGTTACTAGATGAAAAAACAATAAATGAATAAATATAAGTAAATAGTGTTGCTCATTGATTGAACGTTACTATCAGTGCATTACCGGAAATGTTGAATTTAATAGGACACGGTCATAGGATCAAAAATTTAGAGGATATATAGGAAATTAATCATTTGTTAAAATCAAATCATGTAGTATATGTATAACTTGTGAGAAACCTTATGCAAGAAAAAAAAAATCTAAAAATAAATAAATAAATAAATAAATAAAAATAAAAAAGATATATACATATATATATATATATATATATATATATATATATATATA
>NW_028234414.1:45480263-45482763 GCF_977035675.1 Penaeus japonicus | reverse complement strand
AAAAAACGTGAGAGGGAGAGATCAATGGCATGAGGGAGAGATAAAGGGGAGGGAGAGTAGAAGGAATATTCGGGAAAGAGGGAGATTGGGAGAAAACGTAAGAAGCAAATGAAGAGAAAGAGGTTGGGAAAAGAAAGAAAGAGAGAGAGTGGGTAAGAGAGGAAACAAGAGAGAAAAAGAGAGAGAGAGAGAGAGGCAGAGACACAGAGACAGTAAAAATAAAAGAACATAGAATTACAAAAGGAAAAATAAAATGAAAGAGGGTTAACGCTCAAATAAGAAAATAAAAAAGACGATAGGCAACCTTATTCTCAGTAAAAAAAAGAAAAAAAAAAAAAAAGTCATATATGAATTCGCATCATTTCCCCTCACAGAAGCACAATTGCAATCTTGCAAAAATCTTGGCAATGAAGTGGAAATGACATACACGGTGCATGACCTTGTTAAGCTCTCCTCCTCTCCCTCTTCTTCCACCTCCTTCTTCTCTCCCTCTTCCTTAACCTCTTTCTTCTGTTTTCTGATTCTCCTCCTCTCCCTCTTCTTCCTCTTCCTTCTTCTCTTCCTTTTCCTTAACCTCTTTCTTCTGCTTTCTGATTCTCCTACTCTCTCTCTCTCTCTCTCCTTCCACTTCCTTCTTCTCTTCCTTTTCCTTAACTTCTTTCTTCTGCTTCTGGTTCTCCTACTCTCTCTCTCTCTCTCTCTCTCTCTCTCTCTCTCTCTCTCTCTCTCTCTCTCTCTCTCTCTCTCTCTCTCTCTCTCTCTCTCTCTCTCTCTCTCTCTCTCTCTCTCTCCTTCCACCTCCTTCTTCTCTTCCTCTTCCTTAACCTCTTTCTTCTGGTTTCTGATTCTCCTACCCTCTTTCTCTTTCCTTCCACCTCCTTCTTCTCTTCCTCTTCCTTAACCTCTTTCTTCTGCTTCTGGTTCTCCACTCTCTCTCTCTCTCTCTCTCTCTCTTTCTCTCTCTCTCTCTCTCTCTCTCTCTCTCTCTCTCTCTCTCTCTCTCTCTCTCTCTCTCTCTCTCTCTTTCCACCTCCTTCTTCTCTTCCTCTTCCTTAACCTCTTTCTTCTGCTTTCTGGTTCTCCTACTCTCTCTCTCTCTCTCTCTCTCTCTCTCTCTCTCTCTCTCTCTCTCTCTCTCTCTCTCTCTCTCTCTCTCTCTCTCTCTCTCTCTCTCTCTCTCTCTCTCTCTCTCTCTCTCTCTCTCTCTCTCTCTCTCTCTCTCTCTCTCTCTCTCTCTCTTTCCACCTCCTTCTTCTCTTCCTCTTCCTTAACCTCTTTCTTCTGCTTTCTGGTTCTCCTATTCTCTATCTCTCTCTCTCCTTCCACTTCCCTATTCTTATCTTCTTCCTTAAACTCTTTATTCTGCTTTCTGATTCTCCTACTCTTTCTCTCTCTCTCTCTCTCTCTCTCTCTCTCTCTCTCTCTCTCTCTCTCTCTCTCTCTCTCTCTCTCTCTCTCTCTCTCTCTCTCTCTTTCTTTCTTTCTCTTTCTCTCTCTCTCTCTCTCTCTCTCTCTCTCTCTCTCTCTCTCTCTCTCTCTCTCTCTCTCTCTCTCTCTCTCTCTCTCTCTCTCTCTCTCTCTCTCTCTCTCTCTCTCTCTCTCTCTCTCTCTCTCTCTCTCTCTCTCTCTCTCTCTCCTTCCACCTCCTTCTTCTCTTCCTCTTCCTTAACTTCTTTCTTATTTCTGATTCTTCTCTTCTTCCTCTTTTTCCACCTTCTTCCTCCCCTCTTCTTCTTTAACTTCTTTCTTCTTTCTGATTCTCTTCTTCATTATCTCTTCCTTCTCATCCTCTCTCTCCTCCTTGTCCTCCTTCTCCTCCTCCTCCTCCTGCTCCTTCTCTTCCTCTTCCTCCACTGTTTCCTCCTCATAATTTCCATCCTCCTCCTTCTCTTCTTCATCTTCTTCCATCTCCTCCTCCTCCTCCTCTTCCTCTTCCTATTCCTCTTCCTCCTCCTTCTCCTCCTCTTCCTCCACTGTTTCCTCCTCGTACTCATAATTATTTCCATCGTCCTCCTTCTCTTCTTCATCTTTCTCCATCTCCTCCTCCTCCTCCTATTCCTCCTCCTCCTATTCCTCTTCCTCCTCCTTCTTCTTCTCCTCCTCCTCTTCTTCTTCTTCCTCCTCTCCCCCTCCTCCTCCTCCTCCTCTTCCTTATCCTTATCCTCCTCTCCCTCCTCATTTTCTTCTTCTTCCTCTTCCTCCTCCTCTTTTTCCTCCTCCTCCTCCTCTTCTTCATATTCTTCCTCCTCCTCCTCCTCCTCTTCATATTCTTCCTCCTCCTCTTCCTCCTCCTTTTTTTCTTCCTCCTCCTCTTCATATTCTTCCTCCTCCTACCTCCACTGCCACCTCCACATCCACCTCCACCTCTACCTCCACCTCCTCCACCCCCATCTCAACCACCTCCTCTTCCACCCCTTCACCTCCCCCTCTTCCTCCTCCTCCTTCTCTTGCTCCACCTTCACCCCTCCCCTACCCCCCCCCTTCCCCCCCATGTGGAACC
>NW_028234414.1:45467763-45472763 GCF_977035675.1 Penaeus japonicus | reverse complement strand
CGACGTCCCCCTGAGTCAATGTCATAACACGACGTCCCCCTGAGTCAATGTCATAACACGACGTTCTCTGAGTCAATGTCATAACACGACGTCCCCCTGAGTCAATGTCATAACACGACGTTCTCTGAGTCAATGTCATAACACGACGTCCCCCTGAGTCAATGTCATAACACGACGTTCTCTGAGTCAATGTCATAACACGACGTCCCCCTGAGTCAATGACATAACACGACGTCCTCTGAGTCAATGTTTGAGTCCCTTCCGATACCAACACTTACCGCTTATTGCAACATGGGACTTGACACTCCGCGCGTGTTGACTTTGGGTCGGACCTGAGACCGCTGGGATGGGTTGGAGGAGGGGGTGGGGGAGGGGGTGGGAGGGGGAGAGAGGAGAGGGGATGGGTTGAAGGGGGTGGGAGGGGTGGAAGGGGATTGGAGGGGGTGGGAGGAGAGGGGATAGGAGGGGGAGGAGAGGGGATAGGAGGGGGTGGGAGAGAAGAGGAGAGGGGATACGATAGGGGGAAGTCGGAATAGGAGGGGGAGAGGTGATAGGAGAGGAGAGAGAATAGGAGGGGAGAGGAGAGGGGATAGAAGAGGAGAGAGGATAGGAGGGGGAGAGCTGATAGGGGGGGAGTGGGGATAAGAGGGGGAGGGAATAGGAGGGGAGTTAATGAGAGGTGGGATGGGTGTGGATTTGTGTTAGGGGTGGAGGGTGAGGGGAGGTGTAGGGGCTGAAAGTGGGGGCAGGGGGGAGTTGTAGGGAGTGGAGGGTGTTGGGAGGTATATAGCGGATGGGGGGGGAAGGGAAGGGGTTATGGGGGAGGGTGACTAAGTGAGCCTTCTGAACATTTAAAGCACCAGACATACATATTCACGATCACAACTACACAAACACACATGGAAAATACCAGGCACATACAACTACACACCCCCATACACGTTAGATATACCAGGCACTTCCATCGACACACGAATACATGTAAACTTCCAGGCAGTTACAAGTACACACACAGGTATGAAGTACAACAGCATTTGAAGAAACACACATGGAAAGTACCAGTTATATATAACACCCCGTAAATACACACAAATAACCAAGCGCTTATAACAACAAACACACATTAATCAAAAGTACAATATATATACAACACACATGTTAAAAATATCGGATACAAACAACATGCACAAACATTTAAAACACCAAACATACAATAAACAAGCAAACAACACGCACAAACATGTGAAATACCAAACATACAACAAACAAACAAGCAAACAACATGCACAAACATTTAAAACAGCAAACACAACATGCACAAACACTTAAAACACCGAACAAACAACACGCACAAACATTTAAAACGCCAAACAAACAAACAACACGCACAAACATTTAAAACGCCAAACAAACAAGCAAACATGCACAAACAATTAAAACACCAAAGACACAACAATCAAACACCTAAGAGCCAGATAACCTGAGAGGCTTTTGTTAAAGAGAACTTACCTTTCCATTTAAACCACCAAACACACAAACAAACAAACAACACGCACAAACATTTAAAACACCAAACAAGCAAACAAAAACATTTAAAACATCAAACAAGCAAACAACACAAACATTTAAAACACCAAACGAACAACAAGCACAAACATTTAAAACACCAAACACAACAATCAAAGAAATGACACACAAACATTTAAAACACCAAACAAGCAAACAACACAAACAATTAAAACATCAAACAAACAGTCAAACACCGAAGAGCCAGAACACCTGAGGCTTTTGTTAAAGAGAACTTACCTTTTCTATCAATGTTCTCTATCGATCAGAATTCGACACGGCGTCTATCGAATCAGAAAATTAAAAAGATAATTTGATTTACATACAGAGAGACTGATGACGTCAGTATTTTGGTATATCAATGGCAAATTTAGTGCAGTTTTAGTAGAGGGGAGAGAGATAAAATGAAAAAAGGGAGAGAGAGAGAGAGAGATGGGGGGAGATAGGGTGGGAGAGAGAGAGAGACTGAGAGCGTGAGAAACAGAAAGAGAGAGAGAGAAAGAGAGGGAGAGAGAGAGAGAGAGATAGCTTCTGCCTCTAAAGATAAGAAAAAGAGAGAAAAAGAAAACAAAATAGAATGAAGAGAAAATCAATTAGAGAAGAAAGATAGTGATAAATGTATAATAACAATAATATTAAAAATGAACATGTTCTTATGATGATAATGATGATGACAATAATGATAATGGCAGTAATAATGATGTTAATGATAATAATAATGATAAGAATAATGATGATAATAGTAATAATAATAAGAAAAATAATAATGATCATTATAATACTGGAAGTAATGATAACGTTGATAATGATAACAATAATAAAAAACATAATGATAATAATAATAGCAATAATGATGATGATGATGATAAGGATGAGAATGATTATGATAATCGTTATCATCATCATCATCATCATAGTAATGATAATGATGATGATAATAATGATAACAACAAAGACACTAAGGATAACAATGATAATCATAACATCAATAACAACTAAAAAGGTAGTCAGAGAGAGCAGACCATCCTAATTTTTCGTCTATCGAAGAAATTTAAATGTATTTATACTTTGGTTTAAGTGACTCAAAGAAGCTCCTCTATTCGGCCATGGACAACTCACACATAAATGTTCATCAGAATCCATCGGGAACTTTCTTGTCCGGGGGAACTAATTTATAGAAAGGTAGAGAGAAATATACAGGTTATATATCCTCGGTGGGGTGGTAAGGATAAGAAAAGATGATAATAATAATTATAAGAATAAGAACAAGATGATAATGCGAATAATTGATGATTTCGATGATAAGTAGAACAATGGTGATAATGTTGATAACTATTAATATTATCATCGGTATTGATAATATTATTAAAGATGATAATGACAATAATGATGATAATAATAGTAATGATGATGATAATATTATCCTTATTATCAATAACAATGATAATGACAATAAAAACAATAATAGTAATAATGACAATGATGATGGTGAAATAACGATAACTATATTAATTATGATACTGATACTGATAATGATGATAATAATAATGACAATAAAAAATGATAATCATAATAGTGATAATAATGCTTATCATAATTATAAAGACGATAATAATAATGATGATAATGATTGAACGTTGTGTTGAAGCTAAAGGGGAAGAAAAAGAGTGAAAGAGGGCAGAGATGAAGAGGAAAAGGGAGAGAGGGAAGAGGGGAAGGATCAGAAAGAATATAAGAAAATAGATAAGATAAGAGAAATTATAATATAAATGGAAAAAGGAAAAAAGAAGGATCAGGACATGAAACAAGAAGGAGAGAAATATGAAAACATGGACAAAAGGAGAGACAAAAGAAAACAAAAGAAAGTAGTGGAGAAGAGAAAGAGAAAATAAAATTACAATTAAGACGCGAAGGAAAAAGGAAAAAAGGAACTAGAACGTAAGATGAGAAAAAATGAGAGAGAGAACATAAAGAAAGAGGAAGAGGGGAAGGAGGAGAAGAGAAAGAAAGAGGAAGAAGAGGAAAAGGAGAACAGAGAGAAATAGAGATAGATAGATAGAGAGAGAGAGAGAGAGAGAGAGATAGAGAGAGAAAGAGAGAGAGAGAGAGAGAGAGAGAAAGAGAGAGAGAGAGAGAGAGAGAAAGAAAGAGAAGACGTGGCAGTATTGTGTTTGTGTGTGTGTGGGGGGGGGGGGATTTATATCTATATATAAGTCTTTTCTTTCACAATTGATTAAGTCTTCCGTGGTGTAATGGTTAGCACGATCGCCTCTAAAGCGATAGATTCGGGTTCGATCCCCGACGGAGACTAATACACATACACCCTTTTTTTTCTTCTTCTTCTTCTTCTTCTTCTTCTTCTTCTTTTTCAAGATTGATTTGGCTTAGTCTATATTACGAGGAGGAAGAGGAGAAGAGAAAGAAAGAGGAAAGGGGGGAAAAGAGAACGGAGACAAAGAAAAAGATGGGAAACACGAGAATAGAATAAAAGGGAAAGAAAGGGAAAGGAAAACAGCGAAAAAGAGGAGAGCAGAGAGAAAGAGGAAGAGGGAAAAGAGGAGAACAGAGAAAAAGAGGAAGAGGAAAAAGAATAGAACAGAGAAAAAGAGAAAGAGGGAAAGGAATAGAACAGAGAGAAAAAGAAAGAGGAAAAAGAAGAGAACAGAGAGAGAGAAAAAGAGGGAAAATAGTAAAACAGAGTCAAAGAGGAAGAAGGGAAAAGAGTAGACCAGAGAGAAAGAGAAAGAGGGCAAAGAGTATAACAGAGACAGGGAAAGAGGAAAAAGAATAAAACAGAGAAAAAGAGAAAGATGAAAAAGAGTAAAACAGAGACAGAAAGAGGAAAAAGGAGAACAGAAAGAAAGAGAAAGATGAGAAAAGGTAAAACAGAGACAGAGAAAAAGGGAAAAGAATAAAACAGAAAGAAAGCGAAAGAAGGAAAAGAGAATAACAAAGACAGAGAAAGAGGAAAAAAGTAGAGAAAGAGAAAGAGGGAAAAGAGTAAAACAGACAGAAAAAGAGGAAAAAGAATAGAACAAAGAGAAAGCGAAAGAGGGAAATATTAAAACAGAGACAGGGAAAGAGGAAAAAAATAGAACAGAGAGAAAGCTAAATATGAAAAAGAGTAAAACAGAGACAGAGAAAGAGGGAAAAGAATAAAACAGAAAGAAAGCGAAAGATGAGAAAGAGTAAAACAGAGAAAGCGAAAGATGGAAAAAGAATAAAACAGAGAGAAAGCGAAAGAAGGAAAAGAATAAAACAGAAACAGAGAAAGAGGGAAAAGAATAAAACAGAGAGAAAGCGAAAGAAGGAAAAGAATAAAACAGAAACAGAGAAAGATGAAAAAAATAGAACAGAGAGAAAGCGAAAGATGAAAAAGAGTAAAACAGAGACAGAGAAAGAGGAAAAAAATAGAACAGAGAGAAAGAGAAAAA
>NW_028234414.1:45447763-45450263 GCF_977035675.1 Penaeus japonicus | reverse complement strand
TATTAAAAGGTGCTTTTCCCCGATGGAATGATAATGAGGAAAATTATAATAATGATAATGAGGATTATGATGCTTCTGTGTCACTTTCTAAATTAACATGTATATTAAAAGGTGCTTTTCCCCGATGGAATGATTATGAGGAAAATTATAATAATGATAATGAGGATTATGATGCTAATAATAATAATGATTATGATGATAATAATAATGATGATTATGATGATAATAATAATGATGATTATGATGATAATAATAATGATGATTATGATGATAATAATAATGGTGATTATGATGATAATAATCATGATAATAATAGTAATATCAGTAATAATAATCATAATAATGATAATAATAATAATAATAATAATAATGATAATGATAATAATAACAATGATGATAATGATGATAATAATGATAATAATGATAATAATGATAATAATGATAATACTACTACTACTACTACTAATAATAATAATAATGATAATGATAATGATGATAATGATAATGATATTAACAATAATAATGATAAGAAGAAGACAGAAGAAAAAAAAATATGAACGATAATAATCATTAAAAAAATGACGAAAACAGCACACAATGATGAAGATGAAGCTAACAAAAGGGAATAAAAAAAATAAAGTAGAAACGGAAAAGAAATGAAAAAAAAGAGAAAAAAAAATCTACCCAACCTCATCTTAACCTTTTCTTAAAAACGCCCCGTCAATATTTTTTTTCTTTTTTTTTTTTTTTTGAGGGGTGGAAAAAAGTTCAAAGAAAAAATTCAAATAAACATCAATCACCTGGCATTGACACACTGCCTCTGTCAAAGGGTTAGAAGTCGTCATGCGAAAGGCTTATTTTCGTTGCAACGTGACACGCCGAGTTCATGCAACGGGCAGGGCTAAGCAGATCTAACAAAAGTGCTTAGTCATGTTGCTGCCAGACGGGTCGGTCACGTTGCATTCAAAGGCAGAAGTCCTTCTTCTTCTTTTTCTCTTCATTCCTTTTTTTTATCATCTTCTTGCTCTTCTTATTATTCTTATTCTCTTTCTTTTTCTCCTTCTTATTCTTCTTCTTTTTGTTTTTTTCTCTTTCTTCGTCTTCTTCTTTTTCTTTTTCTCTTTCTTCGTCTTCTTATTCTCTTTCTTTTTCTTCTTCTTCTTCTTCTTCTCTTTCTTTTTCTATTTCTTCGTCTTCTTCTTCTTCTTTTTCTTCTTCTTCTTTGTCTTCGTCTTGTTTTACTTCTTCCTCCTCTTCTTATTTTCTTCTTCGTCTAAGATAAAACTTCCTCCTCACTCCTCATCAATTCCTCTCTCAATATCACTCCTCCTCCTCCTCAATTTCTTCGTTTCTTTTTTCCCCGCTTTCTAACATTAAAAAAACTTTTTTCCACATTTGTCCTTCCTTTTCATCTTCATCTCAACTTCCTCTAAACCCTATTCCACCTTGTCTTCCTAATTCTCTGTCAATCTCATGCTTAATCCCTTTTCTTCTTCCTCTGCATCTTCCATTTCTTCTTCTTTTTCTTATTGTTAATATGCTTTTTCTGCTTCTTCTTTGTATGCCTCGTCTTGTTTTTGTTAACATTTTCTTCTCTTATTCTTCTGCTCCTTCTTCTTTTTGTTATCATCATCCTCATCATGTTGTTTCTGTTCCTATTATTAATCTTATCATTATCATTATTATCATTACTACTATTATCATCACCCTTATCATTATTATTGTTACAATATTATCATTACTATTATTATTATTATCGTTATTGTCATCACTATCATACTTATTATTATTTCTGTTATCATTATTATAATTTCTGTTATCATTATTATTATTTCTGTTATTATTATTATAATTTCTGTTATCATTATTATAATTTCTGTTATCATTATTATAATTTCTGTTATCATTATTATAATTTCTGTTATCATTATTATAATTTCTGTTATCATTATTATTATTGCTGTTATCATTATTATTATTACTGTTATCATTATTATTATTACTGTTACCATTATTATTATTGCTGTTATCATTATTAGTATTGCTGTTATCATTATTATTATTGCTGTTATCATTATTATAATTTCTGTTATCATTATTATAATTTCTGTTATCATTATTATTATTTCTGTTATTATTATTATAATTTCTGTTATCATTATTATAATTTCTGTTATCATTATTATAATTTCTGTTATCATTATTATAATTTCTGTTATCATTATTATTATTTCTGTTATCATTATTATAATTTCTGTTATCATTATTATAATTTCTGTTATCATTATTATAATTTCTGTTATCATTATTATAATTTCTGTTATCATTATTATAATTTCTGTTATCATTATTATAATTTCTGTTATCATTATTATAATTTCTGTTATCATTATTATAATTTCTGTTATCATTATTATAATTTCTGTTATCATTATTATAATTTCTGTTATCATTATTATAATTTCTGTTATCATTATTATAATTTCTGTTATCATTATTA
>NW_028234414.1:45440263-45442763 GCF_977035675.1 Penaeus japonicus | reverse complement strand
CCTCCACCTCCACCTCCACCTCCGCCTCCACCTCCACCTCCACCTCCACCTCCACCTCCGCCTCCACCTCCACCTCCATCCCTCCACCTCCACCTCCGCCTCCACCCCTCCACCTCCACCTCCACCTCCACCTCCACCTCCACCTTCGCCTCCGCCTCCGCCTCCACCTCCACCTCCACCTCCGCCTCCACCTTCACCTCCGCCTCCACCTCCACCTCCACCTCCGCCTCCACCTCCACCTCCACCTCCACCTCCGCCTCCACCTCCACCTCCACCTCCGCCTCCACCTCCACCTCCACCTCCACCTCCGCCTCCACCTCCACCTCCACCTCCACCTCCACCTCCTCCGCCTCCACCCCTACCTCCACCTCCACCTCCACCTCCTCCTCCGCCTCCACCTATGCCTTCCCTTCCTCCTTCTCTTTCTTCCCCCCTGTCCTATCAAGCTGGAATAGGAATGCCTATAGTTCCCAGGATAAAAGTAGGTTCATAACCCTCCCTCCCCCCCCCCATCCCCCACCGCCTCCCTAACCCTACCCCACCACCCTTACCCCCACCCTTACCCCCTACCTCCCACCCCTATCCCCCTACCCCTACCCCCATCCCTCCCCCATCCCTACCCCACTCCCTATCCCTACCCTATCCCCCACCCCTACCTCCCACCCCTATCCCCCTCCCCTCCCCCCCCAACCCCCCCACCCCTCTCCCCACCCTACCCCACTCCCTCCCACCCCTCTCCCCATCCATACCCCCCATCCCCCACCCCCACCCCCACCCCACAACCTAGCGGGGGTTATATATGGGGTACTTTGTCTCCTCCAAACCAACGTTCCCGACACCCCGACCGAGTTTATGGCATAGGCCTACATACTGTAACAGTCCCCCCCTCCCCTCCCCCCCTCCCCCCCTCCCCCCCCCCCGGCCGGTGTGAAAGGTGTGGTCTTCTTCTTAGGGAACAGTCTCTTCATATTTCTTCTGTGTGACGTCTTTTTTTTTCTTTTTTTTTTTCTTTATTTTGGGAGGGGGAGGGGGTAGGGGGTAGGTGTAGGAGGGGAGGGGAAGAGGAGGTAGGGGGGTTAAGGGGGTTAAGGGGTTGGTGTTTTTGGTCTTTTTTTCTTTCTTTTTTTTTTTCTTTTCTCGTTTTCTCCTCTCGATCTCAATCTCTTTTATATATTTTTTTTCTCTCTCTCTTTCTCTCTCGAGGTTTCTTTCGTTTTCTCTTTCTCTATCTCTCTGTCTTTCTCTCTCTTTCTCTCCCTCTCTCTCTCTCCCTCCCTCTCTTTCTCTCTATCTCGTTCGCTCTCTAATAGATAGACAGATAGGGGAATAGATAGATAGAAGAATAGATAGATAGATGAATTAATAGATATATAAATAAATAGATAGATAAATAGATAGATATATAGATGAATATATATATATATATATATATATATATATATATATATATATATATATACATAGAGAGAGAGAGAGAGAGAGAGAGAGAGAGAGAGAGAGAGAGATGGATAGACAGAGAGTCATATTTTTCTCAATACATTTGCTAATCGAAAGGAAGAAACACGAACAAAAGTAATACAAACAAAACCGATCCACCGCTTATGGACTTTGCTTCCTCTCATCTTGTCTAAATGTATGGGACATTATTACTAATCAGGCCTTTTCTCACTCCCTCCATCCTCCTTCTCTCTCTCTCTCTCTCCATCTTCTATCCTTTTTATTTATACTCTCACACGCACATAACAATATGTATATGTATATGTTTGTTTGTGTGTGTGTGTGTTTGTGTGTGTGTGTGTGTGTGTGTGTGTGTGTGTGTGTGTGTAGATGATCAGTTTATTTATGTACACATCAAGACATTATTACTAATCAGGCCTTTTCTCACTCCCTCCATCCTCCTTCTCTCTCTCTCTCTCTCTCCATCTTCTATCCCCTTTATTTATACTCACACACACACATAACAATATGTATATGTATATGTATGTTTGTGTGTGTGTGTGTGTATGTGTGTGTGTGTGTGTGTAGATGATCAGTTTATTTATGCACACATCAATCATCTCTTACTTAATTTTCCTCAATTCCAACCCCCTTGATGACGCAACCCCTTAGTCACTGCTATTTCCTCAGAGTAATTTATCCGTCTATGCATTTATCATTTGTTCTTTTTATGTGGCATTCATGCTGTATTTTGAAATGCTTGTCGGTAAGTTATTATTTCGTACCCAAGAGAATCATGAGTGTGACTGTCTTATTGCATACTATATTTTTGACATTCATTTATGCAATGTGTATATTTATCTATTCTGTTTTTTTGTTTTTGTTTTGCTTTTTTTAATTTCTTTCTTGTTGTTGTTATTGTTATTATTGGCTTCTCCCTGCTTTGCGTCTCTCTGTCTGTTTGTTTGTCTGTCTGTCTGGCTGGCTGGCTGGCTGGCTGGCTGACTGGCTGGCTGACCGGTTGGCTGGCTGACTGACTGGCTGACTGGCTGACTGGCTGGTT
>NW_028234414.1:45402763-45405263 GCF_977035675.1 Penaeus japonicus | reverse complement strand
TGGGGAGGAAGGGAGGGCGGAGAGGAGGGAGTCACACCGAGAGGGAAGGAAGGGAGGGGGGAGAGGAGAGTCACACTGAGAGGGGATAAAGGGAGGGAATAGAGGAGGTGGAGGGGGAGAGGAGGGAAGGAAGGGAGGGGGGAGAGGAGGGAAGGAAGGGAGGGGGGAGAGGAGGGAGTCACACCGAGAGGGGTGAAAGGGTGGGAGTAGAGGAGGAGGGAGTCACACTGAGAGGGGAGGAAGGGAGGGGGGAGAGGAAGGAGTCACACCGAGAGGGGATAAAGGCAGGGAGTAGAGGAGGTGGAAGGGGAGAGGAGAGGGGGAGAGAGGGAGGGAGGATAGATTATATACAAGTTCCAGGTCGCAATGCTGGGCGTAGTTCCTCGAAGGGACTATTGTGGCGTCCCCGATAAGAGATAAGACAACAGATTGCGATTCTGGACCAGAGCTGCATTCCGGAGTCCTCGAATGTGACTTTGCAATCACACGAAAAGAAAGAAGGGGTATTTGGTTGGGGTCATTTATGTTGAAAAGCAAACAGGTGTGTGTGTGATAGGAAAACGGATAGGATAAAAGAGAGAAAGAGAGAAGGGGCAACATAGGAAGATAGTCTCACTCTTATAACTTTGTTCAAATTCATTCATATTCAATATTTATTTTCCAAAAAAAAAAAAGATACATTGGATGGATATCTGTTGTTTTATTCTTCAAAGCTTAAATGTAATTCCATCGTTAGGCGAAATGTGAGCCTTGTAATAAAATATTATACGCCGTGGGCTGTCCTTAAAGGTCTTTTTCCCGTCCCGTCGCCGACTCATAGCGCTTCCAACCAGGTGACAAATGCGCGTTACAGAGGCCATAACATCTTTTACGAGCGATAACACTCATAACGCCGCATTATTGTGAGGACGGGATGGCAATACTCTCCTTCATGCTACACAACAGGTCATCTGTTATGACCTCGTTTTGACACTGGCCTGCAGACGCCCCCGCTTTTCCCTCCTTTTTTTCACACTGGAGATTCTGCCGGGTTGAGTTGGGTCACCCGTTCCTGCCTGACTTGACCTGACCTCTGGGGACTTTTTCTCTCTCGCTGCCACGGAGAGAGATATACTTACGGATATGTATATATAATCAAACATGTGATAAAAATGTGTATATTAATCGTACATATAACCTTTGCCTTGCTTTGCCCCATATCTTCTTCTCTCACGAAATGCATATAGGTCTCTCTCTCTCTCTCCTTCACCCTCACGAACACGAAACCCGTTTGCTCCCTATAACTCCCCTTATCTCTATTACAAAGGAGGGCGAACCAGCTATAAGCACAAGGTGAGACTGGATTAATTTCACTTTTGCACCCATTGATTTTACAATTGAAATCTTCGCATTGACCTCCCCACCCCTACCCCCCCACCCACCCACCCCCACCCCCACCCCGAAGCCCCAAACCCACCATTTTTTCCCCTGTCCAAAAATGCGTTAGTCTCCCCTCGCTTAACGGCTCCCCTGGGACAATATTTCGCACTAATGCTTAATTTAGACGGCATATGCTCGACTGCTCACCCGTAACCACACGTTTGTACGGCTAAACTAGGCCGTAATCTGATGCTTGCGCCTTCCCCTCCTTCTATATTCCCCTCTGCTTGAACTTTATCAAACCCCTGTACATTATTTCTAAGACGAGAAGAGGGAGAAGGCAGAAGGGGAAAGATGAAGGTGTCAACGGTGACGATTATCGGATTAAAGAAAACGGGAATAGCGCTGAAGAAAACGAGAAGTTGCCACGGAAGGAAAGTATTTTGAAAGGGAGAGGAAATAAAACTGGCAAAAAGTAGTGAAAGAGAGAGGGTGGGGATGGGGGGAGAAAGGAGGAGGAGGAGGAGACGGAGAAAAAGAGAAAGAGATGGAGGTGGGGAGAATGAAAGAAATAGAAAGAGAAGGACATATAGATAAAGAGAGAGTGGAGAGGAGAGAGGGAGAGAGAAAGACAGATAGATTAGGAGAAATAGGGTAGAGAGGGAGAGAGAGATAGATGGAACAAGAAGGGAGGAGGAGAGAGAGGGGGGAGGGGAGATATGGAGAGAGAAAGACAAATAGATAAAGAGAGAGGGGGGGAGAAGGGGAGAAAGACAGATAGATGGAGAGAGAGGGGAAGGGAGAGAAAGAGGGAGATAAATAAAAATAAAGAGTGAGAAGAGGAAAGAGAAGGAGAAAGCCAGGTATTTAAAAAGAGAAAGAAGGGGATAGAAAAATAGAAAGAAACTGAGAAAGATAGAAAGAGAAAAACAAAATTGAAAGAGCAGATAGACGAAGAAAACCTAAAAAAAAGCAGACGAAGAAAAATGATCTTCCTTGAAAAGAAAATAAGAGAAAACACACCAGAAAAAATACGATTATAAACAAACAAACAAACAAAAACACGTTCTGACCTGACCTTACCTTACCTTACCCTTACCACCCACGTAGATTACTTACCAAGAACACTTCCTTCTAGAAC
>NW_028234414.1:45392763-45395263 GCF_977035675.1 Penaeus japonicus | reverse complement strand
TCCTCCACCCTCCCTCCCTCCCCCCCCGATCTTTCTCCCTCACCCACCCTCCCTCCCTCCCTCCTTCCCTCCCTCCCTTCCTCCCCGATCTTTCTCCCCCTCCCTCCCTCCCTCCCCGATCTTTCTCCCCCTCCCTCCCTCCCTCCCTCTACCCCGATCTTTCTCACTCACTCACCCCCCCTCCCTCCCTCCCCCACCCTCCCTCCCTCCCTCCCTCTCTCCCCGATCTTTCTCCCCCACCCTCCCTCCCTTTCTCCCTCCCTCCCCGATCTTTCTCCCCCACCCTCCCTCCCTCCCTCCCTTCCTCTCTCCCCGATCTTTCTCCCCCTCCCTCCCTCCCTCCCCGACATTTCAATTGGATGCGTTTCGTGTCTTTTTTGGGTTTGGGTATTTTGATTATTTTGAAAAGGGGGGGAGGGGGATGTTTATGATTTTCCTAGTTTTTTTGTTTGGTTTGGTTTGGTTTTATTTTCTCTTTTGGATGTTTGTTTCTCTTTCTCTCCGTGTGTGTGTGTTTGTATGTTTATTTGTCTAACTTCCTTTCTCTCTCTCTTTCTCTCTCTCTCTCTCTCTCTCTCTCTCTCTCTCTCTCTCTCTCTCTCTCTCTCTCTCTCTCTCTCTCTCTCCCTCTCTCTCTCTCTCTCTCTCTCCTCTTTCCCTCTCTCCTCTCTCTCTCTCTCTCTCTCTCTCTCTCTCTCTCTCTCTCTCTCTCTCTCTCTCTCTCTCTCTCTCTCTCTCTCTCCCTCACACACACACACACCCTCTCTCTCTCTCTCTCTCACTTTCATCCTCTCTCGGTCTCCCTTTGACTCTGCTCCCCTTCCCTTCTTCTTTTTTTTTCTACACTCGCTTCTCTCCTTTCCTCTCCCTCCCCTTCCCCCTCCCCTACCCGCAGCATCCAGCCTCTGATCTCCACACCTTTCCCATGAGCCTCAGATGAGCGAGATAGTCACGTACTTCAGTACTTAGCAACATTTGTTCGGGGGGGGGGGGGGGTCTTCCAGTCTTCATTATTTCCCTTCTCTCTCTCTCTCTCCCTCCCTCTCTCGCTTTCTCTTTTTTTTCTCTCTCTCTATCTCTCTCGGTTTCGGTCGCTCTATTTATATCTTTCTCTCGCTTTCGCTCTCTCTTTCTCTCTCTCTCTCTCTCTCTCTCTCTCTCTCTCTCTCTCTCTCTCTTTCTATTTCGCTTTCGCTCTTTCTCTTTCTCTTTCTCCATTTCGTTTTCGCTTTCTTTCCCTCTTTCTTTCTGCCTGTTTGTTTGACGCTGTCGCTCTCTCTTACCCTCTCTCTCATTCTCTCTCTCCCTATCTATCTATCTATCTATCTATCTCGCTTTTCTTTACCTCTCTACTTTACAACATTTTCTTCTTCCATCCCCGTCATCCCTCTTCTTCTACTTTCTATTTTTATCTCTCTCCTTCCCCTCTCATTCTCCTTCCTCCTTAACTAAGTCACGCCCCCTCCTTTCCCCCCACCTTTACCCCCCTCCTTTCCCCTTCCCCTTCCCATCCTCCTTTCCCCCTACCCATTCCTCCCCTCCTTTACCCTACCCCTTCCCCGCCTCCTTTCCCCCTACTCCTATCCCTTCCCCCTTCCTTTTCCCTACCCTTTCCCCCTCCTTTCCCCCTTCCTTTACTCCCCTCCTTTTCCCTATCCCTTCCCCCTTCCTTCATCCTCCTCTTCCCCCCTCCTTTCCCCCTACCTTTACTCCCCTCCTTTTCCCTATCCCTTCCCCCCTTCCCCCTTCCTCCCCTCCTTTCCCCTACCCTTTCCTCCCCTCCTTTCCCCTACCCCTTCCCCCTCCTTTCCCCCTACCTTTAGCCCTCTCCTTTCCCCCTACCCTTTCCTCCCCTCCTTTCCCCTACCCCTTCCCCCTCCTTTCCCCCTACCTTTAGCCCCCTCCTTTCCCCCTACCCCTTCCTCTCTCCTTTCCCCTACCCCTTCCCCCCTTCCCCCTTCCTCCCCTTCCCCTCCTGAAAACCCATACACCCCGAAACCCGCTGTGTTCATCTCCTTTCACATGACTAATCTCAAAAAGAAACTTATGTACAACAATGCTACTTCCAAAACAGCCCCTCCATACCCCCCCCCCACCCCCCACCCTAACCTCTCGTTCTACCCTCCCTCAATGGGTCCCCTCCTTCCCATTCCCCCCTCTCCGTCCTGTCCCTTCCTCCCCCCCCCCCCATACCCCTCGAGAGTCACCCTCGTCCCCTCGCCTCTTCTCTTTCCTTCCCTCCCTTCGTGCCTCTCCGCTCCTTCCCCCTTTCTCTCTTTCTTTCTCTCCCTCTCCTCTCATTCCCTCTTCGGCTGTGCATCCCTAACCCTCGGCTCTTTGTCCCTCGCTCTTGTTATGATCCGACTCTCATCTCTACCCCCCCCCCCTCTCTCCTCTCATTCCCCTATCCCCCCCTCCTCTCTTCTGTTTCCTCTCTGCCCTTTCTCTCTCCTGTCTCCTTATGTCCCTCCACTCTCATCTCTCTCTCTCTCTCTTGTCC
>NW_028234414.1:45382763-45385263 GCF_977035675.1 Penaeus japonicus | reverse complement strand
ACACAAAGGATATTTTTAATTACATTGTCCATGGTATAATTATTAGGTATATATAGATTTCTCTCCGCGTGTAAAAGGGAGAATGACTTTCATTCAGACAGCGAAATTAACAGGAAAATAAGTCGTAAATATTGTTGTATTTGCTGGTACAGTTTGACAGACTGGAAAAGGATCTTGATGTAATTTGACGTCTATTGGAAAGGTAGAATGGATATATTATGATGGCGAGGCTGGTTATTATAATAGACGATGTTGAATACTATTGCAACTTAAACTAGCATTATTGCAACGTCAACTAGCAGTATTACGACTTAAACTAGCATTATTGCGACTTAAGCTAACAGTATTGCAAATTTAACTAGCAGTATTGCAAATTTAACTAGCAGTATTGCAAATTTAACTAGCAGTATTGCACATTTAACTAGCGGTATTGCAACTTCAACTAGCATTGTTGTAACTTCAGCTAGGAGTATTGCAACTTCAACTAGCATTATTGCAACTTAAACTAGCATTATTGCAACTTAAACTAGCAGTGTTGCAACTTCCGTTAGCATTATTGCAACTTCAACTATCATTATTGCAATTTTAACTAGCAATATTACAACTTCAACTAGCATTATTACAACTTTAACTAGCAGTATTACAACTTTAACTAGCAGTATTGCAACTTTAACTAGCAGTATTGCAACTTTAACTAGCAGTATTGCAACTTTAACTAGCAGTATTGCAACTTAAACTAGCAGTATTGCAACTTCAACTAGCAGTATTGCGACTTAAACTAGCAGTATTGCAACTTTAACTAGCAGTATTGCAACTTTAACTAGCAGTATTGCAACTTCAACTAGCAGTATTGCAACTTCAACTAGCAGTATTGCAACTTAAACTAGCAATATTGCAACTTAAACTAGCATTATTACTACTGATGCTATTACTAATATTACTGTTACTGCTGGTATTATTCTTATCACAGAAAATAACTATAATAAAAATATATTAGTTATGATGATGTTGAGAAAGAAACAACGCAAATGAAAGCTTTTTAAACAATAATGATAATCATGATTATGATGTTGATTAAAAGATATTAGTAATTATGATATGACTAAGAAGTGGTACTAATGATTAATTGAATTGTTATGTTGAAAAGTGGATTAAATATCATGACAACAAAAATGATAATGATAATAATGATATGATGATGGTACGGTTGGGGATAGTAGTAATGATAATAATAATGATAATATCTATGATAATTATTATAATAATGATGATGATAATAATAAAGATAAAGATGAACATGATTATGAGGATGATAATGTTGATGACAAAAATATTGACTTTGATAATGATGATGATAGTTATGATAATACTAATGATAGTAATACTACTACTACTACTAAGAATAAGAACAATATTAATGATATCATCATTATTGTTTTTATAACCATCATTGCAATCAATGCTTAAGATGATGATAATGATAATGATTATGATAATAGCTATGATGATAATGATAACAGTAATAACAATGAAGATCATTGTTAATGATAGTAACAATAATGATATTAAGTATAAAAGAAATAATCTCAATGGCAACCATTACAATGATAATTATCTTATCATTGTTTCAGATATTATTGTCATTATTACCACAAATATTATGGAAAAAATAATTTTGAAAGATATGATACTGTTAATAATAATATTGTTAGCAGAGGTGAAAGATTAGCAAACGAAGGAATAGAAAACAACAAAAACGAAAACATATAGATATATCCAGAACAAATAAAATATATTTTGAAAAAGGAGAAGAGAACAAAATAAATTAATATTGTGACGAAGATAGAATTCATACCAAATATATATCACACAGTACATTTTCCCCCTTTAACAAATAACAATAAAAAAATAAATGAATTAAATTATTTTTTTCTCCTTGAACAACCTAATCCAAATCCTTAAAAAAAAGTGAGAGAGAAAAAAAATAAAGGATGGGGAAATGAAAAAAAAAAAAAAAAAAAAAACGAAGGTAAAGAAAATGTGCAACATAAATGTGTCACCTCTCCCATAATTGATTGCAGCTGGCGTTGTTGCAAAATTTAGTGCCTCGGTTCCTTTACCCCGTCCCATCTACGGAGCAATTAGTTGGACAAGGATGGAAAAAGGGAAGGCTAGCGCAGGTCGCGTGGGAGTCTGTCTCCCAGTTTGAATTTCTCTCTCTATCTCTATCTCTATCTCTCTTTCTTTTATGTATGTGTATATATATATATATATATATATATATATATATATATATATATATATATATATATATATATATATATATTTATATATATATACGTATATATGTATGTTTATATATATATGTGTGTATGTGTATATATATATATATATATATAATATATATATATATATATATATATATATATATATATATATATATTTATATATATATATATATATATATATAATATTTACATACATATATATATATATATAT
>NW_028234414.1:45370263-45377763 GCF_977035675.1 Penaeus japonicus | reverse complement strand
TCTCGATTAGAAGCTCGCAACTGATTACTTTTTCGCGGACTTATTGTGATTTCGCTTCGCCGTTCGTCAAATCTGGATTTTGAGATTTTCTCAAAAGCCGTGATGAAATCTTTTAAGAAAATTAAAAAAAAAGAAATGAGAGTTACAAATGAGCTTACTACAACCGGACCGGATCTCACTACTACTGTGTGCGTGTGCGTGTGTGTGTGTGTGTGTGTGTGTGTGTGTGTGTGTGTGTGTGTGTGTACGTGAGTGTGTGTGCGTGTGTGTGTGTGTACGTGAGTGTGTGTGCGTGTGCGTGTGTGCATAAACTAGCGTTGTGTGAATCCGAATAATGCCCGTCGAGGGGTGACCGCGGCGAGCGAGGTGGCGATTGCGCTGCCCTCTAGCGGCGGATTTCGGAGTCTCGTAAGCCCCCTCACAGTCTGCTCTCTCGTCTCCCCGCGAGTCTCTCTCTCTCTCTCTCCCTCTCTCTCTCTCTCTCGCTCGCTCGCTCGGACTCTCGTAGCCTCCCGAGCGAGCGCCAGTGTCTGTTGTGACGACGGTGCGAGTGGACGTGTCTGTGGCGTGCGCTGTCCCGCTCTCGGTTCGCGCTACTTAAAGAAAGTTCCTCAACGACACCTTCCTTATCAATCGCTAGCCGGGGGTGCTAAAACCAGTGAATATAATCCCAGTGTGTGTATGGAGTTCCTTGTGGTGTTATAGCAGCGGCGAGTACATACACACGAATGCGAGTGGTGTGGATTAATCGTGTAAAAGTTTGATATCGTGTGCAACTGTGAGAGGAGAAGGAGGAGGAGTCCTTTTGGCTTTTCTATATCCTAGGAGACCAAGTCAAGCCAAGCCGCTTCTCAGCAACCTTAGAGTGGTCATTCGGCTGTCCTTTTTTTAAGCCTTTTTGCCTGCGTTTCCCTTTAGGATTCAGTACTAAGCGAACGACCAGCGGAGAAATAAATAAATACCTTACGAAGGAACACGCGTTCTTCTCTCAGCTCTGAAACAGGATCTATCCTTCGGCTTTTAACAGGTAAGGAAGGACTCCCCTGAGAATGGTCACGGGACTTCGTATTTTTTCTTTCTTTTTCTTTCTTTTTCAAGAGAAGTCCTTTAAGAGTTGTGTTTGCGTCACGGACTACTTACTACTTACTTACTTACTTACTGTTTGTTGCCTTGTGATGTGTCGGGTACGCTAAGGACATGGAGAGTAGTGAAGGTACTGGGAGAGAGAGAGAAAAAAAAGGATGAATTAAAGCTTTCGTTTGTATTAAATGGTTGTCTAACCTCCGTGTCGTGGGAGACGAAGAAGTAGAAGGAGGAGACGAAGAAGAAGACGAAGAAGAAGAAGAAGGAGACGAAGACGAAGAAGGAGAAGGAGAAGACGAAGGAGAAAAAGAAGACGAAGACGAAAGCGAAGACGACGAAGGATATAAAGAAGAAGAAGAAGACGAAGACGACGAAGAAGGAGAAGAAGAAGAAGACGAAGACGAAGAAGGAGAAAAATAATAATAATAATAAGAAGGGGGAAAATATCAGGCGAGGTGTTTCGATTAGGATTGGGCAGCATGTAGTTTTGATGAGATTCCAGCCAACTTGGAACGCTTGCTCATCCGTGCGTGACAACATGGCAGACAGAACTGAGAGAAAAAGCTTTTTTTTTTTTCTTCCTCCTAACATGTCCCTCCCTCCCTCCCTCACCCAGCTAGCTAGCTCCTGCTTACACGCCGTGTCTCTATTCCCTGTAATGCTATCCTCATAACTCGGTGGTGTCGAGAGGAGTGAGAGAGAGAGAGAGAGAGAGAGAGAGAGAGAGAGAGAGAGAGAGAGAGAGAGAGAGAGAGAGAGAGAGAGAGAGAGAGACAGACAGAGACAGAGACAGAGACAGAGAGAGAGAGAGAGAGAGAGAGAGAGAGAGAAGATGTATATTGTGTGTGTTTTTTTTTTAGAGAGAGAGAGAGAGAGACAGAGACAGAGAGAGAAAGAGAAAAAAATATATATATATTGTGTTTTTTTTTTCTTCTTTTTTTCTTATCTTTCTCGGTGTCGTGGCGGTTGTATGCAAGGCGACGCTGCAACTTGCATTCCACTCGTGCTTCTTGCTGTGTGCTTTGGAGGAGTGACTTTTAGAGTTCAGTGCGAAGGCCGGTCGTCGTTTTTATTAAGCTTAGGTGGGGCTAATAGTTGTATTATTATTATTATTATTACTGTTATTATCATTATTATTATTATTGTTGCTGGTTTTATTATTTTAAAAGATAAGGATAATGATAATGGTTAGCTATTATTATTATTATCATTATTATTATTGTTATTATTATTATTATTATTGCTGGTTTTGCCATTATGAATATAAGGATAATAACTATGATTAGAATTTTTATGGTTGTTATCATTATAATTAATCATCGACATTATCAACTTTATCGCTCTGATTATCCTTAATACCATCTCAAAATCTTCGCTATTCTTATGACTCAGTACCCCCAAATTGATGTAGGCCTACAGTCTACAAGCCGCATAACTACTCATTCAATAACCATGTTGTATCAAACACCGTTTATGTGTTCATATTCAACTAAAGACAAATATAGCTATGATGTGAATTTGTGTCTCAGTCAGGAATACCATGTTAACTGACTATGGCACTTTTATCCCCCAACAGAGGCAGTGAGCCTAAGGGGTAACTGTGACAATGTTACTGACGTGTTGTAATAAAATGGTGTTCTCTATAAAATACAATTTCGTGAAGTGACTTACGATTTTTTTTTCTATCTCTCTCTCTCTTTTTGAGTTTTAAAGTTGTGTTATTATTTTTTTTATTTTTCCACGGTGACAATATTGGTCGTTGGTACTTTTTTCATTGATTTATTTTGTTTTGTTTTTATTAACATCGTTCGCTGATGGCTTGAATCACTGGTTTTATTATCGTGATAATGATTACTGATTTTAAAGCCGATTGGGGAATAAGTCTTGTGTTTTTCTTCGTTTTTTTTCTTCTTCTCTAGTTTCGTTTCATTTTATAATAAATGTGATAATAGTATTAGAATCTAGAAGCAATCGTAACGGTTGTTCTACTTTGTAAAGTCTTTTTTAAATCGTGAGTTATTTTAGTACACGGAAAATGCAGAGATTGAAGTCCTGTGCATTCCAATATTGTGGACGGACACGTGCGAGGGAAAGAGAGAGAGAGAGAGAGAGAGAGAGAGAGAGAGAGAGAGAGAGAGAGAGAGAGAGAGAGAGAGAAAGAGAGAGAGAATAATATATCCGTAACGAAATAGAAATAGTGCGAGTGAGAAAAAAAGAGAGAAAGAAAGAACGAGAAAGAACAAGATAGACAGACAGAGAGAGCGAGAAAGAGAGAGAGAGAGATATATCCGTAACGAACTAGAAATAGTGCGAGTGAGAAAAAAGAGAGAAAGAAAGAACGAGAAAGAACAAGACAGACAGAGAGCGAAAGCGAGAGAGAGAGAGAGAGAGAGAGAGAGAGAGAGAGAGAGAGAGAGAGAGAGAGAGAGAGAGAGAGAGACAGACAGACAGACAGAGATTCCGAGAAAGAGAGGAAAAAAAGAAAGAAAATAAAAAAAAATAAAACTAACCATGAAGTTGCGACCTACCGCGATTCCCGAACGAGCCGAGAGAGAATGTGTGAAAAAGCGAGCGATTCGTGAAAAAAAAACAGGCCCAGAGAACGGAGCGAGCGAGCGAGTGAGCAACAGCGAGCAGCATCGCTCTCTTTTTCAGCGTGATAAGCGTGAACAACGGGGGTAGTCATTAGGGGAAAGAAAAATAAGAGAGAATGCTTAGCGTCCCAAATCAATAATAAGGATAAAACCGGATCTCCAAATTTATAACAGGTTGGTTGAAAAAAATGAAGATAAAAAAAAAAAAACGGGGGGATGGGGAGGTATGGTAAGGGAGGGGGGGGCGAAAATAAGAGGGGACACTTTTAAGGTTTAGAGAGAATTACCCTCTATCTATGCTTCTATGTCTCTGGTCGCTGTTGAAACTAAGACGTGTTTCACTTTAAATCTGTTTCGTATTTTTTTTTTTTTTTGTGACCTTCTTATTCCTAGTTGTCTTCATTCGTTGTTGTTGTTTTTTGTTTTTATTTCTTCGTTATTTGTCTCATTATCGCCCCTGTCGTGCAGGAGGAGGGGAACGATGTGTGTGTAAAGGGGAAGGGAAATAAAAAAAAAAAAAAAAAAAAAAAAAAACAAAAAGAGAAAAAAAAAATAAAAAAAAAATGAAAAAAAAAAAACGTATTTTTTTTTTCTTTTTTTTTTATCTTTCCTCTCGTGCTTCACCTAATTCTAGCCTAGGATCTCCGTAACAATAGATCCCAGGATCGAAGCGCCAAAGACAACAATAACACCAACAGAAAAAAATAAATAAAATAAAAGGAAACCGAAGAAAAAGAAAAGAAAAGAAAAGAAAAGAAAAAAAAAACACATCAACAACAACAACAAAAACCCCTCAACAGAAACCAAGAGCCGAAAAAAAACGAAAACAAAAAAACAAAACGAAAAGAAAGAAAAAAAAAGGGCCGAAGAAGAAGAAGAAGAAGGACTAGGAGCTATCCGATTTTCCAAAAGCTTTGTCCCCGAGTCGCGGAATGGATGGGTCAGTTCCTGCCGGTAATGAATTTTGCGGCTTTTGCTTACGTAAGAACGAAGGCCGCGGAGGTTCGCCGAAGGAGGGAACCGCATCGAGTGTGGCGACGGCGCTTTGAGACCCAAGAACGCCTTCTTCTCCTACTATACATCATCTTCCTTTATCCATTTACTTTTATTTTTTCTACCTTTCTATTCTACAGCACACAAAATGGATTATTACGGGGGGGGGGGGGGGTGAGCGTGGGGGGGGGGGGCGTCCCGGGCCGTCCCCGGGGGGCGTACCCCGGGGGGGGGGGGCGTCGTGTCTGCTGATGCCGGGTGCTGGGACGGGGTGGGGGGTAAGGGGTGGAGTCTGCTACTCTTTGGAGAGGGAGAGGGTGAGGGAGAAAGAGAGAGGGAGAGGGAGAAGGTGAGGGAGAGGGAGAAGGAGAGTGAGGGAGATGGAGAAGGAGAGGGTGAGGAAGAGGGGGAAGAAGAGGGAGAAGGTGAGGGTGAGGTAGAGGGAGAAGGAGAGGGAGAAGGAGAGGAAGAGGGAGAAGGAGAGTGAGGGAGAGGGAAAGGGAAAGGGAGAGGAAGAGGAAGAGGAAGAGGAGAAGACAGAGATAAAGAGAAAAATGGATAGAGAGAGAATAAACGAAAGCGAGCGAGATAAAGAGACAGAGTAAGAGATAGAGAGCGATATATAGAGAAAACTAAACAAAAAAGAGAGAAAATAAATGTTAAATATATATAAAAGAGAAAATAAGAGATAGAGACCGAGAAGAAAGAGAAACTGAACAAGAAATAAAGACAAGAGAGAAATTGAAATCGAAAGAAAAAAAAAAGAAAAAAAAAGAAAGACCTACAGAAAAAAAGAACGAAAGAAAGGGAATGGTGTGAATGAGTCTCTTTTGTTAGCGTTGGGCGGGAGGCGAAGGATCAGCTCCTATTTGTGAGACTACGGAAGTTAAAGTGAACAGCGTCAGAGATCAGAAATGCAAAGCGTGTGGATATCGAGGACTGCAAAGAGAGAGAAAGGAGGAAGATAGATAGATAGAGAGTGGGAGAGGGAGAGGGAGAGGGAGAGGGTGAGGGTGAGGGTGAGGGTGAGGGAGGTGAGGAGGGGAGAGGGATGAGGGAGAGGGAGAGGGAGAGTGAGAAGAGTAGAGAAGTGAGGGTGAGAGGAGAGTGGAGAGAGAGTTAGCTAAACGGGAAGAGTTGTGCGTGAGTGTGGAGAATGGGAAGAGGGAGAAATAGGAAAAAAGGAAAGTTAGAATAGTGATGTGAGAAAAAAAAAGGATAGAGAGAAGAGATGAGAGAGAAGAGAGAGAGAGAGAGAGAGAGGCAGGAGTGATGGCGACTGTGGGAAGTCCAGAGACTCAGCAGAGGCAGAGTCACAGTCACAGCCAGTAACAGACACAGAGACAAAGACAGAAACAAAGACAGAGAAGTGAACAAGATCAACATCTGCAACTTCGTCTCTTGTGTTTGTCGCTGTAGCGGGAAATGGTTCCCAATCCCCACTACGAGGACAGCCTCCCTCACTGTGGGGTCCACTAATCACTTTCCCATTTGTGATCAGCCACGCGCGAAGATAAGTGGAGGCAATCATCCCTTAAATGCAATTAAGAAGTTGCATAAGCAGCGCAATGGTATAAGAGAAGAAGAAGAAGAAAAAAAAAGGTAAGACAAAAAGAAAAAGCAAGAATGAAGAAGGAAAAGAAGAAGAAAAAAGAGAGAAAAGAGAGAAGAATGAAGAGAGAAAAGAAGAGAAGAAGGGGGAAGGAAATAGACGAATCAAAGAACGGTTTCAGATAGCCTCTTCTCTCCCATCCCCTCTCCTCTCCTCCCCTTCCCACCCTCCCTTCCTTTCTTTCTTCCCTCCCACACCCATCCTTCCCCTCCTACGACCACAGAACCTCAGGGCCCATCTCCCCCTCTCTCCTCTCCCTCAGGGGCCCTTTCTTCTCCCTCCCCATTCCTCATTCCCCTTCCCCCACCCCTTTCTTTTCCTCTTTCCTTTCCCATCAATTCCCCCTTCCCCCACCCCTCTCGACCACCGACACCCCCACTCTGACTCCCCCGAACCACGAACCACGACGGACCGTCTCGAGCAACAATGCCTTTTAATTAAGTTCTATCGAGAGTAAGAGATCCCAAGAGGGTGTCCGCGTCTTGCCTCGTCACCGCTAAACTTCTTAAGGTAGTCTTCAGATCTCTCGCCCCTCTTGTGTACGCATTCTAGGTGAACCGCATGGCTAGATAGATAGATAGATCATGCACACAGGTCATGCAGGCTCGGGGGATAGATAGATAGATCATGCACACGGGTCATGCAGGCTCGGGGGATAGATAGATAGATCATGCACACAGGTCATGCAGGCTCGGGGGATAGATAGATAGATCATGCACACAGGTCATGCAGGCTCGGGGGATAGATAGATAGATCATGCACACAGGTCATGCAGGCTCGGGGGATAGATAGATAGATAGATCATGCACACGGGTCATGCAGGCTCGGGGGATAGATAGATAGATCATGCACACGGGTCATGCAGGCTCGGGGGATAGATAGATAGATAGATCATGCACACGGGTCATGCAGGCTCGGGGGATAGATAGATAGATAGATCATGCACACAGGTCATGCAGGCTCGGGGGATAGATAGATAGATCATGCACACAGGTCATGCAGGCAGGCTCTGAGAGCTAACGGGCGCGGCGACTCTCAATAACAACTACTCGACAATGCGCGGAGGGTTGGTTGCAAGCTCATGCCGTAAAAAGGGCGCTTCGTTGCAAGCAGTGTCCATAATGACTCTCGTCGCGGAGATGGGGACGACGAGTGGGTGTTGAACGGCCTTTATTTGTCGTTGTGATTTGCATGGGGGTGGGGGGGGGGGGCCGGCGG
>NW_028234414.1:45363836-45366336 GCF_977035675.1 Penaeus japonicus | reverse complement strand
TCTCTCTCTCTCTCTCTCTCTCTCTCTCTCTCTCTCTTTATATATACATATCCATCTATAATCATTCAACGGGACTGGCCGGACCGCGCATGCGCACGCGCTCGCCAGATCGCCGCCAAAAGCATGTCGTTCATGTTGATGAATTTTGAGCTTGCCATCCCCTCCCCCCCTTCCCTCCCTCCCTCCCCTCCCCCCTTCCCTCCCTCCCCTCCTTCCTTCCCTTGCCCCTCCCTCCCTCTCTCCTCCCTCCCTCCCTCCCTCCTTCCCTTGCCCCTCTCCCTCCCTCCCTCCCTCCCTCCCTCCCTCCCTCCCTCCCTCCCTCTCCTCCCTCCCCACCTCCCTCCGTCCCTCCCTCCCACCCCTCCACCCCCACCTCCTTTGCCTCCCCCACCCCCCACCTCCCTCTGGCATGGAAAATAAAATGAAAATCAAACCCGTTGGAGAATCGGTGACAAAATATCCCGATCGACGTGTTGTTTTGGAAGCGCTGACCTGAAGGGCTCTTAATGATAATTGACTCGCTGGCAACGGCTGTCGGAGGGTCGGTGGCGGAAAGGACTTTGGGGCGGTCGTATGGCAACGGAGGGCGATCGTATGGCAACGGAGGGCGATCGGATGGCAACGGATGGCGACGGAAGGCGGGGGTCGCCGGTCGCTCTGAGAGGATGCCGCCGAGAGCGCTCTCGTTCTCCTTCTTCTTCTTCTTCTTCTTCTTTTTCTTCTTCTTCATTCTCCTATGTCTCATTGCCTCTTTCTCTTTTCTTCACTCTTCTTTCCTTACAGTCTCTCTCTTTTTCACTCTTCTTTTCTTCCTCTTTCTCTCTTCTCTCTTCTCTCTTCTTTCCCTCCTTCTCTCATTCTCCTCTTTCTCCTTCCCTCTTACTCTCTTCTTCACTCGTCTTTCCTTCCTTCCCCTCTCTCTGTCTTATTCACTCTTCTTTGTCTCTTCCCCTCTTCTACCTCTTTCTTCCCTCCCTAATATCTCTCCCTCTCCTTCCTCCCTCCCCCCCTTCCCTTCCCTTCTCCCTCCTTCCCTTCCTCACTCCCTTTCCTTCCCTTCCCTTCTCCCTCCTTCCCTCCCTCACTCCCTTCCCTTCCCTCCCTCCCCTCCTACCTTCCTTCCTTCCTCCCCCCCTCCACTCACCTTCTCCCTTCCTCCCTCCTCCCCCCCTTCCATCCTTACATTCCCCTTAACCCCCACCCCCACCCCACTGCTCTCGACCCCCCCTCCCCTCTCCCCCCGTGAATCCCCTCTTTCCGATTGCTGATGCTCATTCTTGATATCAAATTGTTCTTCCTTTGGCGGTTTGTTTGGGACTGGGATGCTGTTGTTGCTCTGTCTGTTTTTTCTTTGTTTTATGGATGTGTATTTGTTCGTTCCGCTTGTGCTGATGCATGGTGTGTGTGTGTGTTTGTTTGTGTGTGTTTGGTTTGTGTGTGTGTGTGTGTGTGTTTTTTTCTTTTTTGCTTGTTTTCCTCTGTGTGTATGTGTCTGTTTTTGCTTGTTTGTCTTTGTGTGTGTGTGTGTGTTTGTATGTTCATTTGTATGTTTGTTTGTGTATGTTTATGTGTGTTTCCATTCGTGTGTCTAAACCAAACGGCCGACCCGTGACGTCATCACACCCATGAAAGACCAATATTCTCTTTCTTACTTTTTTTTTTCATTTTATTCTTTCTTTTACCCTGTACATCCTGTTTTTTTTTAAAGTGCCATCCCGCTTTATCTCCAGTATCCAGGGATCATCCCGATATTGCCGCTCATCCCCTCGCATCCATGACACAAACTCCCCCCCCTCTCCTCCCCTCCCTCCCCCCCTCCCCCTCCCTCCCTTCCCTCTCCCCCGCCTCCCAGCGAGGATGTAAACAAATTATGCAAAACGGAATAAAAACTTTATGATCGCGATTATAAATTCGTACGCATAGAATATCACTGAAAATATATACGCGATCATTATTAAATGAAAAAGGGGAGTGGGGGAGAGGGGAGGAAATGAAACATTCTGTGCAATTTTTCCCTCCCCCCCTCTCTCTCTTTCTTTCTCTCTCTCTCTCTCTCTCTCTCTCTCTCTCTCTCTCTCTCTCTCTCTCTCTCTCTCTCTCTCTCTCTCTCTCTCTCTCTCTCTCTCTCTCTCTCTCTCTCCTCTCCTCTCCTCTTCCCTCCTCCCCGTCCTCCTCCCCTTCCTCCTCCCCCTCTCCTATCTATTGTAGCAAAATCGATATTATTTGGTGTATATATAGATATATCAAGACCGCTGCAGCGACGAGCGACCCTAACAGAAAATATTTTCTCGGCCCTTCACAGCCTCGGGAAATTTTTACAGCTGCACTCTGTCGCCCTGGCACTTAGAGGGGTAAGTGGGGGGTGGGGGGTGGGGGGTGTTAGAGGGAGAGAAGGATAGGGTGGAGGGGAGAAGGAGAGGGTAAGGGGTAGAGTGGGGGAGGAGAAGGGGGTAGGAGGTAGAGTGGGGGAGAGGAGGGGGTAGAAGGAGAGGGTAAGGGG
>NW_028234414.1:45353836-45361336 GCF_977035675.1 Penaeus japonicus | reverse complement strand
ATTGAAGACGGGGGGAGGGGGGTTAGGGGAAGGGGAGAGAAGGGGAATTCAAGACGGAGGGGTGGGGCGTTAGGGGAAGGGGAGAGAAGGGGAATTCAAGACGGGGGGAGGGTAGGGGAAGGGGAGAGAAGGGGAATTCAAGACGGAGGGGAGGGTGGTAAGGGGAAGGGAATGGGGTTGGAATGGGGAATTCAAGACGGAGGGGTGGGGGGTTAGGGGAAGGGGAGAGAAGGGGAATTCAAGACGGAGGGGTGGGGGGTTAGGGGAAGGGGAAGGGAGAGTGAAATGGATGAAGGGGAGAGGGTTAGAAGAGAGGGAGGGAGAGGGGCAAAGGGAAAGGGTTAGATGGGAGTGGGAGAGGGAGAGGGAGACGGAGATGGGAGGAGAGAGGGAGAAGGAGAGGGGAAAAGAAGACCTGTTTGTCCAATACTTTTCTCTCTTTCTGCTTTAACTCTTTCTCTTTCATTTTCATTCCTCGTCCCTCCGGGTAAGAAAAACACGAAAACTAAAAAGGGAAATCCACATTATGAAGGAAATGGAGAGATAAGAAGAGAGAGAGAGAGAGAAAGAGAGAGAGAAAGAGAGAGAGAGAGAGACAGATATAGAGAGACAGACTACGTGCGAGTAAAAAAAAAGACAAGAAAAAAAAGAAAGAAAGAGGGAAAAAAACACCAAGAAAAACGAAATAAAGAAGAGAAAAAGAAAAGAACTAAGAAACTGCACCACCTATTCCACCCGATAAGACACAAAGCATATGAAAACATTTCGTACGTAAACTTTGGTTAAACGTAACGGAGAACTAATGACACGGAACGAAATCCCACCTTGAAATTGTCTCATCCGTGTGTCGGGCCGGTGGGTGGGGGGAGGGGGGATGGTGGGGGGGTGGGAGGGTAGAGGAAGGGAGGGTTGGGGAAGGGGGTTGAGTCGAGTGGGGGAAGAGGAAGAAGAAAAAAAAAAAAAAAAAAAAAAAAAAAAAAAAAAAAAAAAAAAAAAAAAAAAAAAATATATATATATATATATATATATATATATATATATATATATATATATATATATATATATATATGTTGTTACCACCCCCTCCTTCCCTCAAAAAAAAAAAAAAAAAAAAAAAAAAAAAATATATATATATATATATATATATATATGTTGCTACCCCCCCCTCCTTCCCTCCTTCCCTCCACCCACCCCCCTCCCTCCTTCTACCCACCTCCTGCCTCCTGCAGAGTATCAGTTCTATTCTCATTTTGTTTACATTATTTGGCTTCGACTCTCTCCTCTTTCCTTTCTCTGTCTTCTTCTTCTCTTTTCCTTCCTCCTTCCTCTTTTCGTGGTCCTCCTTTTGTGTTTTTTCTTCTTTTTTTCTCCATGTTCTCCGGCTTTCTCTCCCTCCTCCTCTGCTTATTCCTTTTCCTTATATTCCTCCACATCCCTCTTTTCCACCTGTTCCTTCTCCTCTTCATCCTCTTCCTTCACCCCATCTCCTCATCCCCTCTTTTTCCTCCTTCCTCCACCTCTCCCTTCTTCGTCCTCTTCTCCTTCCTCCATTTACCTCCCTCTCTTCTCCTCCCTCCTTTCCCTCCTCCACATATCCTCCTGTCCCGTCTCCTCTTCTTGCATCTCCCTCCTTTTCCTCCTCCTCTTCTCCTCCCTCCATCTCCTCTCCTTCCCCCTTCCTCCCTCCCTCCCTCCATCCTCCTCCTTTTCCTCCTCATCCCCTATTCCCCCCTCTCACCTCCTTCCTCCATCTCCTTTCCTACCCCCACCCTCCTCCCCCCTCCCTCCCTTCCCCTCCCTCCCTCCATCCCTCCATCCACCACCCCCCTCCCTCCCTCCCTCTCTCCCCCACCCCCCTCCATCCCCCTTCCCCTCCGTGCCCTTTTTCCCTCCCTCCCTCCCTTCCTCCATCTCCTCTCCTTCCCCCATCCTCCCTCCCTCCCTCCATCCTCCCTCCATCTCCTCTCCTTCCCCCTTTCCCCTCCATCCCCCACCCCCTCCCCCCCTCCCTCCCTTCCCCTTTCCCCTCCCTCCATCCATCCCTCCATCCACCACCCCCCTCCCTCCCTCCCTCCCTCCATCCCCCACCCCCCGCCGTGCCCTTTTTCCCTGTGTGAGAATATTGCTCTGGCGGAATTCCTCAGAAGGGCAAGTCCGCTATTTCCATATATTTGATTCCCGATTCCGGATTTTTTGGAACTTGACTTCTCGGCCCTCATCAAATATTCACAAGTTGACAGAGAGTTCTGCTTTTCGTGTCGTTTTTTTTTTCTCTTTTTTTTGTATTTTTCTTGGTATTTTTTTTTTTTTTTTTCTTTTTTTTTCTTTTTTTTTCTTGGTATCTTAAATATATATATTTTTTTTTCTTGCCTTCATTCATTCGTTTTCTTTTTTTGTTGTTGTCTTTGTGATTCTTCTTTGTATTATTGTCTTTGTTCTTGCTGTGTTATCATAGTTTTTTTTTTTTTTTTTTTTTAGGGGGGTAATTTTTTTTCCTTTGACGGTTACCTTTCTTTCTGTTATTTTAAAGTGTTTGTAAAATAAAGAACTCTAACAAAAGAATTGTAACATTGTATTTCAAAAACATTTTTTGTGTGTGTTTTTCCATTTTGTTAAATGATATAAAGTTCGTCGTGTTTTTTTAATTATCATTTTATCCTTTGTAGTTCTTTATCACCTGTATTTTTTTTTTTTTTTTTTTTTTTTGTAATTCTGAATGTTGCTTTCTAGAAGTATTTTGTATATATTTTTTTCACATGTCACGTCTCTGTTTATTATATATATATATATATATATATATATAGATAGATAGATAGATAGATAGATAGATAGATAGATAGATAGATAGATAGATAGATAGATAGATATATAAACATTTTTCATCGTTCTTTAATCCATAGAATTAATTGTCTTGATCTTTTCTTTATATTTTCTTAATTGTTATTAACATAATCATCACAGAAAATGATTTGCTCATCTATTGTGTTGTACCTGAGGTTCAAAGAGGCATAATATAATTAATATCAATTGGCAACTGCATCAAAGTAACAAAATGTAAAGTAACATGTTCTGTGTTCAATTCCTCTAAAATCCGAACACAGGCTTTTGATGTTCTCTTGTCAGCAAAGGGTTCGAACACGCCTGCGTTTAAACGTCAGATTGCGAAATGATTCATATTCGTGGGTAATTCACAAAAGAATATCATTCAGATAGGAGAAAAAAAAATATCGTGTTTAATTGTGTACTATTATACTATTACGACGCTGAGATATTAAATATATATATATATATATATATATATATATATATATATATATATATATATATATATATATGTATAAATATATACATATTTATACATGTTTTTTTCCTTTTCTTTTCTTTTCTTTTTTATATCATTCTGTCTTCTTGTTTCCGTTACTTTTATTTATTTATTTATTTATTGGCGGGGAAACCATCACATGAATCTTAACATCAAACTCGAAGTCCCGAACGGAGAAAAAAAATGTTTCGAAATGTATGAAACATTTTGAGGTCGGTTCTCCTCCCTGGCTCTTTGTACCGTTATGTAACCGACTAGTATTTCCATTGCGGGTTTGTTTTGATATCTTAAACGCTCTTAGATATGACGTAATAACTAAAATGATGCTGAATATTACGTGATTTAAGTGGTGTGACGTAATATCTGAATGCTATTGGATGTTGCTTAATTTAAATGATGTTAGGTATTATGTGTGACTTTTTTTGTGTGTGTTTTTTTCTTCACTTAAACGGATGAACTTGTTAAGAGTCTAACTTGCAGGGATAATTGTTATGTAATGATAATGCTGATTGCGACCGTGATGGTAATACTGTTAATATCATTAATAGTGCATTACAGAGTAAAGTTTTTTTGTTTTTTTTTAAGGATTCGTCTGTTTTTTTTGTTTTGTTTTTTCATCTCTTCGTTATTCTATTCTCTTATTCTTCAGTTATCTTCCTCTGTCCCTCTTCCTCCTCTCTTCCCCTTTGCTCTCTCGTCTGTAAGGTAGGATAAGAACCATATGTGTTAATAAGGGGGTGGGTTCTGTAAGTCAGATGTTACCCCTCTTCGTCCCCTTTCCCTTCCCCTTCCCCCCCTAAAGGTCGCTCTCCTTCCCTCTGCGCTCCCCCCCCTATACCCCTTCTCACTAAGATCCTACTTCTCTCTCTCTCTCTCTCTCTCTCTCTCTCTCTCTCTCTCTCTCTCTCTCGCTCTCCATCCACCCATCCTTATATCATGCCACCTACCCCTCACCACCCTTAGATCATGTCCCCTCCTCCCACTCCCCCCTTTAGATCAAACCCCCTCCCCTCTCCCCCTCCACCCCTTTAAAACATGTTCCCTCTGCCGCCCCTCCCCCCTCCCTCCCACCCCCCTTACAGCTTGAGTAACCTGATAGCATGGCTCGTGATGCAGACTGCTGACCAAGAGGGGACAATAGGTGGCTGGCCCTTTCTCTTCTCCCTTCTCCTCCCCTCTCCATTTCCCCGTTCCTTGTTATCTCGTCTTCATCTTGTCTCTTTTTTTGTGAGTGTTTTTTTTTAGTCTATCGCTTCCCCCTTTATCTTCTGTGTCTTTGTTTGTCTTTCTGTCGTTCTCTTTCTCTTTTTCTTTTTCTCTTCGTCATCGCTTCTCTCTCTCTTTTTCTCTGTTACTCGCCTTCGGCCTCACTTTTGCGTTATCCCTTCATCTCTCTCCCCCCCCCCCCCCTCTCTCTCTCTCTCTCTCTCTCTCTCTCTCTCTCTCTCTCTCTCTCTCTCTCTCTCTCTCTCTCTCTCTGTCTCTCTCTCTCTCTCTCTCTCTCTCTCTCTCTCTCTCTTTCTTTCTCTGTTACTTGCATAGGCATCTATCACTGGCTTTTTTTTTCAGGATGTATAAATTGTTTTATCAATTGGTCTGTCAATAACGATTTCAGAGTTAATTTTTCCTCTTCCTCCCTCTCATTCTTCCTCTCACCCTCCCTCCCTCCCTCCCTCCCTCCCTCCCTCCCTCCGTCCATCCCTCCCTTTCTCACACTTTCAGTCAAAAGTCACTCCCTCCCTACCTACCTCACACTTTTTCTCCCTCCATCCCTCCCTCCCTCCTATTCACCTAGTCTCCCTCACTTCTCTCCCTCTATACCTCTCCCTCTCTTTCTCTCCATTCCATTAACACCCTCGCGGTTACCTTCGCCCCCCCTCCCCCTCTCCCTCCACCCTCCTCCTTCTTCCCCCCCTCTCCTTCCCGTCTCATAATACCGTTCTTGTAACTCAAACCTACCTTTCCATTCTTCCTATCACCTGCTTCCCCCTCCCTCTCCCCCCCACCCATCATTCCTTTCTCCCCCCCTCCCTCTACCCCCCACCCATCATTCCTTTCTCCCCCCCTCCCTCTACCCCCCACCCATCATTCCTTTCTCCCCCCCTCCCTCTACCCCCCACCCATCATTCTTTTCTCCCCCTCTCCCTTCTGCCTCTCTAACCCTCTCCTTCTCCCTTTCCCCTTACCTTTATTCTCTCTTTGACTTATTACCTCGTCTCTCTCTCTCTCTCTCTCTATCTATCTATCTATCTATCTATCTATCTTTCCTGCTTACCGTTCTTTCATTTTTTTTCTTGTTCTCTTCTTGTCGTTCGCTTTTATGTTTGTTCTTCTTATTATTGATAACGATTGTTAATAATATGATCATTGTTATTATTATGATGATTATTATGAGTATTTTTGTTTTTGTTGCAATGATCGTCATCATTATTCTCATTATTATTCGTATTATCGTCATCACTTTCCTTCCCTCCCCTTCCCCCCCCTGACCCTCCCTACCTACCCCCCACCTATCCACAACCCATCAAAGGTCACGGTCCTATTCCCGGATAACAATGGGGAGGGGGGGGGGTAGTAACGTGTCTCCCCATTAAATGCTGCACTTCGTTTGCTTGTTAGGAAACTTAGGGGGGAGGGGAGATGGGAGGGGAGGAAGGGGGGTAAGGGGGGAGGAAGGGGAGACTTGGATATTGGTGGGTGGGTGGGGGGGAGAGGGTGACTATGTGGTTGTTATTTTTGTTATTGCTTTTTTTTTGTTTGTCTGTTTTGTTTTCTGTGTGATTTCAAGGGATTTCTTGTTTGGAAACTTAAGGAGAAGGGAGGGAGGAGGGGGGGAGGGAAGGGGAGACTGGAATTTTGATGGGAGGGGGTCATGGGGAGGGGGGTAATTTGGATGTTTTTCTCGTTTTTGTTGTATTTGTTGTTTGTTTTCTTTATGATTTTAATGGATTTCTTTTTCTTTTCAGGTATGTTCTTGATTTCTGCAAGATTGCGTAGAATTTGATTAAGAACAAGTAAGTACAGTATGGATACATGTATATAGTAAGTATATATATATGTGATAAAATAGGAGGAAGAGAGAGAGAGAGAGAGAGAGAGAGAGAGAGAGAGAGAGAGAGAGAGAGAGAGAGAGAGAGAGAGAGAGAGAGAGAGAGAGAGAAAGAGAGAAGAGAAAGAGAGAGAGAGAGAGAGAGAGAGAGAGAGAGAGAGAGAGAGAGAGAGAGAGCGAGAGTGAGAGATAAAGAAAGATAAAGAAAGAGAGAGAGACTGAGAGAGAGAGAGAGAGAGAGAGAGAGAGAGAGAGAGAGAGAGAGAGAGAGAGAGAGAGAGAGAGAGAGAGAGAGAGAGAGAGAGAGAGAGAGAGAGAGACTGAGAGAGACTGAAAACAAGAATGAGAATGGGAGAGAGATGAGAGAGTGAGAGAGAAAGAGAAAAAGAGCGATAGCAGATGGTAACAAGTCTGCAACCGTTCAGAGAGAGAGAGAGAGAGAGAGAGAGAGAGAGAGAGAGAGAGAGAGAGAGAGAGAGAGAGAGAGAGAGAGAGAGAGAGAGAGAGAGAGAGAGAGAGAGAGAGAGAGAGAGAGAGAGAGAGAGAGAGAGAGAGAGAGAGCGAGCGAGCGAGCGAGCGAGCGAGAGAGAGAAAGAGAAAGAGAAAGAGAAAGAGAAAGAGAAAGAGAAAGAGAAAGAGAAAGAGAAAGAGTGAGAGGGAGAGGGAGAGGGAGAGGGAGAGGGAGAGTGAGAATGAGAGAGGAAGAGAAAGAGAAAGAGAAAGAGTGAGAGAGAGAGAAAGAGAAAGAGTGAGAGAGAGGGGTAGCCATTTCCGGCACCGAAACCAACGCTGGTATTCAAATTTAGGATTCCTAGTTCCGTGTAATAGCGTCGCATTTTAATCCTTTCTCTCTATAACCACTTGTTCGGAGAGGCATCAGGAATCGCAACAACCCGTCGCTATCTAAAGAGGATTAAGGGATATGTGTCGGGCTATTACCGAAGTCATAGTCGCGTGTAAGTCGCAAGGGATTCGGATGCATTCATTTCCATTTGTTCTTGATTGTCGGTTACAGGAAAATGGCGGCTGGCGTGATCACTTTCTTTCGACGGATAAAAGCTCTTGTTTCTCGGCATGTCCGGCCTTTTTTCTTTTTTTTTCTTCTCGGTTTATTTGGCTATTGCCTCAT
>NW_028234414.1:45333836-45343836 GCF_977035675.1 Penaeus japonicus | reverse complement strand
GAAGGAGAGACAGATTGATGGATAGATGGATGCAGATGTAGATGAATGGATTAGATGACGAACCAAGTGGGTAGATTAATCAATAGAGATAAGAATAAAGATACAAAGAGAGGAAAAGGGAGACTGATCAACTCTCGCAGTCTGTTAGGGGGAGGAATCAAAGTAATTCTTTGTGTTTAGTTTTTCTGTGTTCAATAGGGATGATGAGAAGGGAACGGGGCGAGAGATAGAGAGGGAGGAAGGGTGGGAGGGGGAGGGAGAGGGAGATAGAGAGGGAGGAGGGAGGGAGATAGAGAGGGAGGAAGGGAGGAGGAGGAGGAGGAGGAGGAGGAGGAGGAGGAGGGAGGGAGGGAGGGGGGGAGGGAGGGAGGGAGGGAGGGAGGGAGGGAGAGGGAGAGGGAAGAGGGAGAGAGGGAGAGAGAGAGAGAGAGAGAGAGAGAGAGAGAGAGAGAGAGAGATAGAAAGGGAGGTGGAGAAGTCAAGAGAGATAGACAGAACCATGGACAGTGACAGAGACAGAGACAGAGACAAATAATGTCAGTAACAGTAAAAGAGAAAGAGACAAGAGACATCAAAGCCCCCACCCCACCACCCTGCCCAGAGCCCACACCCACACCCACACCCCCACCCAATCCTCCAATCCACTCGATTCGACACCACGATCCAAGCCAAGCCATCCTAACTACAACCCCCCCTCCCCACCCCCTACCCCCCACCCCACCCCACCCCACCCACCCACCCCCTACCCCCCTACCCCGCCCTCTAAGACGCTCTCTCACACGACGAGAGAAAGAGTCGCGTTGGCTGATCGCTCACTTCTAATCACATTGGAAATTACCATAATGTAAAGTGATCATGTTAGATTAGGGTTATTGAAATGAGAAAGCGGATGTGATTCGCGGGGGTGTTGGATAGAAGGAGGGGATACTAGGGGGAGGGAGGGATTGTGGGAGGGGGAGGAGGGGGTGGTTGGGTGTTGGGGGAGTGGAATGGGGGAGTGTTGTTGGTCTTGGGGGGAGGATGTAGGAAAGGGGGTGGTTGGGTGAGGGAGGATGTAGATGTAGGAAGGGGAGGGGTGGTGTTGTGGGGGGAGGGGGGGGGGAGTGTGTGTGTGGGAAGGGAGGAGGGTGGCTTGTGGGAGGGGGGGAGGGGCGGCTGAGGGGGAAGGGGAGAGAGAAGAGGAGAGAGGGAGAGATGAGATGAGGGAGAGAGAGAGAGGAAGACAAGAAAAGAAAAGAAGGGGAAAAGTAGAAGAAGAGAGAGAGAGAGAGGTGTGAGTGAGAAGGAGGAGAGAGGAGAGGAGAGAGAAGGAAAAGAGAGAGAGAGGGGGAGAGGAGGAGGAGGAGAGAAAGGAGAGAGATAGTGATTGAGGAGAGAGGAGAGAGAGAGGAGAGAGAGGAGGAGAGAGAGGATGCGAAGGGGGAAAAGAAAGAAAGAAAAGAGAAAGAAAGAGAGAGAGAGAAAGGGAGAGAGAAGAAAAGAAAGAAGGAAAAGAAAGAAAGAGAGAGAGGAGAGGAGAGTTGGAAAGAGAGAGAGATGAGAGAGAGAGAGAGACTAGAGAGAGAGAGACGGAAAAGGAGGGGGGCGGGGATGGGAGGGAGGGAGGGGGGGAGGGAGAGAGAGAAGAGCGGGAGGGAGGGAGGGGAGAAGCGGGAGGGAGGGAGAGAGAGAGAGAGAGAGAGATGAGAGAGAGGAGAGAGAAGAGAGGTGGAGCCAGAGAGGGGGACATGAGAGATGGATGAGGAGAAGGAGAAAAGGGAAAAGAATGAAAGAGAAAGAAGAAAGACAAGAAAACGAAAGAAAGAAAACCTTGAGAGAGAGAGAGAGAGAAAAGAAGAGGGAGGAGGAGAGAGATGAGAGAGAGATGCGAGAGAGGAGAGAAAGAGGGGAAAGTCGATAAGAATTTAAATTATTTTCCACATCGCGTCACATCAATCTCGTCCCCTTTTGGATGGTGACGCAGATGACGAGGGAGGCAATGGCGATGACGACGACGATGACGATGTTGATGATGATGACGAGGACGAGTCTATCAGGATACGAATGGCATCGAAGCCCAGCTGTGATGACGTCATTCGATGGGAGTGATTGATGGGGCGTCAATACTCGGAGGTGGTGGTGGGTGGCAGACAGTACTCCGACGGGGAACTGCCTTGCCTGCTTGCCTGCCTTGCCTGTCTGCTTTGCCTTGACTTGCCTGCTTTGCCTGCCTTCCTTGCCTTGCCTGCTTGCCTGCCTTGCCTGTCTGTCGACATGCCTTGCCTTGCCTGCCTGCTGTTGACTGGAAAGCTTCGGGAATCGGTCGGGAGGGAGGGAGGTTGGGAGGTTGGTCGGGTGGGTGGGTGGGTGGGTGGTTTGTCGGTCGGTCGGGTGGGAGGTTGGGAGGTTGGGTGGGTGGGTGGGGTGGGAGGTTTGTCTGTCGGTCAGGCGGTCGGTTGCGTGGTTAGTTAGTCGGTTGTGTGGTTTGTCGGACAGTCTGTCGGTTGGTCGGTGGTTGTAGCAGATCCGTTGCTTGTTTGTTTGCTTGTTTGCTTGCCTAGACTTTCGAATCTTGTGACGTCTGGTTAACAAGCACAAAGACTAGAATGAGGGCGGATTAAGTGACTGCCGTGCTTGTGCTTGTGCTTGTGATTTCCAAGCATTTCTTTTACTTGATCGCTTTGGGTTACCCTTCACCACACACGAAAGATCTTAAACATCTAAACAAACAAACACAAAAAAAAAAACAAACAAAACAAAAAAAATAAAAAAAAAAAAGGGCCCGAAATCACAATCAAAAGAATAGTAATCAAACAGGTTAGTCTGATTATCTCCTGCGAGTCATGATAACAATGATAAATGCATGATCATCCCCCTGGCTAGTCTCACTCATGTTTCAATTGCGCTACTCAACCTGACCTGCTTTCATCTTGCAACTCTGAATGTTGAAAGGTCAGATAATGGCTTCGTCACCTTATGGACAGGAGAAAGGAGAAGTGAATGCATTTTACATAATAATGATATTCATAATTTTTTTAAAAATTTATATCTAATTGCTGTATTTGATTGATTAATTGATGGATTGATTAATTATGCAATCAAATTGTAAATACAATTAGTCCCTGTTTTCCACCAAGTTCGAAAGACTTGTAGTGACAGTGGAACCGACAGCTTGTGACAGTGGAACCGTGGAACCGACAGCTTGTGACAGTGGAACCGACAGCTTATGCAAGAACCTGTGGTCATGCGTACATATTTGAAAGTTCGCCACGTGAACTTTTCCTTTCCATGAGGCGGCACATGCCATGCAAAGGTTAGGCGGACCTTTGCAATGATCTTCTTTTCAACTTCAGAAGTAATCCTTATCTCGGTTTTGTGATGAGAGTTATATTCAGACTTTTACTCAAAGACTCTTAGACGTTGTTTAATCACTCACTCGGTTTCTAAGCTACTCATATATACTCATCTATTCAACTATTACTCATGTATTGTGCCGTGCTTAGGGAATGAAAATCGCTGGGTGTATATTATTATTGTTATTATTATCATTACTATTATTATTATTATTATCTTTATCATTATTATATTCATTATTATTATTATTATAATAATAATTATTATTATTATCATTATCATTATAATTATTATTATCATTGTCACTGTCCCCTCCCCAACCCTATTCCCTCCCTCCCTCCCCTCCCCTCCTCCCCTCCTCCCAAAAGGGAAATGGAGACATTGAGAAAGGCACGCTAAACGGAACAGCAGCAGCATCCGAGCATCAGCCGGCAGCCGGAGATCCGTCGAGGTCGAGATGCTATCGGGGGATTCGTCGAAGGCTGAAAAATTGACCTGTTGTGCGAGACCCATTTAAAACGCTTGACAAGACAATATAAAAATGGATGGACGGAGGGGGGTGGGGGTGGGGGGTGGGTGGGGACGACACTTTCGATTCTTGGAAGTTCTCTTTGGACTCCTGTGGGTGGGTGGGCGGAGGGGAGGGGAGGGGAGGGGAGGGAGGGAGGGAGGTGGGGAGGGGAGGGAGTAAGGAAGGAGGAAAAGAAGGAAAGAGGGAGGAGAAGAAGAAGAACACACACACAAATACAAACACACACACACACACACACACACACACACACACACACACACACACACACACAAACAAACAAACAAACAAACAAACAAACAAACAAACACACAGGGGTCACAAACAAGATGAAATTACGCTGCATATAATAATTATCTAAAATGAACAAACACTATTCCGGATTACATAGATTTAAAATGTTGCTGAAAATGAAGGAAATGAGAAATTTTACAAAAAAAAAAAAAAAAAAAAAAAAGATCTTCCGTTCGCCACTGGAAGGAAGAACTTTTATGGCGAAGAACACATTATGCACCTTGGTTGTTGCATATTCATTCTGACGGCTATGAGATGTTGATATCAAGATGGAGTCTGTGTTGATGAGGACGACGGCGGAAGAATTTAAATTTCATCTGCGAATGGCGTTTCTTCTCTTTTTTTTCTCTCTCTCTATCTCTATCTTCTTTCTTTTTTTTTCTTTTTATCTCTCTTTCTCTATCTATTTCTTCTTTATTTTTATCTCTCTCTCTCTCTCTCTCTCTCTCTCTCTCTCTCTCTCTCTCTCTCTCTTCTTATCTCCTTTTTTTCTCTCTCTCTCTTCTCCTCCCCCCTTTCTCTCTCTCTTTATCTCTCTCTCTCTCTCTCGCCTCTCCTTTTTTAAAAACTTAACACAGAAAAAACCCTAAACTTAAACACCACACACACACACACCACACACACACCCCCCCCCCCCCCACACCCACAACACCACACACAAACACACACACAAAATCCCAAAAAACAACAAAAAACACTACCAAAGAAAAAAAAAAAACAAAAAACAAAAAAACACATACATACTAAAAAAAACAACTTAGTAAACACAAACATACTTAAACACACACACACACACACACACACACACACACACACACACACACACACACACACACACACACACACACACACACACACACACACACACACACACACAATACCCAAAATGAACAGCAAAAGGCAAGGCATTCCCCAAAAAAATACGAGAAGGGAAAACGGCGGGGCTCAGACTGCCTCTTAGAAACAACAGGGAGTTTCTTAAAGGCTAAGAAATCCCCTCAGGTTTGAATAGAGCGTTTAAGATGCGGGTTTCTTTTTTCTCTTTTTTTTATTATTTTTTTCTTTTTATTTTATTTATGTATTTTTTTTTTTTTTTTGATGGGTTTGTTTGTTTTGTGTGCGTGTTTTGTGTTTTGTTTGTTTGTTTGTGGGTTTGTGTTTGTGTGTGTGTTTGTGCGTGTGTGTGTGTGTGAGTGAGTGTGTGTATGTTTGTGTGTGTGTGTGTGTGTGTGTGTGTGTGTGCGCGTGTGTGTGTATGTATGTATGTACGCTGTATGTTTAAGACTTAGAAGTTGTTAAATTCGATTTTTTTTATAAATACAAAACAAAACTAGATTTTCCTCCTTCTTACCCACCTTCCTCTCCCTCCCTCCTCTTACCCCTACCCCCTATCAACCCCCAATCACCCCCCGCCCCCCATGGACCGCGAGCTGGCCATACGATGAGCGTATCTCCGTTCCCGCGAGAGATAAGAATCGCTAAGGAAATTATTTCTTTAAAGAAAAAAAAAATGGAGGATGAAGAAAAATAGAGGAGGGTGGGGGGGGGTAGAAGGGGTGTATAGGGGTGTTTGGAGTGTCATTCTTAATTGATGCGATGTGTCATAGTCACGTGTCACAGGGCACACATACCGGGCGAAAACGAAGAGTTAAATGTGGGTTTTTATTTTTTCATGTTTTCTCATTAGGTTTTGCGGGTTGAATTTCGTTATTGTTATTGTATTTTGTATTTTTCGTATGTTTTGTTATTTTTTTATGTATGTGTTTATTTATTTTGTTGGTTGGTTTTATTTTATTTCATACGTATTTGTTTTATTTAAGTTTCTATATGTATATATATATATATATATATATATATATATATATATATATATATATTTGTGTGTGTGTGTGTGTGTGTGTGTGTGTGTGTGTACATATATTTATGTTTATATATAAATGAATATATATGTACATACATACATACATCACACATACACACACACACACACACACACACACACACACATGTCACTCCATCTTCGCCTAGGGGAAGATAACAACAAGACTACCGTGTGTCCACTCGATTATCCAATTCCTTTCTTCGTAATCAAAAAGCCCCGAGCTCCCCCTCCCCCCTCCCCCACCCCCGGGGGTCAGCAGCCAACCCCGAAAGGGGACATTTAAAAGGTTGAGTGAAGCGAACACCCCGTCCATTTGATCGGCCCCTTTGATCACTTCCCCTCCCCCTCCTTTCCCCTCCTCCTTCTTCTTTTCCTTCTCCTTCTCCTCCCCGGCCGCCATAATCGAGTCACGTGATCTTTCCTCCGGCGCCCAAAAAATTGAGTCACTGATTTATTTCAAACCTCCCCTCCTCATCTCCTCTCTTTTTCCTCTCCTCCTCCTCCTCCTCCTCCTCCTCTTCCTCCTCCTCCTCCTCCTCGGCCGCCCCATAAATCGAGTCACGTGATCATCTTCCTCCTCGGCCGCCATAATTTAGGGCACGTGTCATCTTATCCTCTCTCTAATTTTCCCCCTCCTCTTCAAACCTCCTTCCTCCTCCTCCCCCTCCCTCCTCTTCTTCCCCTTCCTCCTCCTCGGCGCCTAATCGGTCACGGGGATATTTCCTCCGAGGGCTGACCAATCACCTTGCGCGGGGGAGCGTGTCCGGCCGCTAGCTTCAGCCGAAAGGGTTATGCTCAATTACCCCGGCGAGGAGGTGGAAGGGGGAGGGGAGGGGTAATGGAGGGGAGGGGGGGGGTGGTGGGGGGGGGGGGGGGGGGGGGGGAAGGGAGTGGGGGGGGGGAAAGGGGGGGGGGGTGGGGAGGGGGAAAGGGGGGGGGGAGGGAAAGGGGTGAAAGGGGGAGGGGGAGGGGGGTGGGGGGGGGTGGGGGGAAGGGGAGGGGTAGGGGGAAGGGGAAGGGGGGGGGAGGTGGTAAGGGGGGAAGGGGAAAGGTGGGGAGGGGGTTGGGGGGGGGAGGGGGGGGGGGGGGGTTTGGTGGAGGGGGAAGGGGAAGGGGGGGAAAAAGGGGGTTGGTGGGGGGAGGGGGGGGGGGGGGGGGGGGAGGGGGGAGGGGGGGGGGAAAGGGGAGGTAGAGACAGAGGGGAGGTGGAAGAGAAAGAAGAGGAATAATAAGAAGAACAAGAACAATAACAAAAAGAAGCTAAAAGACCCCTCGACTATCAAGACTCGTCCAGCAAACCCCGAAAAAGTCCCGCCCACAAGACCTCCCGAAGACCGACCGAAAGGACATGAGACCCGCGCGTGTCCTCATGCCAAGACGCTGTCCCTCCTCCTCCTCCTCCTCCTCCTCCTCCTCCTCCTTTATCTTGTTCCTCCTCCTCCCTCTCCCTTTCCTCCTCCTCCTGTTATTCCCACTGCTCGCCCTCTTTTATCTTTTTTCTCCCCCTCTTCCTACTCCCTCTCCTCCTCCTCCTTCCCTCTCCTCCCTCTCCTCCTCCCACTCCTTCCCTCTCCTCCCCCTCCTCCTCCCTCTCCTCCTGCTCCTATTCCCCCTCCCTCTCCTCCCTCTCCTCCTCCCTCTCCCCCTTCTCTTCCTCCCTCTCCCCCCCCTCTCCTCCTCCTCCTCCTCCCTCTCTCCCCTCTCCCCCTCCTCCTCTTCCTCCTCCTCCCTCTCCTCCTCCTCTTCATCCTCTTCCTCCTCCCTCCCCCCATCTCCTCCTCCTCCCTTACCTCCTCCCTCTCCTCCCTTTCCTCCCTTTCCTCCCTCTCTCCCTCCTCCCTCTCCTCCTTCCTCCTCCTCCTCCTCCTCCTCCTCCTCCTCCTCCTCCTCCTCCTCCTCCCTCTCCCCCTTTCCTCCTCCTCCTCCTCCTCCTCCTTCGTCAGGCCTAAGAAAAGCTTTAGGACTAATGAAGCAGATGCCGAACACGATGAGACATTTGAGACTTTTCTTCGAGAAACCCGTTTACTTTTATCTTAAAAATAAAAAAAAATGTGGATATAAAAAAAAAGAAGAAAAAAAAAGCAAAACGATATTTCTTAGTTAACCTTATTCTCTTATAGCTTTTAGGATCGTCAAATTGATTCCAAATCTGACATTCAATTTTTGCTTTCAGATTCGGTAAATCGAATAGCGAAAGAGAGAGAAAGAAAATTTTAAAAAAGAAAAAAAAAAAATCGAGAAAGATGAGAATTCATATCAAGTTCGTATTAAAACGAGGAAAAAAAATATATTGTAGCTTCCCCAGTTTCGCCAACATATAAATTCTTTCTCTCCTAGGATACAGAGTATAGCCTTTTATTTCTTTATTTTTCAAGCTCTGTATTACAACACACACACACACACACACACACACACACACACACACACACACACACACACACACACACACACACACACACACACACACACACACACACACACACACACATATATATATATATATATAAATATATATATATATTTTTATATTTATATATGTAGGTATATATATATATATATATATATATATATATATATATATATATATATATATAATATATGTATATATATATATATATATATATATATATAATATATATGTATATGTTTATTTTTTCTTTCTCTTTTTTCACCTTTAAGGTTACATGTTGCTATCATGTTTCAAATCCTTTTTTATTACAACTGATATTTATTATCTTCTTACTAAAGCAAATACCGCGATCCCATCTTCCTCATGTTACAAAAAAAAAAAAAAAAAAATCACCTCCCAGGTATAAACAAACAAACAAACAAACAAAAACAGAAACACAGACATTTACATCTTACATACTGAGACAATTAGTAAACCATATATGTTTTTGTTTTCATTTCTCCTCCTTGCCTCTTTTTCTGTTGCAATATTTCCGTGTCATTTGACCCCTGATCTCCGGCATATTGAGTGACCTTGTCTATGTTGCAATATTGACCATTGCTATGATACGTCGAGTCAGAAGTGTAGGCAGAACAGTCAGGCACTTCAGACTGGAGGTAGAACAGTCAGGCACTTCAGACTGGAGGTAGAACAGTCAGGCACTTCAGACTGGAGGTAGAACAGTCAGGCACTTCAGACTGGAGGTAGAACAGTCAGGCACTTCAGACTGGAGGTAGAACAGTCAGGCACTTCAGACTGGAGGTAACAGTCAGGGCATTCAGGAACTGGAGGTACGAAACAGTCAGGCACTTCAGACTGGAGGTAGAACAGTCAGGCACTTCAGACTGGAGGTAGAACAGTCAGGCACTTCAGACTGGAGGTAGAACAGTCAGGCACTTCAGACTGGAGGTAGAACAGTCAGGCACTTCAGACTGGAGGTAGAACAGTCAGGCACTTCAGACTGGAGGTTGTTTATTTTTGATATTTTTTGTCGTACAGTCAGGCACTATCAGGACTGGAGGTTAGGTAACAGTCAGGCACTTCAGGTCTGGAGGTAGTATAGTAGTACAGTTCAGGCACTTCAGACCTGGGAGGTAGTTCGAACAGATCAGACTTCAGACTGGAGGTAGAACAGTCAGGCACTTCAGACTGGAGGTAGACTGCCTGGTGCCTCCTGTTAATTCGAGGATCAAGAGGACTAAAACAAAGTTATAGATGCGTGCAAGTTGTTGCAACAAGCTATCTCGGAACCTGACTATTGTTATGTTCAAAGTTAAACTGTTTCATCTTGACTTGTGTTTAAACGTCCTTACCTTCGGGTGTTTCCTGTATTTTTTTATTTATTTTTTTCTCTCTCTTCTTTCTTTTTCTTTTTCTTTTTTAAAAGTTTCTCTCTCTTCTTTCTTTTTCTTTCTTTCTTTTTTTTTTTTTTTGGTTGTGACTTTTATTTTATTTTCTGCTTCTCATTAGCGGGGTAATTATTTGGTTCTTTTATCTCGAACAAAAAAAAAAT
>NW_028234414.1:45326336-45328836 GCF_977035675.1 Penaeus japonicus | reverse complement strand
AAATATTGATTTTGAAGATTGGGAAGAGGATAAAATAAAGGGGGATGATATGGGATATATATATAGAGAGATAGAGGGAAAGTTTGTCAGTTAGGAAATCAATCAGACAGGCAGACAGACAGGTAGGCAGGTAAGTATGCACGTAGGCAAGCAGTCAGGCAGGCATGCAGACACACATACACACACAAACATAAACAGAAAGAGAGAAAGAGAGAGAGAGAGAGCGAGAGCGAGAGCAAGAGAGAGAGAAAAAGAGCTAATATTCACTTCCATCTCTTAAAAAAATCCAGCGCGAGAAGCCGAAGACAAAAGAGCATCGACGCGCGCCTTCCCCACGCGCCTCGGAGCCCATGTTCTTGATCGCTCTATGGCGTGCAACAGCTTCGCGTGACGTCCGCGTTTGTGGCAATTGCACATCGGTATCAAGGTCTGCAATTATGCCATTATCGTTATTATAACATCAAAGCGCAAGCGAGCGAGCGAGTTCGGCTGTCTACCTTCGGCGGGGAATATGCCGGCGCGCATTGCTCTGCCGAAGGAGGCGGGATATAAAGTCTGAGATTTGATGCTGGGGTGAGTGTGCTGAGGGAGGGAGGGATAGGGGGGGAGGGGAGGAGGTATGGGGGTTAGGGGGGTGCATCTGGGATCGGTCTCTTTCTCTGTCGCTTTTCTTTTTATTTGTATGATTTTTTTTTTTTATATGTGTTTGTATTGTTCTTAGTCTGATTGTATTTAGTTTTTTTTTCTCTCTCTTTATCTCTCTGAAGGTTTTCTCTCTTGTTCTTCTCTATGAGTCTCTCTCTCGGGGGGGGGGGGGGGGGGGGGGGGGGGGGGGTCTCTCTCTCCGACTACTTCTCTATGGACTGCTCTCGTCTCTTCCGTAATCTTCTCACGTCGAGCGCTCTCTCTCTTCTCCCCCCTCCAAATTCCATCTTCATCCTCAACATCTCAAACCATCTTCTTCTCACTCTCTATCGTCCAATCACCCAATCTCTACACATCTCTCTCTCTCTCTCTCTTCTTTCTCATCTATCTCTCTTTCTCCTAGCAATACGCCTCTTCAATACTTCTCTCTCTCTTCACCCTCACATCTCCACCCTCTCTCCTCTCTCTATCCTCTTTTCCCTCTCCCTCCCTCCCTCCCTCCCTCGTCCATTCTCCCTTCATATCCCATTATTATTTTTTTGTACCGCTGATTTGACTATCGCTCCCAAAACTTTTCAAAATTCTCCCTCTCCCTCTCTCCTTCCTTCCCTCCACCCCTTCTCCCTATCTCCTCCCCCTTCCCCCTCCGTTCCTACCCTCCCTCTCTTATCCTTCCCTCCACGCCTTCTCTCTATCTCCCTCCCTCTCTTACCCTCCCTTCCAACACACCCTCTCTTACCCTACCCTCCCTTCCCACCCTTCCTCTCTTACCCTCCCTTCCCACCCTTCCTCTCTTACCCTCCCTTCCCACCCTCCCCACCCTCCCTCTCTTACCCTCCCTCCCCACCCTCCCCATCCTCCTCCTCTTACCCTCCCTTCCCTCCCTTCCCACTTTCCTTACCCTCTCTCTCTTACCCTCCCTCCCCACCCTCCCCACCCTCCTTCTCTTACCCTCCCCACACTCCCTCCCCACCCTCCTCCTCTTTCGCTTCCTTCCCAATTTCCTTCCCCCTCCCTCCCATTCCCCGACGCCCGATTTCTTACCACTCGGCAGTCAGGACTCAATCATGAATGCAAAATGACTAAAGCGACAAACGTGAGATCTGTTACCTCGTTGGAACCTGTTGTGGTTTGACTATGGAGAGAGGGTGGATGGTGAGGTGGAGGGGAGGGTGGATGGAGGGAGGGGAGGGTGGATGGTGAGGTGGAGGGGAGGGAGGGGAGGGTGGATGGCGGGGGAGAGAGGGTGGATGATGAGGTGGATGGAGGGAGGGGAGGGTGGATGGCGGGGGCGAGAGGGTGGATGGTGAGGTGGAGGGAGAAGAGGCAGGAGATGCGGTGGCCCCCCCCCCCGAGAGGTGGAATGGTGAGTGGATGAGAGGGAAGTGGATGGTGAGGTGGATTGAGGGAGGGGAGGGTGGATGATGAGGTGGATGGAGGGAGGGGAGGGTGGATGGCGGGAGCGAGAAGGTGGATTGTGAGGTGGATGGAGGGAGGGGAGGGTGGATGGTGAGGTGGATGGAGGGAGGGGAGGGTGGATGGTGAGGTGGAGGGGAGGGAGGGGAAGGTGGATGGCGGGGGCGAGAGGGTGGATGGTGAGGTGGATGGAGGGAGGGGAGGGTGGATGGTGAGGTGGATGGAGGGAGGGGAGGGTGGATGGTGAGGTGGATTGAAAGAGGGGAGGGTGGATGGTGAGGTGGATTGAGGGAGGGCAGGGTGGATGGCGGGGGCGAGAGGGTGGATGATGAGGTGGAAGAAGGTGGCGGAGGGTGGAAGGAAGTGCTGTAGGGTGGAAGGGTGGAAGAGATTATGAAGGTGGTGGAGGGTGGATGGGTGGAAGGAGGTGGAAGGGGAT
>NW_028234414.1:45316336-45318836 GCF_977035675.1 Penaeus japonicus | reverse complement strand
GAGATGGGACGATTGTGATTGTAGTCGTCGTGCTGTGAACGGGATAGCCTTGATACTCGGAGGGGGTGGGGGGAGGGGGTGGGAGAGGGGGGCAGGGGGTGGGGGGGAAGGTAGAGGTCGTTTGTAGTCGCGGTATGGTATAACGACTCTTGTAGTAGCAGCAGTGGTAGCCTTTCTTTGTTTTTTTTTTTGTTTTTTTTTTTGTGTGTGTGCTACTGGGAGAGAAAGCGGTAGACTATTTTGAATAGATAAGGGTATTATTTTTTTTTTTCTTCTAAAAGGAGTCGGGTAGGTTGGAAATGAGGGTTTTAAAGTAGGAAAAGAGGGGGGGGGAGGGGAAAGAAGCGGTCTTTGACCATTGCAAGATAAGAGTCAACGATTTTTTTTTCTTTTTTTTTTTTTCTTTTACCTCCCCTCCTTTCTCTCTCTCTCTCTCTCTTTTAAATTCTTAAGGCAGATGATTTTATGACTAAGATCGTATGTTAAAATGTTAGTCGTTGGATTTTGTTGCATTCTGATGTGTCATCATCGTTGCATTTTACTGGATTAGTTGCATTATATTTTACAGTTAGTCTATATTTTATTCAGATTAATTTATTCTTTTTTTAAAGATAAAAGCAATGCATAAATTCGTTTTTTTTTTTCTTCAAGATAAAAGCACTGCGCACACATCTACCTATTTTTTTCTTTTTTCTTTTAATTTTTGTCCAATAATTCCCCCCATTTCAAAATTCCATCACGAAAATGCACTTTATCCCTGGGATTGAAAGCACGACAAAAGCAAACAGACTTTGAAGTAAGTAAGGATACATGTTTATATTTCGTGCCTCAATCATTGCTCTGGATATTAGAGTGATATCAGAGGCTTATTATGGGTCATTATCTCCTATTATCTTTGGAATATGCTAAGTATACCAGAAGCGGTATGCGGGAGATGATGAGTGTCGCAACCCCGCTTGCAACAGATGAAATTGCAAGGAGATGTTCTTCTGAAAGCGTTAGCATGTGTGTATTTGCGTGTTCGGTTGGAAGATGAGGGGAGGAGGGGAGTGGGAGAAAGAGAGGGAGAGAGAGGGGGGAGGGAGGGAGAGAGAGGGGGGGAGGGAGGGAGACAGAGACAGAGGGAAAGAGAGTGGGGGGGAGGGAGAGAGAGAGAGAGAGAGAGAGAGAAAGAGAGAGAGAGGGGGGAGGGAGAGAAAGAGGGAGATAGAGAGAGAGAGAGAGAGAGAGAGGGGGGGTGGAGGGAGGGGGAGAGACGGAGACAGAGACAGAGAGAAAGAGAAAAAGAAAAATATAGAGGGGAGAGAGAGAGAGAAAGAAAAAGAAAGAAAGAGAAAGAGAGAGAGAAAGAGAAAGAAAGAGAGAGAAAGAAAGAAAGAAAGAAAGAGAGAGAGAGAGAGAGAGAGAGACAGAGAGAGAGAGAGAGAGAGAGAGAGAGAGACAGAGAGAGCCCATGCCAGTGTATATAAACTAAACAGGACACGTACCACATAGCTCCTCACAATTTCCACATAACATACGTGCCACCGTGGACACTATGACGTCACCCCCTTTTCATCACATCTGGGATATTCATAATAATCCTGAAGTCTGAATTTAAAGGGTGGGGGTAGGGGCGGGGTGGGTAGGTGTGGGGGTGGAGAGTCATGAAGCCTAAGGCCTATGAACGTAGTTTTTAAAATTTCTTGTGCATTGTTTTTTTTTTATTGTTTTTTTCATTGTTTTTTTTCTTTCTTTCTTTAGGGGGGGAGGGGGATATCTGTGCCGGATTTTGGTCAGTGGTTAAGAGTAGGGAAAGGGAAAATAAACGGGAGAGAGAGAGAGAGAGATGAAAAGAAAGGAAAAAACGACGCAATACTTTCGTAACGAAACACAGGAATACAAAAAAAAAAAAAAAAAAAAAAAAAAGATCACTTGAAAGCGCAAACAACAACTCATTAACGAGAAAAAGAGAACAACAACAAACACCATAAAATAGATGAAATAAGACAAATAAAAGAGAGAAAGAGAGAGTAAAAAAACGGAGAAAAAAAAAAAAATCAAAATAGTCAAGAGGAGAAGCGCAAACACTTGAGAAAGCGGAAAGGGGAATAAAAACGTAAGGTGAAGTATCCATTACGTGAATACGAGGGCGGTGTTAGTGGCAGGCAGGCGGGCGGGTGGGCGTGCGGGCGTGCGGGCGGGTGGTCTGCATAACTATTTATTTATCCCTACATCTATATGTAAATGAGATAGGGAGGAAGAGAGAGAGAGAGAGAGAGAGAGAGAGAGAGAGAGAGAGAGAGAGAGAGAGAGAGAGAGAGAGAGAGAGAGAGAGAGAGACAGAGACAGAGACAGAGAGAAAGAGAAAGAGAAAGAGAAGGAGAAAGAGAAAAAAGAGAGACAGACAGAGAGAAAGAGAAAGAGAAAGAGAGAGAGATAAAGCGTGCGAGTGAGCCCCAACATTTGAAATAACATTGCCAGGCAAAAGCCAAGATTTCCAGACCTCTTAGAAGATGGA
>NW_028234414.1:45308836-45313836 GCF_977035675.1 Penaeus japonicus | reverse complement strand
TCTCTCTCTCTCTCTCTCTCTCTCTCTCTCTCTCTCTCTCTCTCTCTCTCTCTCTCTCTCTCTCTCATTCTTAATCCCTTTACCCATTCCTTCCACCCACCCCCCCACCCTCCCATCACCTCGACCTCCAATGTGCCCCTTACGCCAAGACGCCACAAGGACCAAAATCCCCACTGACCTCCGACCACGATTCCTTTCCATGCTTTTTTTGTTCATTTCTTCTTCCTCATTATCATTATCTTTTCCTTGTGTTTATTCTCGTCGTTAATGAGCTCACTCAGCGGCGCGAAGTCAAAGGAATGAAGACCCTACACAATCCGGACGTAAGGCGCAAAATTCCCGAGCCCTCCGCGCCGCAGGATAGCACTAGCTTGCACCCGCGAGTATATATAAGCTAATGAGACCGTTGTTTTGGGGTATTTTGAGGGAAAGGCGAAAGGAGCATTGTCTGTCGAGCGATAAAATGGAAACTTGTATAGGGATTGAGGGGCTGAAGGAGGAGGGGGGGCAAGGAGGAAGGGGCTGAAGGAGGGGGGGGGGACTGAAGGAGGAGGGGGATAAGCGGTTTTCGTCATATTTCGAGGCTTAGCAAGAGAGAGAGAGAGAGAAGCTGGGATGGTGGAAGAAGGAAGAGAGGGAGAGAGAGGGAGAGAGAGGGGGAGGGAGAAAGAGGGAGAAAGGAGAGAGGAGAGAGAGAGGAGAGAGAGAGGGAGGGAGAGAGAGAGAGAAAGGGAGAGGGGGGGGGGGAGAGAGAGAGAGAGAGGGAGGTTGGGATGGTGGAAGAAGGAAGAGAGAGGGAGAGGGAGGGAGGGAGGGAGAGGGAGAGGAAGAGAGAAGAGGGACGGAAGATGAGCAAAGGAGGACGAGATAGAAAGAAAGAAGGAGGAGAAGATGTTGAAATAGAGGGGAAGAAATAGGGAGAGGGAGAAAGAGAGAGAGAGAGAGAAAAAGAAGAAGAAATAGAAAACTAGAATAAGGCGAAGGAAGAAAGAAGAAAAAAAAGGAAACAAACAAGCCAAAAAGAAAAAAAAAAAAAAATCAAGGAAAACAAATGAAAAATCATGCATGCACACACTATCCTTCTCGGGCCACCAGTTTACAACATGGATATGAACAAAGAAAAGAAAAGAAATACAAAAAAAAAGAGAAAAAGACGGACTATAATTATCCTCCCTGTGCATGCCTTGGCCTCGTCGCTTTGAAGGATACAATGTCTCAGGCACTGATTTTTATTTTTTTTTTTTTTGAACTTTTTTTTTTTTTTTATATAACCTATTCTCGTCTCTGTTATTTTGTTCTATTATTTTCTTTCTATTTAGGGAGATTGAAAGGATAGATGGGGAGGGGGATGAGGAGCGGAAAGGGAAAGGGAAAATGGAGGGGGAAGGAAGGGAAAGGGAAAAGAACGGGGAGGAAAGGGAAAGGGAGAGTGAAAGGAGGAAAGGGAAAGGGAAAGGAAAAGATGGGGAGGGGGAAGAACAGAAGATGGGATGGGGACGAGATGGGATGGGAAGAGAAGAGGAAGGGGAGGGGAGGGAGGGGAGGATAGGGAAAGGGAAGGGAAAAGAAGGTGAGGGGAGGGGAAAATAACGGGGAGGAAAGGGAAAGGGAAAGGAAAGGGAAAGTTAAAGGGAAAGGGAAAAGGACGGGGAGGAAAGGGAAAATCGAGGGGGAGGGAAAGGGTAAGGGAAGGGAAAAGAAGAGGATGGGATGGGAAGAGAAGAGGATGGGAAGGGGAGGGAGGGGAGGGGACGGGATGGGATAGGGGAGAAGTTTATATTCCTTTTGAGGCCTCCGTAATTGCCTCCGAGTGCATCCTCAAAGGAACCTCTCAGCTTTGACTTTATTATTTTGAGGCTGATCATGTCATTATTATTATCATCGTTTTATTATCATTTATTTATTATTGTCATCGTTTTATTATCATTATTGTTATTATCTTATTATCATTTATTTATTATTATCATCATTTTATTATTATCATCGTTTTGTTATTATCATCGTTTTATTATTATCATCGTTTTATTATTATCATCGTTTTCTTATTATTTATTATTATCATCGTTTTATTATCATTATTGTTATTATTTTATTATCATTTATTTATTATTATCATCGTTTTATTATCATTATTGTTATTATTTTATTATCATTTATTTATTATTATCATCGTTTTATTATCATTATTGTTATTATTTTATTATCATTGACTTATTATTATCATCGTTTTATTATAATTATTTTTATTATTATTATCATCGTTTTATTATCATTATTGTTATTATTTTATTATCATTTATTTATTATTATCATCGTTTTATTATCATTATTGTTATTATTTTATTATCATTTCTTTATTATTATCATCGTTTTATTATCATTATTGTTATTATTATTATCATCGTGGTTGCTGCCATTGATATTATTGTTGCTGTTGTTGTTCTTTTTATTATTATTGTTATTATGATGATTATAATTTTTTTAATTCAATGCATTATTTCCTTACGTTAACACGTATTCTCTTCGCAACATCAAAAACATACAACACCGAAAATAGATAAAGAAGTAAATAAATAAAGAATAAAAAAAAGAACAAAAAGAAAACAATAAATACTGTGATACGATCGTCCCAGTAGGCCTACAGGTGAAGGTATAATATTATTACAGGTATTCCCAGGTGTAAATCAAGACGGGGGCTTCTCATCCCATATGCCTACGGGGCCCGCAATTCGTCAAAATTTAGCCTCAGGGGGGTGGAAGGTGTGACAAATGGGGGTGCTGTATCTCCCTCTCCTCCCCCTCCCCCCCTCTTTGTTCTTCTTGTTCTTCTTCTTTTTCTTTTTTCTTGTTTTTTTGCTTCTTTTTCTTCTTTTGCTACTTTTTTTTTTATGTCTTTTTCTTCTTTTTTCTTCTTCTTTTTCTTATTCTTCTTGATTTTCCTCCTTCTCCTCCTCCTCCTCCTCCTCCTCCTCCTCCTCTTCCTCCTCCTCCTCCTCCTCCACCTCCTCCTCACCGTCCTCCTCCACCTCCTCCTCATTCCCTCATTATCCTCCCTTCCTTCATTCCTGTCCCCCTCCCCTCCCCCCTCCCCCTCCTCCTTTCTGGCTTCTAAGGGCTCTTCCTGTAGCCTTTGTGGTCGGGACAGTGCGCTATGTCCGTGTACTAACACTTCTCTTATTCCCTTCTTCTCCCTGTCCTTCTTCGCTTCTCTCTCTTTTTTTTTTTCCTTTTTTTGTTCTTCGTCTTCTTGTTTTGTTCCTATTGTTTTTTTCTTCCTTTTCTCGTTATTGTTTTTGTTTTTTTGTTTTTCTGTTTTTGTTTTTGTTTTTCTTCTTCATCTTGGGTCTTCTTTGGTCTGCTTCTCCATTTCTTCGTTCTCTTGTTTTTTAGTATTTCCTTCTTAATTCTCTTTTCTGTCGTATTTATGTCCCTTTTTTCTACCTCCTTTCACATCCTAACCCTCTTTTCTATTTAGATTTCTTCTCTCTCTTCCCTTATCATCTTTCCTCTGTCTCTTCTTCTCTTCTCTCTACTTTATCATCCTCACGACTTTCTCCTCTCTCTTTGCTCTTCTCTTTGCTTTCCTCTTTCTCCCCCTCTCTCTTATTTCTCTCCTCTTTCTTCTCCTCTCTATCTTTGATTCTCTGTATCTTTCTTTCCCGTTTGTGCCCTATTCTGTGCGTGACGCAAACGCATTTCGAATGTTTGAAAAATTAACACTAAAGTTCATTTAGAATGTAGACACGAGTAGAAATACTTAAAGGTGGCTATTTTTTCGTGTTTTTTTTTTCGTTTTATCTTTTTTTTTTTAAGGATGTGGGGGATGATTATCCTTTGGTGTTCTTGAAAGAGAGAGAGAGAGAGAGAGAGAGAGAGAGAGAGAGAGAGAGAGAGAGAGAGAGAGAGAGAGAGAGAGAGAGAGAGAGAGAGAGAGAGAGAGAGAGAGAGATAGAATAAGAGAAAGAGAGATAGAATGAATAAAGAATAAGAAGAAAAAAACGTTTGGAATATCACGCAATGTGGTCAGCTGATGGGATCTGATTCGTCATTTTTGAACGGAATGTGTTATTACTTTTTATCCTGATGTGATCTAACTCTTCATGACACTATCGCTCTGTTGGCTTCTCTATTCCTCCTTCTCTCCCTCTCCATTTCCCTCTCCTTCCCTCTTTACATATCCCTCTTCCTCTCCCTCTCCCTCTCTCCCTTCCTCTCTCCCTTCCTCTACCTCCCTCCCTCCCCCTCTCTATCTCTTCCTCTCCTTCTTTCCCTTCCTCTACCTCCCTCCCTCACCCCCTTTATCTCTCCCTGTCCCTCTCCTTCTATCCCTTCCTCTACCTCCCTCCCTCCCCCTCTCTCTTTCTCCCTTCCCCGCTCCCTCTCTCCCTCTCCCTCTCCCTTTCCCGCTCCCTCTCCCTCTCTCCCTCCCTCTACCTCCCTCCCTCCCTTCCTCTACCTCCCTCCCTCACCCCCTTTATCTCTCCCTGTCCCTCTACCTCCCTCCCTCCCCCTCTCCCTTCCTCTACCTCCCTCCCTCACCCCCTTTATCTCTCCCTGTCCTTCTCCTTCTCTCCCTTCCTCTACCTCCCTCCCTTCCCCTCTCTCTTTCTCCCTCTCCCTCTCCCTCTCCCGCTCCCTCTCCCTCTACTTAAGCCTCTCTTACGGAACCAAGCTTCCCTTTTATCTGACGTCATCCGATGCAGAGGGTGAGCGAAAATGAGCAGCTGTTGCAATGGAGTGGCATAAGGGGGGCGGCGGGCGGCGGCGATGCAAAAAGCGGGAGGGAGGAATGAAGGTGCTGGAGGTTGGGAGGCGAGAGGGATAGGGCGGGAGAGGAGGAGAGAAGGAAGAGTTGGAGAAGGAGAAGGAGAGGGGGATGGGATAGGGAGTTGGGAGGGGAAGGGGAAGGGGAAGGGGAAGGGGAAGGGGAAGGGGAAGGGGAGGTGGGATGGGGATGGGGATGGGGATGGGGATGGGGAAGGGAAGGGGAGGGGGAAGGG
>NW_028234414.1:45283836-45301336 GCF_977035675.1 Penaeus japonicus | reverse complement strand
ATCTATCTATCTACCTTCCTTCTTTCCTTCCCGACCAATCCCCTGATTTAATTAATCCGACCCGTATTTACATCGTCTGTAAACTTTAACTTTGAAGAAACAAAAGTTACCAAAGAAATTCAACGTTGTATCAAAGCCCCCCTCCCCCCTTTTCTTTATTGTAATATAGAGACAGCCCCCTACGGCCATATAAGTAATGTTCTAAGTAGTTATTCTTGTAAGTATTATTTACGCTCTCGTGTCTCTTTCTTTACCATTAACGGGTAACATAACTTGATATAACTTGGAGGTAAAAGGGATGTTTTGACTTTTTTCTTTGTTTGGTGTTTTTTTTTCTTTTTCTTTTTCTTTTTCTTTTGTTCTGTCTGTTGGTATGTTTGTCTTTGTCTTTATTTCTCTCTTTCTCGTTATGGCTTTCTCACTCTCTCTCTTTCTGTCTCTGTCTCTGTCTCTGTCTCTCTCTCTCTCTTTCTCTCTTTCTCTTTCTCTTTCTCTCTCTTTGCTTTCTCCCTCCCTCCCTCCCTCCCTCCCTCCCTCCCTCCCTCCCTCCCTCCCTCCCTCCCTCCCTCCCCCCCTCCCCCTGGTCTTGCAACACCCGCCGTATATTCATTGCCAACGACACTAACGGGCCTCGCAAATGGGCCATCTTCATCGCCTTCGTCAGGAGAGAGAGAGAAAGAGAGAGAGAAAGAGAACTTACGACGATCGAGAAGGAGAGAGATAGAGATTCCACGCCAAGAAGGATCTAGAAGAAAAGGCGTAGTAGGCTCATGTTTTTTTTTTTTTTTTTTTTTTTTTTTTTTTTTTTTTTTTTAGGCCTATGCAAATGACTTCCTTCGGCTCGCGCTCTCGTCTGTCGTTTCCTGCGGGGATGGGATGGTTCGTAATTCGGCTATCGTTAATTTCGGATGTAATTATCTTGAGTTAAGGTAATCATTTGTTGGACATGATAATTAGCCTCATTATATGTGGTTTATGTAATGTTCTTCCCGTTTTTATTATGTGGGGGGGAGGGGTTGGTCGACCTCGTGAACAAGCGGGGAATAAATCCGGGTTATGTATCGGCGTGGGAAATCTTTCTCTACTCTACTCTCTCTCTCTCTTCTCTCTCTCTCTCTTCTCTCTTCTCTATCTTCTTTTTTCTTTCTTCTCTCTATATCTATCTTCTTTTTTCTCTCTTCTCTCTCTCTCTCTCTCTCTCTCTCTCTCTCTCTCTCTCTCTCTCTCTCTCTCTCTCTCTCTCTCTCTCTCTCTCTCTCTTCTCTCTCTCTCTCTCTTCTCTCTCTCTCTCTTCTCTCTCTCTCTCTCTTTTCTACCCATCCCCGTCTCCCTCTCCCACTCCCTCTCCCACTCCGTCTCCCTCTCCCACTCCCTCTCCCTCTCCCTCTCCCTCTCCCTCTCCCTCTCTCTCTCCCTCTCCCTCTCCCTCTCCCTCTCCCTCTCCCTCTCCCTCTCCCTCTCCCTCTCCCTCTCCCTCTCTCTATCAGTCTATCTATCAGTCTATCTGTCTGTCTTCCTCCTAATGTTCCGTTTCTTCACGAGAGGAAGTCATATGGAAATGGAGTCGTTGTTTTCCTAACCGTATAATTCTCGCGTGATTTATTAATTATTATTTTTTGGACCGTTTACTTTTTATTTTTTGTGTTTTCTTATTTTTTCTGTTTTTTTTTCGTCGTTGCGTTTTATTTAGTGAAGCAAGGTTAGATAGAAGAGGGGGAGGGAGGGAGAGAGAGCGAGAGAGAGAGAAAGAGAAAGAGAGAAAGAAAGAGAAAGAGAAATAAAGAAAGAAAGAAAGAAAAGAAAAAAGAAAAAAAAGAAAGGGAAAAGGAAAGACATAATACAAAGTGAAAGAGACAAACAGACAGTAAAGAAAAGGAAAAAATGACAAAAAAGACAAAAAGATGAAAAAAAGACAAGAAGACTGGAGGAGGGAGAGGGAGGGGAGAGGGGGGTAGAAGAAGGAAAGAAAGATAGAAAGATACGTAGCATGGTAAACTTTGCGCCATAATGACCCATGGATTCTTGTTTCGAAAACTTTACATTTTCGAAAGAGTCGTAAGCGAGGGTAACTTTTTGATAAGGCTAAGAAGGGGACTGGTTGCTGTTTTTTTTTTTTTTTTTTTTTTTTTTTTTTTGTAATTCTCTTTTGTCATTATTGTTGTCTCTTTTTTGGTGTTGTTCTTTGTTTGTTTTTGTATTTATGATTATTGTTTTATGGTTTTCTTTTGTTCTTGTTTTTTTGTTGTTGTTTGTTGATAATTCTTTGTTTTATGTATTTTTTGTATTTTTGTATCTATGATTATTATTTATGAATTATTTTTTATTCAATATATCTATTGCAATCTATCTATCTATCTATCAATCTCTAAATCTCTAAATGCATGTATATATGTATATATCTAAGTATGTATGTACAATGCAAGATGCAATACAGCATGTGCTATGCATCTTTACGACTTGCAAATGCTATCCAGGTCATTTCCGTTGCAAAAACACTCTCCGAAGAGTCAATAAAACAGCACCGCGCAATTTGGTTTATCAAAGCAAAGAATGCCGACGTGTTTTATGGTTACTCGAGGTTTATTTGTTTGAATGACCCTGAATGCCTTTCTCTCTCTCTCTCTCTGTCTGTCTGTCTGTCTATCTGTCTTTCTCTCTCTGTCTTTCTATCTTTCTCTTCATCTTAAATTTCTCGTTCTTTCTCTCTCTCTCTCTCTCTCTCTCTCTCTCTCTCTCTCTCTCTCTCTCTCTCTCTCTCTCTCTCTCTCTCTCTCTCTCTCTCTCTCTCTCTCTCTCTGCCTGTCTATCTGTCTTTCTCTCCATCTTAATTTTTTTTTTCTTTTTCTTTCTCTGTCTGTCTGTTTCTCTCTCTCTCTCTTTGTCTTTCTGTCTATTTTAATTTCTCTCTCTCTCTCTCTCTCTCTCTCTCTCTCTCTCTCTCTCTCTCTCTCTCTCTCTCTCTCTCTCTCTCTCTTAATCTCTCTCTCTCTCTCTCCGCTCACTTTCTCTCTCTCTCTCTCTCTCTCTCTCTCTCTCTCTATATTATATATATATATATATATATATTTATATATATATATATATACTTATATATATATATGTGTGTGTGTATACATATATATATATAATATATATATATATATATTTATATATAATATATATATATACACACACACATATATCGCTTTGCTCATTATCCGAAGAAGAGCGTGGCAGAGAGTGTGTGGAAATCCCCTTTGCAAAGTCTTTAACAAATAGATCCGCATAACATCATGAGAAAATATACTCAAGTTTCTTTCTTGGGCAGTGGCATTTTTTTCTTTTTTTTCAATTTTTATTTATTCCTTCTCTCTCTTTTTCTCTCTTATTTTTTTTCTTTTTTATTTATTCCTTCTCTCTCTTTTTCTCTCTTTTTTTTAAATTTATTCCTTCTCTTTTTTTTCTCTCTTTTATTTATTTATTTTTTTTCTTCTCGGTCTAGATTTTAAAAAGGGATAGGGAAGGATAGAGGGTTGGGGAGAGGGGAGGGGAGAGGGGAGAGAAAGGGGGTAGATGGAGAGATAAGAGGATAAAGAAAGAGGGAAGTGAAAGGAGAAGATGATTGATGTGAAAATCATTGTAGATATGAGAGAGAGAGAGAGAGAGAGAGAGAGAGAGAGAGAGAGAGAGAGAGAGAGAGAGAGAGAGAGAGAGAGAGAGAGAGAGAGAGAGAGAGAGAGAGAGAAAGGAAGAAGAAAAAAAGAGAGAGAATGAGAAGCTAGAAAGCAGGGAAAAGAAAAGAGAAGAAGGAGAGAGGGATTAAAAAAAAGGGAAAAGAAAAAAAAAAAAAAAAAAAAACACGTCGAGAATGTCTTCATACGAATGAACGACCAAAAAGAAGACACTTGATAGCTCTTGATAAAGATTGAAGAGCAAGATAACCCGAGAACGAAGCAGGAGGCAAGTTGATTAGATTGAAAATGGAAGTAGAGGAATACGAAGAAAATAGAAGATGAAAAGAGAAATGAAATTATACTCCAAGGGATGGGGATGATAATGATGGTGGTAATGATAATGAAGGTGATTGGAGAGTGATGATGATGATGATGTTAGTGATAGTGATGATGATGATGATGATGATGATGATTAAAAGGATAGCAATAATAAAAATGAGGAGGATAATGATAAAGATTAAGTGTTAATTCTAACAACAATAACAAAAAAAAATATGACAATAATACCATCACTACTATTAACGATAATGATAAATAAAGATCATAACAACACTAACAACAAAATCAGCAAACAACAAAAAAAAGCCAAAAAAACAACAACGACCAAGAAAACAACAACAACAACACCAATAAAACGAGAAAACAACTTGGATAAACTAGACAGCGAAGCAAGTCATAAGAAGAACGGAGGAATATCTTAACGCTCGGACTCGAGGGAAAGTTTTCGAGTCCGAGCAATCAGATCGGAACAGGAGGAGGAGGGATAAGAGTCCGGGAATGAAGGGTTAGAAGGGAGGGTGGAGGGAGGGAGGGTTAGGAGGGTTAGGGGGGGTAGGGGGGGGTAAGAGGGTTAGGGGGGTAGGAGGGAGGGATAAGAGTCAGGGAATGAAGGGTTGGGAGGGGAGGGAGGGAGGGTTAGAGGGGAGGGGTGGAGGGAGGGAGGGAGGGATAGGAGGGATAGTAGGAGGGTGGAATGGAGAGAGGGTAGGAGGGTAGGAGGGAGGGATAGGAAGGTAGGAGGGAGAGAGGGATGTTAGGGAAGGGAGGAAGGAAGGAGAGAGGATAAAATATAATTAAAGAAGAAATAGAAGGATTTGAGAAAAAAAATGTAAGAAGTGTTATTCTCAAAGGATAAAACAAGTCATGAGGAAGGGTTAGGTAAGAGGGGGGGAGGGGGGAGAGGGAGGGTGGAGGTTGATAGTAAAGGAGGAAGATGAGGAGAGAATGCAGAGGGCTGTCGAGCTCTCAGGCAGGCATCTATTCGGAATCTCCCCTCCCCCCCCCTTCTTTTCATCCCTTCATCTTCTCCACCCTCTTCCCTCTTCCTTTTTATTCCTCCTTCTCCCTGTCCTTCTCCCTGCAACCCTTCTACGCTCTATTAGATGGCGGTGGATCCAGAAAAGTTTGGTTCGGGAAACTGAGACTTGATGCTGCGTTTCTCTCTCTCTTGCTTTCTCTCGATCTCTGTCGCTTTCTCTCTCTCTTTCGCTTGCTCGCTCACATTCTCTCTCTCTCTCTCTCTCTCTCTCTCTCTCTCTTTCGCTTTCGCTTGCTCGCTCGCATTCTCTCTCTCTCTCTCTCTCTCTCTCTCTCTCTCTCTCTCTCTCTCTCTCTCTCTCTCTCTCTCTCTCTCTCTCTCTCTCTCTCTCTCTCTCTCTCTCTCTCTCTCTCTCTCTCTCTCTCTCTCTCTCTCTCTCTGTCGCTTGCTCGCTCTGTCGCATTCTCTCTCTCTTTCTCTCTCTCCTTTCCCCATTTTCATTCCTGAAACCAATCTATCACTTCCATTAGAATTATTCAAAAAATCTTCCTCAATGTTATTCCAACCATCCCCCCTCCCCCCTCCCCATACCCCATCCTTCCACCACCTCACAACCCTCCCTCCTCCCCCGCTCACCCTCCTCACCCCCGCCGTCAAACCTCTTCAACAACCCTCTCCCTCTATCCCCCTCCTCCCCCACACCCCAACCCCCAACCCCAACCCCCTCACCCCTCAACCCCCAACCCCCACCCGAAGCCATGCCATCCCCTCCCATTCATGCAGTGAATTCAACCCTTTAAACACCGCTTGTCACTGGGGCTTCGTTGACGTGTTGGTGTGTCTCCGGGGAACCGAATTTTAATTGCACCTCGACTGGCCTGCGTATATATCGGACATGCCAGCCGGTTGCCGAGGGTGCTTGGACATCCGGATAACGCGTCTGGGATTGAAATTTTGAAAGAACGGTTGGGGATTTTTTTTTTTTTTTTTTTTTTTGAGTGGGGTGGGGTAGGATTGGGGTTGGGGTAGGGGGTGGATGGGGGGTGGGATAGGGTTTGGAATTTGGTTTTGTGTTTGTTTTTGTTTTGTTTGTCTTTTGTTTGTGGGCCTTTTTTGTTTGTTTGTTTGTGTATGTGTTTGTGTGTGTGTGTGTGTGTGTGTGTGTGTGTGTGTGTGTGTGTGTGTGTGTGTGTGTGTGTGTGTGTGCCTGTTTGGGGTTGGTGGATTTGTGAAATTAGAGGTGAACGCCGTTTTGATTAAGAATTGAACATAGAACTGGTTGGACTCGGAAAAAAAAGAAAAGATAAAAAATAGATATTGATAGACACCATGAAAAAAAGACACAATCAGCAAACACCAAGCAAAAAAAAATAATAATAACAATAAAAAAGATATATATAGACAACCATAAAAGACAAAGACAACCCAAACAAAACAACCACACAAACAAAACCTAAAAAAAAAAAAAAAAAAAAAAAAAATCGTGACGCACACACCCAACACGTTACGTAACATAAGCCGTCACCACCGGACGAGTCTTCCTGCGCCGTGACGAATAGAAGAATCTTATGACGATAACGACCGGCGGCGTGACGTCTTTAAGTAGGTCTTTGCGTAGGCCTATCACCCTTCTCCGGCGTCCCTCCCTCCCTCCCTCCCCTCCTTCCCCCTCTCTCTCTTTCGGCGGCGGCATCGTTTCAGTAACCGTCACGCCCACGCTAACGTCTCGACGCCCACTTGGTCTAGAGTGTCTGTCGCTCCTTGGTGGGTTGTTTTCCTTTCTTTTTTTTTTTTCTTTTTTTTGGTGGCTTGTTCTCTCTTCGTTTCTTCTTCTTTTTCCTTTTATTCTATTGTTTATTTTTTATTCTTCTTCTCGTTCGTCTTCTTCTTCTTCTCCTCCTCGTCCTTCCCCTCTTTTGTTTCCTCCTCCTCCTCCTTCTTCCCCTCCTCCTCCTTCTTCCCCTCCTCTTCCTTTTTCTCCTCCTCTTTTTCCTACTCCTCATCTCTCTTTTCCTTCTCCTCCTCCAACTCCTTCTTCCCCCCACTTCCTTTCCCTCCTCCTCCTCTTCATTTCTCCTCTTTCATATTGCTTTCCTACTTCTTTATTCCCTCCTCCTTCTCCTCCTCTTCCCTTTTTCTTCTCCTTCTTCATGTTCTTGGTATTATTACGACTTAATTCCTCTCTTTCATGTCTCTCTTCACCCTCACTACACTTCATCTCATGTTATTATTCTGTCTTATCTCTTCTCTTCACTCCCCTTCTCTTTTTTCTGCTTTTTACTCCGACTTTTTTTTTCCTTCCTTCTTCTCCTTTTCATTCAGTTGATGTTGAAGCTCTTAATCATTGTGATCTTAAGCCGAGCCCCTCTTAAGTATCGACTGATTCATTGAGATCAAGTTCAGTTCTGATTCAAGAAAAGCAACTGGCTGAACCGGGGGTGTCTTTTGTGAAGGAATCCGAGACGGGCGGTATCTCTTGCTCGTTCGTAGTTTTTTATTTTTTTATTATTTTTTTTTTTTTGAGTTGGTTAAAACCTGTTGACTTTGATCTTGGAGCTTTGGATGATCGGGGGTTGGTTGGTTAGTGATGTCTTGATTATTTTGATTATTTATTTTTTTTTTTTATCATTATTAGACTTTTTGTTTTCTTTTTTTTTGAGAGGGGGCGTTGTGTGTTTTGTGTTCGTGTTTTGTTTGTATGTTTGTTAGCTTAGGGACTGTTGTGGAGAGATGCACCGTGTATTAATGTGTATAATCGTGTGATAAATAATAATTACAGTAATTTGTGAATCGAAACCTTGACCATAAGTACAGAGAGTGCATATATTATACGTATTTTATCGCCCATAGATAACGCTCACGCAAGCACTCTACGATCTTAATTACTACCATTAGCCTCAGAGTTCAGGCTTATTGGGACTGTCTTGCAAGGTCGGCTGTGCATTATTGACAAGAATAGGCCTATTAATAACCATTCCCTTCACCCTTTCGCTTCCCATTGTCCTCCTATCTCCCCTCTCTCTCTCTTTAAATTATCCTTCCTTCCTCCCCCTCCTCTTCGCCTTACCTTCTCCCTGCCCCTTACTACCTGACACTTCCACTTCCCCTTCCCCCTCACTACCCCTTTCTCCTTAGGTTTACTCCCTCCCCTTTAACCTCCTCTTCACTCCTTCTCCTTCCCGTTTCCCTTTCCCCTTACCTTTTCCCTTTTCCCTTTCCCTCCTGTCTCCGCCTATTGTCTCCATCCCCCCCTTCCTTCTCCAACCCTTTCCCTTCCTCTTCCCCTCTCTTTGTCCCATTCCCTTCCTGTCCCCCTCCCCCTTTTCCCCTTCCTCCTCCCTCCCTCCCCCTCCCTCCTCCTTCCCCACCCCCCTCCCCATCCACCTTTCCTCCTCCTCTCCCTCTCCCACCCCCCCTCCCCATCCACCTTTCCTTTCCTCTCCCCCCCCCCCTCTTCCTCCCCATCCCCTCTCCCCCTCCCCCTCCCCCCTCCCTCCATCCCCCAAGAGGCGTCAAAATCATCCCATTCGGCCGGTAAACCACAGAACCACCACCGCGCCATTACCCGGCCGGCGACGATTGGTCCAATTACCACTTCGAAACTGACAATTAGACGGGGTTCGAAGTGGCCAATTTGACTGCCGATAATCAGATAGTGGGAACGCACCTGTCAACACCCTCCTCTTGTCTACCTCCCCCCCCTACCCTTCCTCCTCAACCTCCCCCTTCCCCCTCCACCTCCTCCCCTACCACCACCACCACTCCTTCTATCCTCCTTTCCCTCCTTCTCCATACCCCCCTCCCCCTCCCCCTCCCCCTCCCCTACCACCACCACTCCTATCTTCCTATCCCACTTTCTCCATACCCCCTCCCCCCTCCCCCCTCCCGATTATCTGTCTGTTTCTCTGTCTGTCTCGTCTCTTGGGAGGAATTGGTGGGGGGGGAGGGGGAGGTAATAGGGTGGTATGGGGATCGGGGAAGGAAGTGAGGGGTGGGGCGGGGAGGGGAGGGGTTAGGGGGATGGAATAGGAAGGGGAAATGGGGGGGGATTGAGCGAGAGAGAGAGAGAGAGAGAGAGAGAGAGAGAGAGAGAGAGAGAGAGAGAGAGAGAGAGAGAGAGAGAGAGAGAGAGAGTGGCAGACAAACAGAGAGAGAGAGAGAAAGCGAGAGAGAGACGAGAAGGAAAAGACATCGAGAATGGAAAGGAAAGAGGAATAGGAAATTGTCTTACTCAAACGGAGGCCTCTTCAAATAGTCACGTGACGGAGGTTACGTAATTGTGTCATAAAAGCCAACTTTTTCCGTTAATTTGAAGAAGCAAAGGGAAATCGACCGAATGGTGGGAGGAGAAGGTGAGAGAGAGGAAATGAGGGAAGGAGAGAGGGAGAAAGGGAGAGACAGAGGGAGGAAGGGAGAGACAGAGGGAGGAAGGGAGAGAGAGAAGGAGGGGGGGGGGAGAAAGGGAGATAAAGAGGAAGGGGGAGAAAGGGAGATAGAGAGGAAGGGAGAGAGGGAGAGAGAGAGAAAAAAAAAGAGAAAGAGAGAAATAGAGAGAGAAACAGAAAAAGAAACAGAGAGAGAGAGAGAGATACAGATAAAAAGAAACACACAGAGAGAAACAGAAACCGAATAAACGCGAAATACGCAGACCCACAATGGCTCCAGCTGTTTGGCTGAAGAAAGCCCTCTCTTTTCCCTGTTTTAAATGCAAATGTGGATGCATAATCTAGGAACCGAGCGACGGGGGGAAGGGGGAAGGGGGGAGGAGGAGGAGGAAGAAGGAGGGGGGAGGGGGGAGGGGGTAGAGAGCATGGGGGTTAAGGAGGGATAAATTCACGATGTTTTATATGCTGACAACATTACGGTTAACCTCATTCGCTCCCCATTTTTTCCGTGCAACACTGGAGAAATGGGGTTAGGGTGCCTTAGCGGGAGATGGTACTTGGATCTTGCATTGTCGCGTGCAACATCATCATTACTGTTGTTGTTGTTGTTGTTGTTGTCGTTGTTGCTTTTGTTTTCTGTTTTTTGGTTTTGGTGTTACGGCTGGCTGTTGTTCTTATTGTTATTGTTTTTTGGGGGTGGTGTTATTGATATCGTTGTTATTGTTGTTATTTATATATGTATGTATGTATTTATTTGTTGATATTGTAATGAATATTTATACGTTTGTTCTATATTTTTTGTTAAGGTTAAGAGATGTGTGACAGATCTTTTCTTCGGTTTTCCCGTAAAAGGAAAAAGATACTATATAATCTAAGCCTCAGAGGTCACGGGAATAAGGTCAGGTCAGTTCACCACGTACCCACGCGAAGGAAAGGTCAATACGTGTCGAACTTGAGTGTTTATCTCTCAGATAGGGTCATAGGGTACAAAAAAAATAGAAAGAAAGAGAGAATTTTGAAAGAGATAAAAAAAAGTGTGATTATAGATGGATTTTTGGAACGAAGAAAAATATGGGAAGAAAGGATATTAAAAAAATAATAATAAAATAAAGTCAAAAAAGTATTTGCAATAAACGAACAAAGAGAGGTTTGAAAGGAAAGTAAAAGTTACCGAAGATGAGTTTTAGAAAGCAGGGGAAAAAAACGTATTAACAAAAGATAAAAGAAAAAAAAATATATATTCTATTTAAATATATAAAATTTAAGAAAGAAAGAAAAGAAAGAAAATAATTTATTGGCGATTATCTTCCGACGGGCGTGACTGCAATATTGATCACCAGGATTATATTTTCAACGTCTTTCAATATAAGGATTATTTGGATATATGATTGTCATTTTATGTTCTCCTTTGAGATTGACTTTAACTTTGATGTTTGTTCTTTGCAGGTATGATGGTTTTTTTTGGGTTGTTGCAAAGGTGTATTGACGTAAGTATCTTGTTTATTTTTTATTGTCATTTGTCATTGCTTTTGATTATGTTTATTTTGGTATTGTTGCGTTTTTTCTACTTCTTTCGTCTTTGTCTGATTGTAATGATGATTTTTATGATGATGATAATTGTATTTTTTTCGTTATTATTATTATTATTATTATTATTATTATTATTATTATTATCGTTGTTGTTGTTGTTGTTGTTATTATTATCATAATTATCATTATTATCATCAATATCACTATTGATATTAGTAATAGTCATTATACTCATTATATATGCAGATAAATTGACGGATGGAATACATACAGGAATTCCAGACATTTATTCTAAAGTGAAATAATTTTCCGCATTTTAATTTGACATTTGATTATAACTGTACTTCCCGCCTTTCACGTATGATGATTTATTCACGATCGCATTAGAATGCATGGTTTATTCATAGGCCTATTAGAATCACGTATATGCATTTCTTTGTGAATAGGAGCCACCTGTACTGTATGAGAAAGGGAATAAGGAAGGTTGAGAGAGAAGTATTATTGAATGGGGATGGTTGAGAGGGAGGGAGAGTGAGAGAGATAAAGTGTAGGTAGAATGAGAGAATGAGAGAGTGAGAAGGAAGTGGAGGGGAGGGAAGAAGAAGGGATGGGTGGGTAGAGAGGGAGAAGGAGAAGAAGAGTAAGAGGGAGAGGGAGAGGGAAAGGGAGAGGGAGAGGAAGAGGGAGAGCGAGAGGGAGAGGGAGAGGAAGAGGGAGATAGATAGAGAGATAGAGAGAGAGAGGGAAAGAGAAGAGAGAGAGAGAGAAAGAGAGAGAGAGAGAGAGAGAGAGAGAGAGAGAGGGAGGAGGAGAGAGAGAGAGAGAGAGAGAGAGAGAGAGAGAGAGAGAGAGAGAGAGAGAGAGAGAGAGAGAGAGCACGGGCGAGAAAACGCGAAGGAAAAGCAAAAAATATTTTCATTTTCCCACACAATGAACCATAAAACTCTCTTCCCCCTCTCTCTCTCTCTCCTCTCCTCCCCCCCATAAAGAAATCAATAGATAGATAAAACGAAAGAAAAAAAAAACGAAAATAAAACATAATCTAGAAAAAAAAAATCCAAAAGAGAAAGAAAGAAAGAAAGAAAAAATATATGTATTAATGAAAGAAAGAAAGAAAGAAAAAAAATATATATATATTAATAAAGAAACGAAAAAAGCATTACAAGTCATACGGCGGGAGTATAAAAACGACGTTTATGTGGCAGCGAGCGGGTCCGTATTCTCCCCCCCCCACCACCCACCTCCTTACCCCCAACCCTCACCCCTCACCCCCACCCCCCCTTCTAAAATCACAAAGCAGTGGCGGCATTACGACCTCGCTTAACCGGCCGGCGTGAGCTCGACGTCTCGATAACGGCGTCTTAATTAACCGTCTCGGGAGAGAGAGAGGGGGGAAGAGAGGGGGATGGGGGAAGAGGAGGGGGAAGAGGGATGGGGAGGGGGAGTGGGAGGGGAGTGGGAGTGATGGGGTAGAGGGAGAGGGGAGTGGGAGGGGTGGGGAGGGGAGGGGGTGAGGAGAGGGGGGAGGAAGAGGGAGGGAGTAGGGAAGAAGAGAGAGAGTGGGGGAGGGAGGGGGAAGGGGAGTGGGGGAGAGGGAGGGGGAAGGGGAGTGGGGGAGAGGGAGGGAGGGAGGTAGGAGGAGGGAGAGGTAGGGGTAGAGGGAGTGGGAGGGAGGGAGGGGGAGAGGGAGTGGGAGGGAAAGGGGAAGGGGAGCTGGAGGGAGGGAGAGGGGGGAGGTAGGGAGAGGGAGTGTGTGAGAGGGAGGGAGGTAGGGGGAGAGGGAGTGGGAGGGATAGGGGAGGAAGGGAGAGAGAGAGGGAGAGGGATGGGGGAGGAAGGGAGAGAGAGAGAGGGAGAGGTGGAGGGAGAGGGCATTGGGTATTTACCCCGTAATGTCCAGCTGTGTAATGGGTATTCTTCTCTCCCTACCCACGTCTCTCTTCCCCCTTCCCCCCTTCTCTTCCCCTCCCCCCCCTTCTCCTCTCCCTGTTGCCTCGCGATAGCCAAGCGCCGTCGTGTGGGGAATTTGCAACGGGGTGTTTGCAGAGGGGGGGGGGGGACGGATTTTCTGGGGTGGGGGTGTGGGGGGGGAGACGGGGGGGATTTTCTGGGGTGGGGGTGAGGGGGGGTAGGGGTGTGACGTCGTGCGAAGCGTTACGGTGTTTTTTTTCGTCTCTTGCTTTATTTATCTGTTTATTGGTGATGTTCTTTATTCTCTTTGACAGTAGTTTTATTATTCTCATTTTCCTTCTCTGTTCTTTGGAGTGCCAAGAAGAGCCAAAAAGAGCCAATGAGTTGTAAGGAGAGCCAGGGAGAACTACGAGGAGGGGACCAAAGAGAGTTTAGGGGTGGAGGGAGAGCCAAGGAGAGTTAAAGGGAGCCAAGGAGTGTCACGAAGAGCCAAAGGATGCCAAGGAGTGCCAAAGGAATCCAAGTGGACGACAATGCTCCACCCAGATGAGGAAGGTGTAAGAGCAAGAAGGAGAGGAGGCTTGTATTTGGCTCTCTTCGCTCCTTTTGCAATGGGGGGGAGGGGGGAGGGAAGTGGCATTGTGTGTGTGTATGTGTGTGTGTGTGTGTGTGTGTGTGTGTGTGTAGGAGAAAGATATTTAGATACGGTTGTTTTTCGTTGCTCTTTTTCCCTTGTTTTGATTTATAATGTCTTCATATTTTGACTGTTACTCCTCTTATAGGTCATATGATTAATGTTATTACCATTTTTTTTCTTACCGTCATCATCATTATGTTATGGAAAGATCAGAATTATCATTATTATTCATGATAATATTATCATTTTTATTATTATTCATGATAATATTATCATTTTTATTATTGATAATATTATTTTTGAGAGTGTTATCATCATTATTGTGTTGTCATTAATCATGAAAACCTTAGTCTAAAAATAACGAAGCCACAAACTCTCTTCTTCAGTAATACGTTGGTTTCTTTTTGTAATATGTTATTGTTTGTTATTTGTTGTTGTTTGTTGTTGTCGTCGTCATAATCGTCCTTTGTGTCTGTTCTCTCGTTTATTTGTCGGTTTTGTATCGCTTGACAGACTGTAAATCAACATCATAGACGCGGTAATCAAACAGTAGATGTGGTAATGCGAGTATACAGCTCTGGGGAAGGGGGAGGGGGTAGGGAGGGGGTGGGTAGAGAGAGGGGGGGTCTGAGGGTATGAATGGTAGCCTCATTTATATCCCTCGCAGGTAACGTTCTCACTCATGTAGCGAGGGGGGGGGGGATGTGTACGAAGGCGGTGAGAGAGAGAGGGAGAGGGAGAGAGAGAGAGAGAGAGAGAGAGGGAGAGGGAGAGGGGGGGAGAGGGAGAGGGAGAGGGAGAGGGAGAGGGAGAGAGAGAGAGAGAGAGAGAGAGAGAGAGAGAGAGAGAGAGAGAGAGAGAGAGAGAGAGAGAACGAGAAAAGGAGAAATGAGAGAAAGAAAGACATGTATATATATATATGCACACACACACACACACAACACACACACACACACACACACAATAAATCAATAATAATTCTCCCACCGCTGAAAAAAAACGGAAATTCCAGAAAAGAAAAATAAGAACCATCGCCATAGTCGTACACATGGCCAGGTGCGCTCTCATTAAGAACAGGTGAGCGTGATTTATGATCGATATCATTTCCTTGTGTAATCAGGGCCGTGAATTGGCGGTAATCAGGACTCCTCTGGTGTGCGGGGGGAGGGGGAAGGGGAGGGGGGGCGGTCGGGGATTTCTCGCCCCGATCTCAGACCTCGAGGTCGTCCTTCAGATTTGGGACCAAGGGTAGAGGGGGAAGTGATTTTGTCTGCTTGAATTGGAGGAGGAGGTGTTTTGTAGGTTTATGTCTGTGTGTGTTTGTTTGTTTTTGTTTGTTTTTTCGATCTGTTTATATATATGTATATGTTGTTGTTTTTTAGCTATCTATCTATATATCCGTTGATGTATTATACGAACACACGCATGTATATTCACACACGCACTAGTACAATTATACATATACATACACACACACACACACACACATCCTTACCCAACTGTGCATATACATCCACACAAAGATATACATACATATCCATCATGGCTTCGGTTTTCCCCCAACGCTACAAGGGAGCTTAGGAAGACCTATTCGAGTGTGAATCAGTGTATAGATACGACCTCGTGCGTGCGTATGTGCGTGCGTGTGTGTGTGTGTGTGTGTGTGTGTGTGTGTGTGTGTGTGTGTGTGTGTGTGTGTGTGTGTGTGTGTGTGTGTGTGTGTGTGTGTGTGTGTGTGTGCGTGTGAAGTGGAGCCGAGAGAGAACCTGGAACAGCCCTTATTAGATAGCCGGGTTCATCACCCAGCTGATTATGGCATCATTACCCGATCGGGTACTTAATCACATCCTTTTCGCTCTGGTAAAATGCCTGTGTTTAAGCTTGATATTTTCGTCATCTTTAGGGACCTTCGGGGTGGCTCAGGTCCTCCTTCTCCCCCTCCCCTCCTCCTCCTCCTCATCTGATTGATTTATGTGTTTCCTTATCGAGCCCTTTTGAGAACAGATTGCTCTTCTGGAAAAAAAAGTATTATTCGCTTTGTATGTGTGTATGTTTAGTTGCTGGAGGTGGAAGATATATATACTTTTTTTTGAGGGGGTTCTTTGGAATTTGTGGTATATATATTGTTTTGAGAGGGAGAGAGAGAGGGAGAGGAAGTGGGAGTGGGAGTGGGAGTGGGAGTGGGAGTGGGAGTGGGAGAGGGAAAGGGAGAAGAAGAGGGAGAGAGAGAGAGAGAGAGAATGAACAATTCACCAGATTTAATATTTTAAGTCTATTTTTTGGCCCACTCTCTCTTACACATTCTCACAAAAACGACCCTCCCCTACCCCCCACCAAAAAAAAAAAAAAAAAAAAAAAAAATCAAAGGGTCCATACACCAAAACATAAAAAAATCTTGTTCCCTCACATGTGCATTACCTTATTATTATTATTATTACCTTCTCTATCTCCCTTCTTCCTCCTCTGAATTATAAAGCCTCCGAGAAGTCTCTTTGTTTTCTCTTGATTTATGCGTGGGTAAGCACTCTTAACCTTTCCATCTGATGTTATCATGGTGGCCATTTCTAAGACGTCTGGCTTGCCGGCGGCCGGATTGCATAGTGCGTGTCTTGGTCCGGCTGAAGTTTTGGTCCGGATGAAGTTTTGGTCCGGCAGATGTCTTGGGCCTGTTGAAGTTTTGGTTAGGCTGAAGTTTTGGTCCGGCAGAAGTTTTGGTCCGGCTGAAGTTTTGGTCCGGCTGAAGTTTTGGTCCGGCTGAAGTTTTTTGGTCCGGCTGAAGATTTTTGGTCCGGCTGAAGTTTTGGTCCGACAGATGTTTTGGTTCGGCTGAAGTTTTGGTCCGGCTGAAGTTTTGGTCCGGCTGAAGTTTTGGTCCGGCTGAAGTTTTGGTTCGGCTGAAGTTTTGGTCCGGCGGAAGTTTTGGTCCGGCTGAGGTTTTGGTCCGGCTGAAGTTTTGGTCCGGTTGAAGTTTTGGTCCGGCTGAAGTTTTGGTCCGGCTGATGTTTCGGTCCGGCAGATGTCTTGATCCGGCTGATGTTTTGGTCCAGCTGAAGTTTTGGTCCGGCTGAAGTTTTGGTCAGGCTGACGTTTTGGTCTGGCTGACGTTTTGGTCCGGCTGAAGTTTTGGTCCGGCCGAAGTTTTGGTTCGGCTAACGTTTTGGTCTGGCTGACGTTTTGGTTCGGCTGAAGTTTTGGTTCGGCTGAAGTTTTGGTCCGACAGATGTTTTGGTCCGGCCGAAGTTTTGGTCCGGCCGAAGTTTTGGTCCGGCTGAAGTTTTGGTCCGGCTGAAGTGTTGGTCTGGCAGAAGTTTTGGTCCGGCTGAAGTTTTGGTCCGGCTGAAGTGTTGGTCTGGCAGAAGTTTTGGTCCGGCTGAAGTTTTGGTCCGGTTGAAGTTTTGGTCCGGCTGAAGTTTTTTGGTCCGGCTGAAGTGTTGGTCTGGCAGAAGTTTTGGTCCGGCTGAAGTTTTGGTCCGGCTGAAGTGTTGGTCTGGCAGAAGTTTTGGTCCGGCTGAAGTGTTGGTCTGGCTGAAGTTTTGGTCCGGCTGAAGTGTTGGGCTGTCCAGTCCAGGGTAGGGGGACCCCGCCTTAAGCTTTATTTATTTATTATTATTTTTTTCAAGGTTTTAGTTTTGAAGATTTTCTTTGTTTTCGTTTATCTTCTGTTTGTCTGGATTCTTTGTTATTTCTTTGTCCTTCCCTTTCTTTCTTTCTTTCTTTCTTTCGTTCTGGTGGATCTTGATTTCCTATTCTCTCTTGTTTTTTGTTTTTTTCCTTTTTTTTGGTGGAGGCGCAGGTATGGATAGGTTGAAGAGGTGCTAAGGTCATCTTTTTTTTTCTTCCATCCTTTTTTTCCTCCCTCATTCGTCCGACTCGTCCGATTTTCGCACTTCATTTTGCTGTCTCCCTCCTTCTCTCTTCTCCTCTTTTTTGTCTATCCCTTTCTTCTCACATCCACAACTGGTCTTTCCGTTTCTTTGTTGTTGTCGTTTTTCTTCTTCTTTTTATCATAATCATCTTTTTCTTCTTTTTCTTGCAGATTCTCTTTTTCTCGCCACCACATTCTTCT
>NW_028234414.1:45278836-45281336 GCF_977035675.1 Penaeus japonicus | reverse complement strand
CTCTCTCTCTCTCTCTCTCTCTCTCTCTCTCTCTCTCTCTCTCTCTCTCTCTCTCTCTCTCTCTCTCTCTCTCTCTCTCTCTCTCTTTTCGATTTCTTTGCGGGTATGGGAAGATTAGGGATAAGGAGTGGGAGAGGGATACGAAGGAGGTGGAGGGGGTATAAACGCGAAACCGAAGACCGAAAACTCGAGTCGGAGAGAAAAGAAAAAAAAAAAATGCGACGTCATCTGGCACAACGCTTAAAGAGTTTCGACGCGCTGGGAACATGCCCGAGCGACGGCGACCCAAGCGGGCACGGCTACGGGACAGATGTTACGGTAGGAGTTGCGTGCGCCCCGGTGCGCCGCGGCGATAAATCGGCGACGGAATCAATTAGGCCTATAAGGCAGCGAATTCCCATAATCATGGTTTTACCAACGGTGGGATCTGGGGTGGTGAGGGGTGGTAGGGGTGAGGGGTGAGGGATGGGGTGTGGAGGGAAATGAGGAGGTGGTGGTGGAGGTGGAGGGAATGGAGGAGAGGGTGGAGGGAATGGAGGAGGGGGGGAGGGGAAGGAGGAGGGGGTGGAGGGAATGGAGGTGGAGGGATGGAGGCAATGGAGGAGGACGAGGAGGTGGAGGGAAAGGAGGAGGGCGTGGAGGGAAAGGAAGAGAAGGAGGTGGAGGGGAAGGAGGAGGGGGTGGAGGGAAATGAGGAGGAGGTGGTGGAGGGAAAGGACGAGAAGGTAGTGGAGGGAAAGGAAGAAGTGGAGGTGGAGGGAAAGGAAGAAGAGGAGGTGGAGGTGGTGGAGGGAAAGAAGGAGAAGAGAGGAGAGGAAAGCATAAAGGGGAACGGGGTTACGGTGGGGTTAAGGGAGCAGGAGAAGAAAGCACGGTAGGGGGAGTCAGGGTATAACGGAGGAAAGAAGCAAGGGGAGGAGTAGATGGAAGGAGGAGGATGGAGGGGGGGGGGGCTGGGGGCGTCATGCCGACGACCTCGCCAAACCTGAGAACAAGGAGCCGTTGCTTCCTTCAGAGGCATCTGCTTTCGCTCCGCCTCGAGACAGATGATATTATCTAACAGCAACGATATACCCGTGACACCTTGTGATCATCACGCACTTTTCTCGCCATTACTGTCATCACCCTTATTCGAAAAGCGAGGACTTACCACTTAACCTCTTGTTATCATCGCCTCTATAACTTTTAACCACTTGTTATCATCGCTTTTATAACTTTTAACCACTTGTTATCATCGCCTCTATGACATTTAACTACTTGTTATCATCGCCTCTATAACGTTTAACCACTTGTTATTAGCGCATCTTTACCCCTTAACCGCTTGTTATCATCACCTCTTGAACGACTTTGTAAGCTATGTTCTACGTTATTTCCATCGGAGACTTACATGCTACTTACTATCATTGTCTCTTTTCCCTTTCCCTTCTCATCCTCCTCTCCCCCCCACCCCTCCCCCCCACTCGTCTCCCCGTTACAATCCCCTTAGCCTTCCCCCACCCTCCCCTTTCCTTCCCCCACCCTCCCCTTTCCTTCCCCCACCCATTGACTCCCCTACCCTTCCCCCACACCACCCCTTGACTCCCATGACCCTCCCCACCCCTCCCAATACCCTTCCCCACCCCACCCCACCCCTCTTCTTACTCTCCCCTTCCCCCACCCTTCTCTTACTCTCCCCTACCCTCACCCCACCCCTTGACTCTCCTCTCTCCCCCCCCCCCCGACCGTCCCTTAGAACCGTTGCGATAAGTAAGTAGGTCCCAGACGCTTAATTCGCAAATGTAATCGGCCGTGATAAAGTCAATTAGTGAAGTAGTGCTGGGCTGTTTTTTTCAGACCATTATGGCGGGTGATGAGAAGGGGGGGGGGGAGACACAGAAGGGTAGGGGGGGAGGGAGAGGGGAGGAGGTGGAGGAAGGGAGGGGGAGGGGGAAGGAAAAGGAGGAGGAAAAGGGAAAGGAGAGGGGTAGGGTACGGGAGATTTAGAGAACTAGAGAGAGGGAAAGGGAGAGGAGAGAGATGGGGAGGAGGATAAGAAGAAGAGGGAGAGGGATGATGAAAGGGAAAGAGAGAATATGAAAGGGATATGAAGAAGGCGAGAGAGGGAGAGATAGAGAGAGTGACAGAGATAGATACAGAGACAGAGGCAGAGAGAGAGAGAGAGAGATATGAACATGGGGGGAGGGGGAGCGAACGCACAAAGGCCGCTTCCGGGGGAGCAGGAGCGGTAGGAGGTGATTTACTCCCCTCTCTCTCCCCCCCACCCACCCCCATCCACCTCTCCCCCTCCCTCCCTCCCATCTTAATAGGTCCTTGGGGATGAATCATTAAAGAAGTTAATTAGTTTAATTTGATTCCTGATTGTCACGGCTCGGTCCTGGGGTTAGGGGGGAAGGGGGGGGTGTAGGGGGGGAGGAGGGTCTCATCATGGGTGTGAAATTATTGAAGATCCGGACAAGAGGAACAACAATGGCGAGGGGAGAGGGGCGAAGGCGAGGGGAAG
>NW_028234414.1:45266336-45273836 GCF_977035675.1 Penaeus japonicus | reverse complement strand
TCGTTTTGAAGTTATCTTATTAATTGTTATTATGATAACAATTATGATATATTTAAAGCACAACGATGCAAGATCTGAAATAAAGATAAAAATATATGACACGAAACAAAATGAATAAACAGATATTTGGAAAAAAAAGGAATAAGTAAATCAAAGTAAACGGGTCTTCTTCCACTATCCCATACCTCACTCGAGCGAAAGGTTTCTCGAGCGAAAGGTCTTCTGAGCGAAAGTTAGCCTCTTTCTCTCTCTCTCTCTTTCTCTTTCTCTCTTCGTTCACGACTGCCCCGAAGACGCACCGAAGGCCGTAATTGTGTCTTATTGGGTAAGGAGGGGGGGGGCGTGGGGGCATGGGGACGAGTAAGGGGTGGGGGCGCCGTGGGGGCATTGGGTAAGGAGGGGAGGGGCACTGGGCGAGTAAGGGTAGGGGTGGGGGGTGCGTGGAGGTATTGAGCGGGCAAGAGGGGGGGAGGGCACAAAGGGGGTGTTATGGAGGGGTATAGGGCAAGAAGGGTGGGGGGCGGGGTCGTATCGAAGCGACTCATTGTTTGAAGACGTAATTGGTCTCCCTCCCTCACCCCCCCCAACCCCTTCATCTATATAATCTATCTGATATACCGTCTTGGAATTCGTCTTTTACTTGACTTTCTTTCTCTCTCGGGTCTCCTCTCCCTTCCTTCCCTCCTTTTTCTAGCTTCCCTCCTTTTCCTGTCTTCCCTCCTTTTCCTAGCTTCCCTCCTTTCCTTTTCTTCCCTCCCTTTCCTCCTTTCCTTCTCCTTCCCTTCTTTCCTTCCCAATATTTCTAACCCCTTTCCTTCCCCTCCCATACCGTCCAACTCCTTCTAACTCTCTCTCTCTCTCTCTCTCTCTCTCTCTCTCTCTCTCTCTCTCTCTCTCTCTCTCTCTCTCTCTCTCTCTCTCTCACTTTCTCTCCTTCTTTTCCCCCTCCCTCCCTCCCTCCCTCTCTCTCTCTCTCTCTCTCTCTCTCTCTCTCTCTCTCTCTCTCTCTCTCTCTCTCTCTCTCTCTCTCTCTCTCTTTCTCTTTTTCTCCCTCTTTTGCTCTCCCTTTCCCCCTCCCTCCCTCATGCCGCTGGCTCCTTTTGATGTATAACTTTAAGTCAATATACAATCAATCAGTCAATCTCTTTCCATCTCTCTCTCTCTCTCTCTCTCTTTCTCCTCTCCTTCGATCTAATCTCCTTCGACAAACGAGATGAATTGATTAGATAATCGTGTGTGTTTTATTCGATGTCTCTCCCTCCCTCCCTTCCCTCCCCCCTCTCTCGAAACCCCAGCTAGACCCCATTTTGACCCCTGATATCTGAGACTCCGTAGACCCCAGACCCGTGACCTCGTAGACCCCAGACCCGTGACCCCGAGACCCCAAGGCTGTTGGCCAAGCACCCTGTGTTGTGATTACTAGGACCACTTAATTGCCCGCGCCGATTCCCACGATTGACTTTGGTGATGCGAAGGCCTGCCTTTTTTAGGGTTTATTCATTTTTTTTCCTTTAAGGGAGGGAGGATGGAGTTATTGGGGATGGAGTAGTGCTCGCCATCATTGCTACCACTAATATCATCACTACTACTATTATCACCACTATCACAACCACCATTATCACCACCAAAGCCACCACTACCACAACCACCATTATCGCCACCAATTCCACCCCAACCACTACCACAACCACTACCACCACAACCACAACTACCACCGTCACAACCACAACCACCACAACCACCGCAAAACCTATCAAACGAATCTAACTCGCTCCAACCACGTCCGCCATATTCCCCAACCACCAAGGGATAGACGGACGGACGGACGAAGAGGGATAAGGATAGGGGAATGCTGAAGGGACGGGGTTTGTCTTTGGTTTTGAATATTAATTAATCAAATGCGCACTTCCCATGAATGAATTTGACATCAAAGTCTCTGAGTGTGCATTGGGATTATCCAATTATGCAGATAAGTTTGCTCTGTAGACCCTATCTACATGGACCTCAAAGTATGTACTAATTACAGTGTTTGCAAACGCGTTAGCTATTGGTTCGTGAGGTCATAGGGAGGCTGGCCGAATTGAGAGAAAGAGGGATAGATATGTGTGTGTGTATATGTATATATATATATATATATATATATATATATATATATATATATATATATATGTATACACACACACACACACGTATATACGTATGTATGTATATAATTATTATATATATAATATAGTATCATATTATATATATATATATATATATTATATATAGAGACGAATGGAGAGAGGAGCTGAGTGAAGAGAGAGACTGGAGAAAGAGAAGAAGGAGGAGGAGAGAGGAGAGAGTAAGAAGAGAAGGTGGAGAGAGAGAGAGAGAGAGAAAGAAAGAAAGAGAGAGAGAGAGAGAGAGAAAGATAAAGGGAAAGAGAAAGAGAAAGAGACAGAGACAGACAGACACAAAGGGAAAGTAAAAGAAAAATAGAAAGCGAGGGATAGGACAGCGATTGGAAGAGAAGAGAGAGAGAAAGAGAGAGAGAGAGAGAGAGAGAGAGAGAGAGAGAGAGAGAGAGAGAGAGAGAGAGAGAGAGAGAGAGAGAGAGAGAGAGAGAGAGAGGCCAGACGGTCGGGAAAAAGGTTAAGAAGAAAGGAAAACAAAGAAAGACAAAATGAATACAAGTTGAAAGACAGAAGAAGATGGAGGACGAAGAGAAAAAGAAAAAGAAAGAAAAAGAAACTAAAATAAACAGAAAGAATAAGGAAGGGAGAGCAACCAACAAATATTCCAGGTCCTCGTCCGTATATATATATAAACTCTCGCGAAAGGAAATGTATTACAACCTGGATCTAAACAGAATCGCTATGCAAAGCAGGTAAATAACAGATCTGAGGAAGATCGGTCAGACGTGTAATTGTTTTACCGCCAACAGATGGGGCTTCGATCGGGGAGTCTCTCTTGGCGCCAAATTTGAATTGGAGTTTCGGAAGTAATTTCATTATGGTTCCAATTCCTTTTGAGTTTTCTTCAGTCGACGGCGCGGAGCGGGACAAGAAAATTTGATCGGATATATCCAGTTTTGAGGCTGTTGATTTCGTTGGGAGTGTGTGTGTCCGCAAGGAATAGGATTGTTCCTTTGTGTACGTGTTTGCGAGGGGTGAGGGGTGAGGGGGTGAGGGGTGAGGGGGGGGGGGGGGGGGAGGTGCAGGTAGGGATGGGAGGTGGAGGTGGATGGGGGTGGAGGTGGAGGTGGAGGTAGGGGTGGGAGGGGTGAGTGAGGGGGTGGAGGTGGAGGTTGAGGCGGAGGCGGAGGTGGAAGTGGAGGTGGAGGGGTGCCGTCTTTAAAGGAGAGGTGGATAGATTTTTTTTTTTTTTTTTTTTTTTTTTTTTTTTAGTAGAGTGTTTTAGGGGGGGGGGGAGAGAAATGGATGTAGAAGGAATACGTGAAAAGTATGGTGATTATTGAGTGATGAAGTCGGTGGGAGAGACACCCTAGATAATCTCACACCACACACACAAACACACACACACACTCACACACACACAACAAACACCTAGTTCACATCTGATCAGTGTCGGTGCAGTGTCCATTTTTTTTTAACTTCCGAAAGTCTTGATATAGAGGAAGCAGTGAATTTTTTTTTTTTTTGCCTTTTCTCTTAGACATAAAATCCAAGCCCCCCCCTCCTTCTCCAACCGCCCCGCCCCCTGTGGGTCAGTGAAAAACCGTGCGAATCTGCTTTTGATAGAGGGTAAACGAAGATAAAAGGAAATGAGAGGAGAGGAAAATAGGAGAAGTAGAGGGTAAAAGGATAAAGTGATACAATTAAACAAAATAAGTAGGATGAGTCAAAGTCGTGCAATATATATTTTTTTCGGATTTTTTTTTTCTTTCTCCTTCCAATAAAAGGGAGAAAGGAAGACTGAAAAAGTCAATAGTTAGTTGAGAATATGAAGGCTCTTTTTTTTTTTTTCTCTCTGCTTTGTTTTTCCTCTCTCTCTCTTCTCTCTCGCTTCTCTCTCTCTCTCTCCTCTCTCGCTCTCTTTCTCTCTCTCGTCTCTCTCCTCTTTATTCTCTCTCTTTCTCTCTCTCTCTCTTCTTTTTTCTCTCTTTTTCTCCGCGCTCCTCGCTCTCTCCGCGCTCTCTCTCACTCTCTCTCTCTCTCTCCTCCTCTCTCTCTGCATCATCTCTCTCTCTCTCGCTCCCTCTCTTCTCTCTCTCTCGTTCTACTCTAGCTCTCCTCTCGCCTCGCTCTCTCTCTCTCTCTATCTCGCTCTCGTCCTCTCTTTCTTCCTCTCTCTCTGCCCTCGCCCTCGCTCTCTCTCTCTCTGCTCTCTCTCTCTCTCTCTCACTCTCTCCCTCTCTATCTCTCTCTTCTCTCACCCCCTCTCTCTCTCTACTCTCTCTCTTTCTCTCTCGCTCTCTCTCTCTCTCTCTCTTTCTCTCTCTCTCTCTCTCTCTCTCTCTCTCTCTTTCGTTCTCTCTCTTTCTCTTTCTCATCCTTTCATCTATCTCTCTCGCTCCCCTTCTTTCTCTTCCTTTCTCCCTATCTCCCCTTTTCCCTCCTCTCTCCCTCCTTACCACTCTCCCATAAGCCTTCTTTCTTTTCTTCCCTTCCTTTCCAACCTCCCCTCCCTCCTTCCCTCCTTCCACCCTTCCCTTCCTTCTCGTGCTCCATCCCTCCTTCCCTCCCTCTCCTCTTAGTCTCTTCCTTCCTTCCTTCCTCCCTCTCTTTCCCCCTCTTTTCCACATTCCCCTCCCTCCCTTCCTTGCTCCCCCCCTTCGCTTCCCCTCCCCCCCCTTGCACCCTCTCTCCTCCCCTCCCTCCCTTCCACCCCCCTTCCCCTCCCCTCCCTCCCTTGCTCCCTCTCTCCTCCCCTCCCTCCCTGCTCCCTCACACCTCCCCTCCCTCCCTCCCTCCTTCCTTTGCTCCCTCATTCCCTCTCCATTTCCCTCCCTTGCTCCTCCCTCCCCGCTCCCTCTTCCTCCCTTGCTCCTCCCCTCTTCCTCCCTTGCACCCTCTCTCCTCCCCTTTCCCTCCCTTGCTCCTTCCCTCCCCTCCTCCCCTCTTCCTCCCTTGCTCCTCCCCTCCCTCCCCTCTTCCTCCTCCTCCCTCCCCTCTTCCTCCCCTTACTCCTTCCTTCCTTCCCCTCCCTCCCCTCTTCCTCTTCCTTCCTTCCCCTCCCTCCCCTCCCTTTCTTGCCCCCTCTCTCCTCCCCTCCCTCCCTTCTTCCTCCCTCCCTCTTCCTCCTCCCTCCCCTCCTCAACTCCCTCCCCTCTTCCTCCTTCCTTCCCCTCCCTCCCCTCTTCCTCCTCCTCCCCCTCCCCGCTCCCTCACACCTGCCCAATCCGGAGAAACAGATCGCCAGGAATGAATTGACACCGAGATGGAGATAGCGTCGCATCTATCCCGCGCTAAGATCAGGATGGAGGAGATTGCCTTGAAGGAGAGAATGCGAGGGAGGAAGGTTGATGGAGGAGGAAAGAGGAGGAGGAAAGCTGGAGGGTAACGAGGGAACGAGATGGTGGTTTGGTAAATAGGGCATTTTGTTGTTTCGTGGTTATGTTTTTTTTTTTTTTTCCCGCGTTTTTTTGTGTCTGTTTTCTTTTTGGTCGTGGAATTGGTTTTTGATTTTTTTCTCTATATTCTCCTTCTGTATTGTATTCATTTTTTCTCTTTCTTCTGCCCTTGCTCTTTCCTTTCCTCTTCCACTTCCATATTCTCCTCTTCAACCGTCTCCACCGCTTCCTCCTCCTCCTCCTTCTTCTTCTCTTCCTCTTCCTCCTCCTCCTCCTCCTGGATAATATGCAGAGCCTCCCCTCCTCCTCCTCCTCCGCCTCCTCCTCCCCTCCTCCTCCTCCTCCTCCCTCGCCTCCTCCCCCTCCTCCTCCTCCTCCTCCTCCACTCCTCCCTCCTCCTCCTCCGCCCCTCCCCCTCCCCCTTCCTCCACCTCCACCCACCCACAGGCCCGGTCCTCCGCCTCCTCCTCCTCCTCCATCTTCCCGCCTCCTCCTCTTCCTCCTCCTCCTCCTCCGCCTCCTTTACGAGCACCTCCGAGTAGCCGTCCTCCTTCAGCCTCCTACCTCCGCCTCTACTTCTGCTCTTCCTCCCCACCTCCTCCTTCTCCTACTCCTCCTCCTCCTCCTCCTCCTCCTCCTCCTCCTGCCCCTTCCTCTCTCCTCCACACAACCACCAACCACCACCTCCTGGGTAGGGTAGGGCACCACGGTCTGGCCTCCTCCTCCTGCCTCCTCTCCGCCGTCATCCTCCTCCTCCTCCTGCTCCTCCTCCTCCTGCTCCTCCTCCTCTACTTCTTCTCCCCCCATCCTCTTAGCCCCCCCCCCCCTCCGTCTACCCAAAGGTCTCATTCCCTATCACATTGATTATGCAACGTGCAATATGGCAAACATCCACCCTGCTGTAAGAATGCGAAATTAAATTAGGGAAAGATAAGAAAAAAAAAAGTGGCTTTTAAAAATCCACCTGTTTTGCCAAGAGCAGGTGAGGTGGGAAGTGGAGGGGAGGGGAAGGGAGGGGGTTGGAAGGGGAGTAGGGGGACAGGGTAGAAAGAGGGAATAGAGGGACGAGAGAGGAGAGAGGGTAGAGGAAGAATGAGAAGAGGGACGGAAGAGAGAGGAAGAATGAGAAGAGGGACGAGAGAGAGGAAGAATGAGAAGAAGAGGAAGGGTAGAAGCATGGTGAGAAGAGGGTGGGAGAGAGAGAGAGATAGGAAGAAAGAGAAGAGGGTGGAGAGGAAGAAAGAGGAGAGAGAGGGGTGCAGGGTGTAGGGTGTGGGATAGGGGGTGGGGGTGGAGGGGAAATACCCATGGCAGCTCAAGATAGTTCTTATTACAAGGTATCTCGGGCAAGAAGCATATAATGAGAGGTTTTTATGACGGGTCGAGGGCGAGACTAAGATAAGAGGGTGCTCCTCGATGCCTGTCTTATTACCTGGAGTAAGTGTGCGCTATCTTGACCTCCCCCCTTCCCCCCTGCCCCCTCCTAAATCCCCAACCTCTCTCCCTCTCCCCCTCTCCCCTCCTAACCACCCAACCCCTCTCCCTCTCCCCCTCTCCCCTCCTAACCAACCAACCCTTCTCCCTCTCCCCCACTCCCCTCCTAACCGCCCAACCCCTCTCCCTCTCCCCTCCTAACCCCCCAACCCCTCTCCCTCTCCCCCTCTCCCTCCTCCTCCCCCTCTCCCCTCCTAACCACCCAACCCCTATCCCTCTCCCCCTCTCCCCTCCTAACCGCCCAGTCCCTCTCCCTCTCCCCCTTCCCCCTCCCCAATTTTAAAAAATAACCGTCCGTCCGGTTGGAAATGAGGGATGGAGTCGCTGGTAGGGTGGGGGTGGTGGGGGTTGGGGGGTGAGGAGGAGGGGAGGGGGGGGTATTTGGAAGAATAAGACGAGGAAGAACAGTAAGGTTAAAAGGTGGAATTAAGGAGGAAGTGGAACAGAGGAGGGGGAAAAAAGAAGAAGGAAAAGGAAGAGGAGGAGAAATA
>NW_028234414.1:45260097-45265097 GCF_977035675.1 Penaeus japonicus | reverse complement strand
AAGAAAGAATAAGCCAAAGAATAGGAAAGATAAATAGAGGCAGAGGTTTGGTGAAGTTTTTTTTTCTTTTTTTTTACGCTTGTGATGGGATGCAGAAAACGGAGAAATACATATGAATGGAAAATAGATCGTAAAAGGAGGACATTGATGTGGATGGCGAAAATAGGCAGTCCCAGAGAACGAGGAGTCCATATTGGTATATCTATATCTATGGGAGATATCTATATCTATGGGAAAGATGTTGATGCGGTGCAGGGAATATGTCATATTGGTGTGTTTGTTTGTGTGAGAGTGTGTTGCCTTGTGTTGTGTGTGTTTATGTGTTTTTACTTTGATTGATTGAGAAACACACACAGCTCAACATGACACGACGATGTGGCACGACACAACACGACACGACACGACACGACGCAACACAACACGACACGACACAACACCACACCACACCACACCACACCACAACACAACACAGACGCCCAACACCACACAACACCACACAACACAACACAACACAACACACCACACCACACAACACACCACACCACACCACACCACACCACACCACACACCACACCACAACACGACACGACACGACACACCACACCACACAACAACACAACACAACACAACACCACACCACACAACACCACACGACACAACACACCACACCACACCACACCGCACAACACAACACACACAGACGCCCACCACCACGCAGAGGTACGAAGGAGAGCAGATGTGTGCGTAGAAGCCAATTCTGTTCCTTGTAGTTCAGAAGAAAATTGATGTCATTCCATATGCCATTCCCATGCCGTCTGTCTCTCCTGGAATCACCCTTGTGACGTGTGGAACGACCACTCAAAGACGACCACTTTCATGCCCCCCTCCCCCACCCCCCGTTCTCCCTCTTTCCCTTCCCTTCTCCTCTCTCCATTTCCCTCTCCTCTCTCCATTCCCCTCTCCTCTCTCCATTCACCTCTCCTCGCTCCCCTCCCCTCTCCTCTCTCCCTCTTTCCCTTCTCCCTTTTCCCCTCTCCTCTCTTCATTCCCCTCTCTCCTCTCCCTCTCCCTCTCGATCTTGGGCCCTATTCTCGCTGCATTCGATCGTTTATCGTGTACACCATCTATTGTCTGTACCATCTACCGTCTACTGCCTAGCACTGTACGTTATATTTTTATCTAGTCTTATCGTGCACAGATTTAACGATGGGAATGACGATAGTGATAGTAAGTTCACGAAAACAAAAACAACTTATGCAACAATGAATAGATTTCGATCTTAGTGATGAAAACAACACGAAAAGACAACAGTTGTGCACCGACAAAAACAACAACAACAAAACAGAGAAGATTCAATTTACAAAAAAAAAAGGAAAAAAGAAGAAGTCAGAGTTAGCTCGCCAATCTTACAAACAACCATAAAGTTTCCCCGCTTTTACTTACCGTAAGTACGCGGAGTCAATCCAGTCCGTTTTACAAAAAAAAAAAAAAAAAAAAAAAAAAAAAAAAAAAAAGTGAGAAAAAAAAAAAAAAAAATAAAAAAAAAAAAAAAAAAAAAAAAAAAAAAAAAAAAAAAAAAAATAGTGAGTAGAAACATACAAAAAAAAGAAAGAAAAAACAACAACGATAATCTAGGAAACAAGAACGACAAAAGCTTCAAAGAGTTTGTATTAGTAAGTAGAGACTCGACTTTCAAAAACTGACTGACTGAGTCTGAAATAAGGGGATAGGAATTAGTGTAATATCAGAGGACGTCTTTGCCTGTACATGTTTGGAACATGTCTTATATTGTCATCCTGCCATCGACGTCGTTATGAAGAAGCGGTTTTTATTAGATACGTAAGTGCGACTATTAGAAGCGAAAGTCAGGAACAAAAGGATTTAAGTGGTTATAGCTATTTCAATACGGGTCATGGAATGTGAAGTTGTCAACTACGTGGTGTTGTCGGGTGTATTTGGAGTGTAAATGCTTCTGAAGAGGTCAGGAAGGGGTATCATGTAGCTTAGATTGATTAGAAAAGAGAAAGATCAGAAAAATAACAATAAAGGGGTTATTATTTCTGTCTGTTTCTGTTTCTCTCATGCTCTCTTTCTTTCTGTCTCTTTATCTCTTGCTCTCTCTTTATCTCTTGCTCTCTTTCTCGCTCTCTTGCTCTCTCTCTCTCTCTCTCTCTCTCTCTCTCCTTACTCGCCATCATCTTCTCTCTACTCCATCTCTATCTACTTCTCTCAACCTCATCTCTCTCTCTCTCTCTCTCTCTCTCTCTCTCTCTCTCTCTCTCTATCTCCCTCCTTGTCTTATTCTATCCTCTCTCCCTTCCCCTTCTCTTACCCTCCTCACCCAATCTGTCAAAACCACAGAAATAAAAAAACAAAAACAAAAACAAAAACAATGATAAACAAAACATCGAAAAAAATCCGAAACGAACGAAAATTCCTCAAAAAATAGGGAAAATCACTTGAACAAAAACTAGAAAAAAGAGAGAAAAAGAATCACGCTAAACGTGAGATACAGAGACATAGACAGAGGGAGAGAATCACATACTGGCTCTCTCTCTCTCTCTCTCTCTCTCTCTCTCTCTCTCTCTCTCTCTCTCTCTCTCTCTCTCTCTCTCTCTCTCTTTCTCCTCTCTTTCTCTCTCTTTCTCTTCTTCTCTCTTTTTTTTTTCTCTCTCTTTCTCTCTCTCTTCTCCTCTTACTCGTCGATCCTTTCTCTCTCTCTTTTCTCTTCCCTCTCTTTCTCTCCCTCTCTTTCTCTCCACTCTCCTCTCCCTCCCTCCTCTCTCTCACCCTCTCGTCTCTCTCTGCTCCCTCATCTCTCTCCCTCTCTCTCTCCCTCTCCTCTCATCTCATCCTCTCACTCTCTCGCTCTCTCTCTCTCCCTCCCTCCCTCTCTACTCTCTCTCTCACCATCTGCAATCTCTTTACTCTCTCTCTCTACCTAGGCCAACACTACTCTCTGACGTGCCCTGCAACATCTCTTGCAACATACTCTCTGACTCATGTTTGTTTTCGGCTTCTGACACATGTTTGTTTTCGGCTTAGCTTTTGTCGTGTAGGTTACCTGTCGCTGAGGGCACTTAATTGAAACCCCGGACAAATACAAACAAATACAATAGGTGCACATGGAGAGGAAAAAAAAAGTAATCGGCCATTTTCCCGTGGGAGTTTTATAATGAATGTGTAGTACTGTAAAGTTGGACCTTTGGGTGTGGTGTGTATCCTCCTGTGGGAGGGGGTGGGAGGGCGGCAGGGGAGGGTGCGGGCTTTTGTGGGAAGAGCTGTGGTGAGGGGGGTTTGCGTGCGGGTCCTTGTGGGAGGCAAGGTGGGCTAGTGGTAGCGGGGTTAGGGTAGGTTGTTTGTGTTTGTTTGTGTTTGTGTTTGTGTTTTGTTGTGTGTGTAGGGTATTTGTATGTCGTGTGTATGTTAGTGTGCTGTGTGTATGTGTGAATGTGTTTCTATATGTTCCTGTATTTGAACGTGCCTTATTCGGACATGTGTTGCACAGTTTCATAAATAATTCAGTTATGCCAAAAGTTCATGACTTTTTTCCTCCCCGGTACCGTACTTCGGGAAGAGAAAGTTGCCAGTAGCACTCTTCTACAGTGGTTCGAGTTAAGAAAAAAAAAATAAAAAAGGAAATTAGTTTGTTCTCTCTCTCATTGACTTGTTCCAACCTAACCGCCGCTATTTCCACGACATAAATGCAATATAACATTGTTAAGTGCAACAAACCAGTCGTAAGATCGATGGAATTACTACGCCCCCCCTCCCCTTCCCCTCCCCCCTTTCCCTCCCCTCTCCTCCCCTCTCCTCCCCTCCCCCCCTTGCTTCTGTGTTTGGGACACAAAGGGATTTCGAAGCTTGGTTTGGGAGAGGAAAAGGAAGAGGAAGAGGAAGAGGAAGAGGAGGAGGAAGAGGAAGAGGAGGAGGAAGAGGAAGATGAGAAAGGGGTGGGGGAGGAGAGGGAGAATAATAGAAGATGGAGGGAAAATAAATGGAAGAAGAGAATGGAGAAGAAAAGGAAGAAGAAAAGGAAGAACAAAAAAAAGTGAAGAAGAAGAAAAAAGGGAAGAACAACAAGAAATAAAAAAAATAAAAAAAGACGAAGAATAAGAAAGACGAGGAGGAAACAAGAAAGAGAACAAGACTCCCTCTCCTCCCTTCCTCCCCCACCCCCTCTCCCCCTCCCCCTCCCTGCCCTTCTCCCTCCTCCTCCCCCCACCCCTCCCTCACCCCCTCCCTCTCCCTGCCCCTTCTCCCCCCCAACGAAACAAAAGCTCACGTAACTAAGCAATATATGCAACAAGGCCCGTCGGATGCTGACCGCAGAATCCTCGGAGCGTGACCAGATGGCGACGCAACGCAGACCTTCCCGTGTCGCGTTACCTACCATTTACATGTTGATGGTTATCCCACCGGACCACAGTGACACACGGGGAGAGGGTGGGTGGGTGGGTGGGTTGAGAGGGTGGGTGGGTTGGTGGCAGTGGGTGGGTTGGTGGGAGGAGGGAATGGGTGGGTCTAGGGGGGTCTGGGTGGGTCTGGGTGGGAGGGAGGAGGGAGGAAGGGTCTGGTTGGGTGGGTGGGTTGTGGGTGGGTCTGGGTGGGTTGGTGGGAGGAGGGGTGAGGGAGTGGGTGGGTCTGGGTTGGTAGGTGGGAGGAGGGGTGAGGGTCTAGGGGGGTCTGGGTGGTTGAGAAGGAGGGAGGTAGAGAGGGAGAGGGTGTAAGGAAGGAGAATAGATAGACGGAGGGTGGGTATAGGATAGAGGGTAGGTGGAGGCAGAGGGGGAAGGGAGAGAGAGAAAAAAGAATGGAGGGAAGAGGGAGAGGGAGGGAGAAAAGGGATAGAAGGCGACGAGGGAGAGTTAGATAAAAAAAAGAAAACAGGCATTAAATGTCTAAATCAGTTCATTCTGCTTCTACTCTTCACCTCCTCTTCCTCTTCTCCTTCTTCCTCTTCCTCCTCCTTTTCTTCTTTTGCTTCTTCCTTTTCCTTC
>NW_028234414.1:45251970-45259997 GCF_977035675.1 Penaeus japonicus | reverse complement strand
GAGAGAGAGAGAGAGAGAATAAGAGAGAGAGAGAGAAATCGAGACAGAGAATGAGAGAATAAGAGAGAGAGAGAAATCAAGACAGAATGAGAGAATAAGAGAGAGAGAGAAATCGAGACGGAGAATGAGATAATAAGAGAGAGAGAGAAATCAAGACAGAATGAGAGAATAAGCGAAAGAAAGAAAGAAAGAAAGAGAGAGAAAGAAAGAGAAATAGATAGATTCTACAGACGACGAATGATACACAAACACAAAACTCAAAGTGAAGTAAATAGTTAACCGACCAAGAGGTTAATGAGTAAAACACCCTGCTTAGACGCCCACAAAAAACATTAAGGTCACAGGGTAAAATAAGTGCCATAAAAATACACACAAATATCATAAAATAATAACGATATTAATGATGATGATAATAATAATAAATGATAGTAATAATGATGATGATAATAATAATAAATGATAGTAATAATGATGATAATGATAATAGATGATAGTAATATTAATAATGATAATAATAATTATAATAATCTAATTAAATGAAATTAATAATCATAATAAAACAACTGTATACCGTAAATAATAAACAGAAAAAACACGTCATTTTGTATTGATTCTGACACCTAAAAAAAGCATATAATACAATCTACAAAAAATATAAAACCGACTGATCACACTGACGTACTCACCTATGTATAAAAAACTCAACGCACTCACAACCGTAGAAAAAATCTGAACGCACTCATAACCGCACACAACAAAATTCAACGCACCAACAACCGCATTGGAAAAAAACGAACCACAACGCACTCACATGGGAAAAAAAAAACTCAACGCACTCACATGGGGAAAAAAACTCAACGCACTCACAACCGCATTAAAAAAAATAACTAACCACAACGCACTCACATGGGAAAAAAAACTCAACGCACTCACAACCGCATTAAAAAAAATAACGAACCACAACGCACTCACATGGGAAAAAACTCAACGCACTCACAACCGCATTAAAAAAAAACGAACCACAACGCACTCACAACCGCCTTAAAAAAAAAAAAAAAAAAAAAAACACACGACCCCCAACGCACTCACATCACCACACCGAACCCCAACGAAACGCACCAAACACACTCGGCCGCCTCACCTCGACGTCCAGCCACCTATAATATCCCTCAGCGCCTCGATCGCGTATCAACACCCTGGCTACCCGAGCAGACTGGCCCAACGATGGGTTAATGTACTTAAAACTAACACCATTAGCGCTATAACCCCGCCCCCGTCCCCCCGTCCCTACTCCATCTCCTCCTCCTACTACCCCTCCTCCCCCTCTCTCTGTCTCCCGATATCCTTCCCCTCCTTCCCCCCTTTCGCTCCTCCCCCCTCTCGGTCTCCCGATATCCTTCCTACTCCTCCCCCTTTCGCTCCTTCCCCTCTTCCCCCCTCTCTGTCTCCCGATATCCCTCCTTCCTCTCCTACCCCCCTTTTCGCTCGTTCCCCTGCTCCCCCTTTCGCTCCTTCCTCCTACTCCTCCCCCTCTCTCTGTCTCCCGACATCCCTCCTTCCCCTCCTCCTCCCCCCTCTCTGTCCCCCGATATCCCTCTCTTCTCTCTTCTCCCACCCACCCCCCCTGTACCTCTCACTTTTTTTTTCTTCTCCTGACCTTTTAATACCTCCTCCTCCACCTCCTCCACCTCCTCCTCCTCCTCCTCTTCTCTTTCTACCTCTCCGCGTCTTTTTTCGCTTCGCCTCTATTTTTCTTCTTTCTCTTCTTTCTCTATCTCGTTACTCTGTTCATCATCTCCCTCGCCCCGCCTTTTTCCCTCCTCCCATTCCTTCCTCCCTCCCGCTTCCCCTCTCACTCCCTCCCTTTATCCGTCCCTCCTTCCCTTCCTCCCTTCCTCCCTCCCTCCCTCTTCCCCTCTCACTCCCTCCCTTTTTCCTCCCTCTTCCCCTCCACTTCCCTCTCTCCCTCTCTCCCTCCTTCCTCTCTCCCACACTCCCTCCCTCCCTCCCTCCCTCTCTTCCTCCCTTTTCCCTTCCTCCCTCCCTCCCCCTCCCTCTCCTCCCCCCTCTCTCCTTCTCCCTTCGAACATCCCTCCATTTTTCCCTCCCACACCCCCTCCCTCGATCGTCCATAACCCCCTTCATAATCCGTCACACCTTTCCCAGTCATAAACATCGGCCGAGCGTCATAAATGGCGTGGCTACAGACGGATCTATACAACAGCTACGCACACACACGCATATTCACACACACACACACACATACAAATATATTTATACAACTAGATACAAACACAAACAGAGAATGAAACAAATACACGCATGTACGTGTACGATGTCACACCCAAAAAACGTGAGTTAAATACATATACATATACTAATAAAATATAAAAAACACAAGCAAGTACACACACACGCACATACGCGCACGCACACACACACACACGCAAACACACACACACACACACACACACACACACACACACACACACACACACACACACACACACACACACACACACACATACACATACCCCCCCCACACACACAAACACACATAACCCCCCACCCCCACCCCCACACAAACATACCCACACACACAAACACAATCATCCTCACCAAAAGGGCAAGCTTATCGCGCATCAGCCAGTTCAAGACTCTAAGACGGGCAGCAAAATCTTCTCAGCGTGAACCAAGACATGACAAAACAGACTTTAAAATCGTCTCAATTCTTAAGTCTAAGATGGTGATAACTGACGGCAGAGGAGCGACGTATCGTTTTCTTTTTTTGTTTTTTTTTTGTTTTTTTTTAACATATATGGTTCGACCAAACAAGGCAAGGCAAACATGGCGACAAAGAAAGTGTGTGTATGACCGTACTTTCGGCTTTGTTTACATGTTAAATACTGCTGCCACTGTCGCTGCTCAGGATATACTGGCAATGGCGATGTTTATCAGCATTACTTTTTATTACTATTCTTTAAGCTATCGCTACAGTAATAGCTCTATGTAATCATAAGTACAATAATCCTAAACAAACACACGTATTCTTTCTCCATAAAGTCAGAGTTTTTTTTTTCTTCTTCCTATCTATCACGTACGAGCAATAGAATTTAATCCACAATTACATTAAACCATAAACAAACACACCAACATCAGAGAAACAACGACAATCAAAACAAGAACACTTTCAGAACAACAACAACAGCAAAAATGCCAACGCCACTCTACCAATAACGAAATCCCACTCGTTACATAATCAACACGAAACATACGGCAAGCAAGAGGGTTTTAGTTCAGTGAGTGAGCGTCCTTGCTTCATCCCCGAGGCTAGTTGGCTCACGTGGTTACAACTCCGGGCGGCCGGCGAACTTGCTCGCGCAGGGGCGGGCGTATGGGCGTAGATACCTTCAAGTATCGATTTTGCGTCTTCCCTCTCCCTCTCCCTCTCCCTCTCCCTCTCCCTGTCACTACTCCCTTTCTACTCTCCCTCTCGATGTTTACTTCTCCCTTGCTTACTGCCCTCCCTCCCTCCCTCCCTCTTCCTGTCACTACTCCCTTTCTACTCTCCCTCTCCCCCCCGCCCCTGTTTACCCCCTTCTCCCTGCTTTCCCCTTGTATTTATCCACCACCCACCCCTCCCCCATCTCCCTCCCCCCCCCTGCCCTCTCCTCCCCCCATCTCCTCCCTTCCTGTCACTATCCCCCCCCACCCTCCCTTTCTACTCTCCCTCTCGATGTTTACTTCTCCCTGGCTTACTGCCCTCCCTCCCCTCCCCTTTCCCTTCCCCCCCCTCCCCCTATCACCCCCCCCCCCTTTCCCCCTCCGACCGATGCACCGACCCCAAAACCTCTTCTCCCATTCTTTCCCCCCCCAACCACCCCCTCCCCCCTACCCCTCATCCAGACCCCTCCCTCCCCCCTCCCCCACCCTCCCCCCCCTTCCCTCCTTCCCCCCTCTCCACTCCCTTCCCCCCCCCACTCCCCCCTCCCTTTCCCCCCTCCCCCCCCTCCCCTCCCCCCCACTGCCTTCCCCTCCCCCCCCCCCCCCCTGACATCCACCCCCTGTCCCTACCCCATCCCTCCCTCCCTCTTCCTGTCACTACTCCCCTCTATCCCATTCCCTCTCTCCCTTCCCTTTCTCCCTCTCCTTGTAACTACGCCCTACTGCTCTCTCCCTCTCCTCTCACTCCATAGTTACTACCATTCTGGCTTCCCTCTCCTCCTCTCTTCCTCCCCCCCCTTCCCTCCTTCCTTTTCACTATTAACTACTCTCTCCTCTGCCCCTCCTTCCCTCCTGCGCCCCTTTCCTTTCTATTCCCAAGGTCTGCTGCCCTCTCTCTTCTCCCCCCCTTACTCCCCCTTACTCCCCCACGCTCCCCACTCTCTCCCTCTCCCTTTCCTCATTTACTCTATCCTCCTTTCCCCCTCCCTCATTTACTCTCTCCTCCTTTCCCCTCAGAGTCGCGAGTGTCACAGGGCCTCCTCTACCTCGTGGGCGTCAAGTATAAAGGTCATATGTGTTTCGCGTGGGCGCCCTTTTGGGGGAAGACAACGCTACAATGATTATCGTCCTTATCGGCTTTCTCTCTCTCTCGGCTTCTTAACGTCTTGTTGGTTCGAGTGTTTATAGGGAAAGGAGGGTGTGGGGGTGGGTGTGTGTGTGTATGTGAGGGTATTTTAATTGTGAGGACGTTTGTGTGTCTAAATGATTTCTGTCTCTCTCTCTCTCTCTCTCTCTCTCTCTCTCTCTCTCTCTCTCTCTCTCTCTCTCTCTCATCCATCTCCTCTATTCTCTCTCTCTCACTCCCACTCCTCCCTCCCACTCCTACTTTCCTAGCTCCCACTCCTACCTCCTACTCCCACTCCTACTTCCCCACTCCCACTCCCTACTTCACCACACTCCCCTTCCATTCATTCCCCCTACTCCTACTCCCACTCCCACTCCCACTCCCACTCCCACTCTCACTCCCACTCCCCCTCCCACTCCCACTCCCACTCCCACTCCCACTCCCACTCCCACTCTCACTCTCTTTTAATTAATAATATTAAAAACGCACAGGCAATGGCCACGCGCTGACCCCCATGTATGGCATTATTAAATGGCAAAGGGGAAATTCTATTGCCGGGATAACAAAAGCGCGCCGACGGAGGACCAGGGCCCGGAAGGTGACCTCTCCCACTTCTCATTCCCCTCTTCCTTCCCCTCGCTCTTGCGTCCCTCCCTTTATTCCTTCTCCTCTCTCCTCCGGCCTTCCTCCTCTCTCCTCCTGCCTTCCCCTCTCTCCTCCTGCCTTCCTCCTTCCTCCTCCTACCGTTCCCTCTTTCCTACTACCTTCCCTTCCCTCCTCCTTACTTCCTTCCCCTCCCTCCTCCTCCTCCTCCTACCTTCCCCTCCCTCCTCCTACCTTCCCCTCCCTCCCTCCTCCTACCTTCCCCTCCCTCTTCCTGACTTCCACTCTCTCCTTCTGCCTTACCCCTCCCTCCTCCTGCCTTCCCCCTCCCCCTCTCCCCATTCAGCTACCGGCACTTTGATGGCCCTGTAATTACTATTTTGTTCCCTTCGCTCAGGTAGTCTTCTATTGATGCCCTCCCCCCCTCCCCTTTGTCCCCTCCTTGCCCCCCTTCCCTTCCTTCCCCTATCCTACCTTCCTCACCTTAGTTAACTGGCTTCTGCTGCCACGCCTCCTCTCCCTCTCTCTGCCTATTTCTCTTCGTCTCTCTACCTCTCCCTCTCCCTCTCCCTCTACCTCCCCCTACCTCTCCATCCTTCTTTCTACCCCTTCTCTGTCTCTCTCTACCCCTCCCTCTACCTCTACCCCTCCCCCTACCTCTCCCTCCTTCTTTCTACCCCTTCTCTGTCTCTCTACCTCTCCCCCTCCTTCTCTGTACCCCTCCTTCTCTGTCTCTCTACCCCTCCCTCTCCGTCTCTCTACCTCTCCTTCTACTTCTCCCCCCTTCTTTCTACCCCTCCCCCTCCTTCTCTGTACTCCTCCCTCTACGTCTCTCTACCCCTCCCCCTCCTTCTCTGTACTCCTCCCTCTCTCCCTCTCTCTACTCCTTCTACTCCTCCCTCTACCTCTCCCCCTCTCTCTACTCCTCCCCCTCCCTCTCTCTACCCCTCCCCCTCCCCTTCCCCTCTTCATCGAGCGTCACGTTTGCTCCCTTGATAAAATCCTATAATTATCACACCTCTGTTGCTTTGCCTGGTTCCGTTCCCCAAAATATCACGTTGGGGAGAAGGGGAGAGAGGGAGAGGGGGAGAGGGGGAGGGGAGGTTGAAGGGAGAGGGGGAGAGGAGGAGGGGAGGTTGAAGGGAGAGGGGGAGAGGAGGAGGGGAGGTTGAAGGAAGAAGGGGAGGGGGGGAGGGGAGGTTGAAGGGAGAGGGGGAGAGGTGGAGGGGAGGTTGAAAGGAGAGGGGGAGAGGGGGAGGGGAGGTTGAAGGGAGAGGGGGAGAGGGGGAGGGGAGGTTGAAGGGAGAGGGGGAGAGGGGGAAGGGAGGTTGAAGGGAGAGGGGGAGAGGAGAGGGGGGGAGCAGAAGGAAGGGGAGAGGGGAGAGGATAGAGAGAGAGAGAGTGAATAGAAAGAAGGGGGAAGCGAGAGGGGGATAACTCGAGAGAGGAGAGAGCAAGCATGATAGAGGGAGAACTAGACTAAAACTGGGAAGGGGAGAAAGAGAGAAAGAAAAAAGAAGTCGAAAAGAGAAGAAGATAGAAGAGGGAGGAGGGGGGAGGAGGGGGAGCTAAAGATCTGTTTGAAAAGTGTGTGTAAACAGAAACAACAACAAAAAGGACCCTCGAAAGATAATGAAGGGTGAAGGAAAAGAGAAATGGGTGAGAGAAAGAAGAGAAGAGAAGAGAAGAAAAGAGAAGAGAAGAGAAGACAAGAGAGAAAGAAGAGAAGAGAAGAAAAGACAAGAAAAGAGAGAAAAAAAGAGAATACACTAAACAACAACAAAAGAACAAAAAAGGTGTTGATGAATGAATTGAGATTAGAGACACGGGCGTGATAATAACATTCCACTTAAAAGACCCATGACACGATACACTAACCAAGCACCCTATCGCCCGCCCACATCGCTTACGGAGCCTCCGCCCACCACCCAACCCCACCTTCTTACCTCTCCCCTCCTCCCTCTTCTACCTCTCCCTTTCCCTCTCCCCCTACCTCCACCCTCCCCTTCTACCTCTCCCTTCCCTCCTACCAAAGCGCTAACGTTCCCGCCCGCCGACGTTCCCGCCCGCCCGCACCCGCCCGCCCATCTACCCTACCCGCTCTCCCACCTACCCTACCCTACCCTAACCTAAACCGCCCGCCCGCCCACCATCTCGCCCGCCCATGCCAGGGGGGTGGTGATACCAATAACACGTTGACGAAGGTGGCGTGTGGCGTAAGTATGATAAAGTGACACTCAATTATGCACGAATGAATGACAGCTTCGCCCCGTATCGACTAAGCGTGGCTTATATTCATTTCCTACATGAAGGATTTTTATTTTTTTCTCTCTCTTTTTCTATTTTTTTTTTTTTTATCTCCCCTCTCTTTCCCCTCCACCCTCGTATTGGAAAGGTATTGTCTTATTATTATTGTTTTACGAAGTTGTCAAGCGTCGTCGTTGCATGACTGCGTGCGTGCGGGAGTATCTTTTACTCTTTCTGCAAATTGCAACATTCCGATGAACGCCTTTTTTCCCCCCCTCTGGCAATATTGTTAGGAAGTTGCGTGTATTGGCGGAGTGTGAGGGGGAGGGAGGGGGAGGGGGAGCAGGTGGAGGAAGTGAGGGTGAGTGGGGTGTGGGGTGTGTGTGTGTAGGGGTGTGGGGTGAAGGTCTGGTGTGCGGGGAGAAGTCGTGAATTAAAAATATGAGAGAGGGAGTGTGAAGAGGCAGGGAGGGAGGGAGGGAGGGAGGGAGGGGGGAAAGGCAAGGGAGGGAGGGTGAAGAGGGAGGGGGGAAAGGGGGAAAGGCAAGGGAGGGAGGGTGAAGAGGGAGGGAGGGAGGGGGGAAAGGTAAGGGAGGGAGGGGGTAAG
>NW_028234414.1:45245913-45251870 GCF_977035675.1 Penaeus japonicus | reverse complement strand
TCTCACCCTTCCTCTGTACCCCTATTCCACCCTCCTTCCTATTTACCCCCTCGCCCCTTCTCTCCCTCCTTCACCCTCCTCCTCTCCTCCCTCCTCCCTCCTCTCCTCCTCCTCTCTCCTCCTCTCCTCCTCCTCTCCTCCCTCCTCTCCTCCCCTCCCTCCTCTCCTCCTCCTCTCCTCCTCTCCTCCTCCTCTCCTCCTCTTTTCCCTCCTCCTCCTCTTCTCTCCTCTTCCTCTCCTCCCTCCTCCCTCCTCTCCTCCTCCTCTCCTCCCCCATTCGATTCCGAAGATGGTGAACAACAGCGGATAACATCAACAATAAATTTCCAGCCGAGTTGATGAGTATTCCCCCTTCATCATAGCCTTTTCTTTTGGGGAGTGGATATGTATATATAAATGTATATATATATATATATATATATATATATATATATATATATATATATATATATATATATATATACATATTTATATATAAATATATAATATATAATGTAAATATATATATATATAGGTATATTATATATATATATATATATATATATATATATATATATATATATATATATATTCATATGTATATACACATTCTTGTATACAAATATGTTTAAAAGTACGTGTGTTTTTCTCAAACATTAAATTTGAAAAAAAATGAAAAGAGGCGAAAGAAAGAGAGAAAGAAAGAAAGAAAGAAAAAAAAAAAAGAGATAAATAGATGTTTAAGAGTTGAAGAAGAAAAGAAAAAAAAGAAAAAAGAAAAAAGAGAAAGAAAAAAAAAAAAGAGAAAGATGAAGAAATTTAAAATCAACAAAATCATTTTTTTTTGGTCTCATTGAAAAGACACACCAAAAAAAAAAAAAAAAAGACACACACCTAGGTAGAAAATAATAATAGAAACAGACAAACCCCTTTTTTGAAAGTATACGAAAATATACATAAATATTTATTTATTTATTTATTTGCACACTCGCACACACACACACACACACACACACACACACACACACACACACACACACACACACACACACACACACACACACACAGACCATATATATTGTGAAACGGAGCGATAAATAGACCATATCAAGAAGAAAAACAAATGGAATCCGATAAAAGCTTTCCAGTGTGACCTCTTCCTCCTCTTTCTCTCTCCTTCCTCGTTTCTCTCTCCTTCCTCGTTTCTGTCTCTTTCCTGTTTCTGTCTCGTTTCCGTTTCTCTCTCCTTCCTCGTTTCTCTCTCCTTCCTCGTTTATGTCTCTTTCCTGTTTCTGTCTCGTTTCCGTTTCTCTCTCCTTTCCCGTTTCTGTCTCTTTCCTGTTTCTCTCTCTTTCCTGTTTCTCTCTCCTTCCCGTCTCTCTCTCCTTCCCTTTTCTCTCTCCTTCCCTTTTCTCTCTCCTCCCCGTTTCTCTCTCCATCCCGTTTAACTCTCCTTCCCGTTTCTCTCTCCTTCCCGTCTCTCTCTCCTTCCCATTTCATTCTCCTTCTCGTTTCTCTCTCCTTCCCGTTTCTAGCTCCATCCCGTTTCTGTCTCTTTCTTATTTCACTCTCCTTCCCTCAACCTGAAATGTCTTGGAGCGTGATGTTCACTTGTTTTCTTGTTGTTTCGGGTCGGGTCTCTGTTGCTTGCGTCGGGGGGGGGGGGCGCATTGGTCTGACAGTATTCTGGCATCGGCTTAGAAGAATTGGGGAGAGAATAGAGAATAGGTTTGTTTGTATCTATATCTGTTTTTTGTTTTATGAGTGTGTATATTTGGATAGATGGATAGATAGATGGATGGATGGATAGATATTGTTATCATTATTAATGTTTACTTTGGTTTGCTTTCTCTCTCTCTATCTATCTTTCCTCTCTCTCTCTGTCTCCCTCCCCCCTCCTTCTCTCCCTCCCTCCTCTCCCTCTCCTTCGTTCCCTCCCCCTCCCCCTCCCTCCCCTCCTTCCTTCCTTCCCTCCCCCTCCTTCCCTCCCTCTCTCTCCCTCCCACCCCCCTCCCTCCCTCTCTCTCTCTCTCCTCCCCTCCTCTCCCCTTTTCCCCTCAAGTAATAAGAAAAAACCCGTCTTAGATAAATCTTGTCTCTCTGCGTGCCATAAAGACGGCCATTCGCGTCAGCCAGTGTAGACAAACATTAGTGGATGATGAAGGTGCTGGAGTGCGTGTGTGTTTGTGTCGCTTGCTCTCTCTCTCTCTCTCTCTCTGTCTCTTTCCTGTCTCTCTCTCTCTCTCTCTTTCTCTCTCTCTCTCTCTCTCTCTCTCTCTCTCTCTCTCTCTCTCTCTCTCTCTCTCTCTCTTCTCTCTCTCTCTCTCTCTCCTCTCTCTCTCTTCTCTCTCTCTCTCTCTCTCTCTCTCTCTCTCTCTCTCTCTCTCTCTCTCTCTTTCTCTCTCTCTCTCTCTCTCTCTCTCTCTCTCTCTCTCTTTCTCTCTCTCTCTCTCTCTTTCTTTCTCTTTCTCTTTCCTGTTTCTCTCTCTCTTTCTCTTTCTCTTTTCTCTCTCTCTCTCTCTCTTTCCCTTTCTCTCTCTCTCTCTCTCTCTCTCTTTCTCTTTCTCTGTCTCTTTCCTGTTTCTCTCTCTCTCTGTGTTGTTGTTGTTGTTATTTCCAGAACACAGATGTCGGAAGTCGGTGGGAGAGGGGAGAGGGGAGGGGAATAGGGGGGAGAGGGGGAGAGGGGGAGATGGGTGGGAGGAGGAGGGTAGGCGGAGGAACTGGATAGATGTATGGATGTATGGATGGATAGGCAGGCAGGCAGGCAGGCAGGCAGGCAGGCAGGCCTGCAGGCAGATAGGCAGGCAGACAGAGTGACTCAATCAGTAAATCTGTCAGTCAGTCAGTCAGTCAATCAGTCAGTCAATCAGTCAGTCAAAGAGACAAAAAGATATAACGAAAAATGTGAAAGAGCGAAACGATCGAGTAAATGTCCAAAAATAGAAAAAAAGAGAGGATGTAAGTGCGTGTGTGTGTGTGTGCGTGCGTACGTGCGTGCGTGTGTGTACGTGTGTATGTATGTGTGTAAGTGCGTGTGTGTGCATGTATGTGCGTGTGTGTGTGTGTGTACGTGCGTGCGTGTGTGTACGTGCGTGTGCATGCGTGCGTGCGTGCGTGTATGTGCGTGCGTGTATGTTCGTGTGTATGTCCGTGCGGGCGTGAGTGATCGAGCGCTCCGTCATAAATATTCCCGGATTTTCTCGACTGCTTTTAATAGACCCCCCATGAAAACCTGCTGACAGGATGCGGCCCGAGAAGGCTTTCGCCGTAGCGCTCCCGCTGAGGAAATCATTTCGCGCAAATTCCGAAAGATTCGAAAATGTGTGGAGGAGGACGGCCGAGAGAGGCGGGCGGGGCGGGCGGGGGCGGGCGGGGAGGGGGGGGGGGCGGGCGGGAGGGTACTTTTCTGCAACATTTATCCGATATTTTGGGGGGATGTTGCACCGGGTGACGTTTCATTTGCAGGAGGGAGGGGGGGAGTGGCGTGGGTGGGTGTGGGTGGATGGGTGAGGGTGGGTGGGTTTCTGAGGGGGAGATTCGCTTTTAATTTGTGGGAGATAGAAAAGGAGATAGAGGGGAAAAAATGTAGAATGACAAAAAAAAAAAAAAAAAAAAAAGTCTAAAAAAATTTAAGTAAAGAACGATGAAAAAGTACTTTGATGAAAAATATTAAAGAATGAAAGAAAAATAACGAAAGGGGGAGAAATATAGGAAATGAAAAGAGGAAAATAAGAGCGATGGGAAAAAATAATGAGGGGAAAGGATAATTGAAAACATTTAGATAAGAAAGAAAGACGACGGAAACATAATAAAGATGAGGAAAAAGAGAAAAAGAAAGAGAGAAAAAAAATAAAACAGTGTAAAGAAAACCAAAAGAGAAAACCGATAATACAGAGAAGTAAAAAAGAAAAAAAAGAAAGAAAAAGAAAGAAAGAAATCACAAAATCGTTCCAACGTACTTTCGCATCTGACTTATGAAGCCAAGCCGATAAACCGTAATTTAAGCCACTAATGATAAACCTCCGACGACCTATAGATCATCCGATGATATATATCGGAGGTTAAATTTGATTTATCCAAGTTCGAGTCATGAAAGAGGTACGAGCTGCATTTAAGGTAGTTAAAGCACATGATAACCGACATTAACCGGGCCTCCTTTGTCTAAAATGTTGCAGTTATCCCTCACGGGCATCGCGGCAAAGAAAACGGCGCGAGAATAGATCATGAGTGATTACTGTAGGGAAAAAAGGAAGAAGGGGGGAGGGGGGGGGTTGAAGAGAGGGAGAGGGGGAGGGAGAGGGAGAGGGAGAGGGAGAGGGAGAGGGAGAGGGAGAGGGAGAGGGGGAGGGAGAGGGAGAGGGAGAGGGAGAGGGAGAAACGGAGAGGAAGAGAGAGACGGAGAGGGGGGGGGAGAAGGAGAGGGAGGGGGGGTGAAGAGAGGGAGAGGGAGAGGGAGATGGAGAGATGAGGAGGGGAAGGGAGAGAGGGAGAGGGAGAGGGAGAGGGATGAGAGAGAGAGAGAGGGAGTGAGGAAAGGAGAGGGAGGAGGAGAGGGAGAGGGGATGGAGAGGGAGAGGGGAGAAGGGAGAGGGAGAGGGAGAGGGGGAGGAGAGGGAAGGAGAAGAGAGGGAGAGGGAGAGGGAGAGGGAGAAGGGGAAGGAGAGGGAGAGGGAGAGGGGGAGGAGGGAAGAGAAGAGGGAGAGGGAGAGGGAGAGGGAGAGGGAGAGGGAGAGGGAGAAGGAGAGGGAGAGGGAGAGGGGGAGGGAGATGGAGAGAGGGAGAGGGGGAGGGAGAAGGAGAGGGGGAGAGGGAGAGTGAGAAGGGGGGAGGGAGGGGGGGTGAAGAGAGGGGGAGGGAGAGGGAAAGGGAGAGGGAGAGGGAATGTTTATAAGAACGTTTGTGGAATTTGGAAGTAAAAGAAACAGCGAATTTCCTCAAGCTATCTATCGACCTTTCTATCTATCTATCTATATATAGATTTTTTCAATGTCTACATTGACACAAGTAAGTCTAAGCTATTTAGAGAAAGACTTTGAATAAACAAATTTTAAGCATGATTGACTTTTTTCTCAATAAAGATCAAACAGAGAAGAAGGAAACAAAAGATAATAAGGAGGAGGACGAAGAAAAAGAAGAAAGAAAAAAGGGAAAAGCCAAAAAAAAAAAAGAGGAAAAAGAAAATTCAAGAATAAATCAACATAAGAAAAAAGATATAAAAATATAAAAAAAAGAAAAGAAAAATGAAACGGTAAGTGATCCCAACTTTCACACACGGCGCCCCTCCTCCCCTACCCCCCCCCACAAGAAAAAAAGACAAAAAAAAAAAAAAGGAGGATATGCCAGATGCAATATTAGAAGCTCAGCCACGGGAAGCTTCAACCACGGAGAGCTTTTGCCACGGAGAGCTTCAGAATCTCTCATGCCCTTTGTCTGGAGTCCATCTGGGAGGTTGCGGGCTCTCATGTTCTGCTGATAGAGTGTGGAATTTTTTAGCTTTACCTTTTTTTTTTTTTTAAATCTTTGGGGGGGGGGATTTTTTGGTGTTGGAATATCTTTTGCTTTCTTGTTTTCTGTCTTTCTGTTTTTTTTTTTTTTTATCTTTTGGTTTTTCTTTTTTCTTTTTCTTTCTCTTTCTTTTTCTCGTTCTTTTTCTTGTTCTTCCTGTTCTCATTCTCATTCTCGTTCTTTTTCTTTTTTTCTTTCTTTCTCTTTCGCTTTAGCTTTCTCTCTTTATCTCTCATTTTCTCTCTCTCTCTCTCATTCTATCTCTCTCTCTCTCTCTCTCTCTCTCTCTCTCTCTCTCTCTCTCTCTCTCTCTCTCTCTCTCTCTCTCTCTCTCTCTCTCTCTCATTCTATCTCTCTCTCTCTTGCTCTATTTATCTATCAATTTATGCCTGGTGAAAGAAGACATCTCCTAGAAATTGTTGTACTTGATAATATAAAATGCATTAATGTATTTATATACTGAGCATTCT
>NW_028234414.1:45211858-45234358 GCF_977035675.1 Penaeus japonicus | reverse complement strand
CCTTCCTTCTTTTCCCTCCTTCCCTCCCTCTCTCCTTTCCTTCCCTCCCTCCCTCCGTCTCTCTCTTTCTTCCATTCCTCTCTCTCTCTCTCTCCCTTTCATTCTTCCATTTCCTTCCCTTCTCTTACCTCCTTTTCCTTCTTTCTTTCTTTTCCATCCCTTCTTTCTACCTATCTTGATCTTTTTCTTCTTTTCTACCTTCCTTCCCTCTCATCCCCTCCCTCCCTCACCTCCCTCCCTCCTACCCTCCCTCCCCCCTTTTCCCCCTTTTACCCGCCCATACCCTCTACCTCATACCACCCTCTTCCCTCCCTCATACCCCAACATGCCCTTGTTACAACTCCGGTCCCGCTGCCCAACCCATCCTATTCTTTCATTCAGAGCAAGGGCGGGGTCTTGTTGTGGGTAAGAAGGGGAGGGGAGTGGGAAGGGTAGGAAGAGGTGGGGGCGGTGGGGGGTGGGGGGTTAAGGATGGAAGGATGGGGAGAAAAGGAAGGGAAGAGGAGAGAAGGGGGTCATAGATGGAAGGAATATAAGAGAGGATTCGCAAGGGTGGGAGAGAGAGAGAGAGGGGGGGTGGAGGGGGAGGAAGGGATCGGAGGGTTATGGAAGGAGAGGAAGGATAGACGAAGAAGAGAAAGGGAGAAGGGCAGAAGGGAGGAGGGAGGGGGAAGAAGGGACTCGGACATATACACAACAGCACTTTCCAACCCCTCCCCCCCCAAAAAAAAAGGGTCTTCGGTCTCACAACGTCTGATTGGATGAGGCAATATTTGCATAGGTATGTCTGTGTCTGGGTGACGGCTGCCCGACTACGATTTTCCGAAGGGGGAAAATGGCAGAGGAGAGGAGGAGAAGGAGAAACAGGATGGGAGGGAGAGGGAAAAGGAGGAGAAGATGGAGAAGGAGGAGAAGATGGAGAAGGAGGAGGAGGAGGAGAAAAAGGAGAAAGAGGCTATGAAGATAAAAAGGGGAGGGAATGATGAGAAGGGCAAAGGAAAATGTGAAAGTGAGAGGAGAGGATTTGAAAGGAGGGGGAAGAGGGAGGGAGGGAAAGAGAGAAAAATGAAAGAGAGTGAGAGAGAGAGAGAGAAACAGAGAGAGAAAGGGTAATTCAGAAAGGAAAGGAAACAAATATCTCACAAATTTCTCTCGCTCCTCTCTCTCCCTTTTTATGCAGAGAGATAGAAGGAGAGATAGAGAGGACGAGGAGGAAGAAGAAAAAAACACGTAGAAATTTGCGTATTCATGGAATACCCGAATGCGAATCGTTATCAGAATATCTACCTATGCACATACATTAAGAACGGATCGGTATGTTTTTCACATTTTAGCTATGCACTAGCGAACACGCTGGTGCACACAGGGACAAATCACACACACACACACACACACACACACACACACACACACACACACACACACACAAAAACACACACACACACACGCACACACACCTCGCACATATACATACCCACCCCCACACACACATATGTAAACACATATAAACCACACACACACACACACACACAAACGGAGAGAGAGAGAGAGAGAGAGAGAGAGAGAGAGAGAGAGAGCGATGAGGCACCAGGATCAGATACGATCACCAAAACTCGATATACGAGCACCCTATCTTCCAGACGAGTCGGACAGGAGGAGGCGATACTGATTGGGATTGGGAGTGGGGTTATTGGAAAGGGGGGAGGCAGAGAGAGATTGGGAAGGGGGGATAGGGAGATTGCTAAGGAGAGAGAAGGAGGGAGAAGGAGAAGGAGAGGGAGAGAGAGAAAAGAGAGAAAGAGAGAGAGAGAGAGAGAGAGAGAGAGAGAGAGAGAGAGAGAGAGAGAGAGAGAGAGAGGTGGAGGGCGAGGGAGATGAAGAGACTGTGAAGGGGGAGGTGAGGGAGAAATTGAGAAGTAAGGGAGATTGGGAATGAAAGAATTGTGAATAGGAGAGTGAGAGGCTGATTGGGAAGGGAAAAGGAGGGGGAGGGATTATGAAGGTAGGAGGGAAAGGAACTGATTGTGAAAGGGGGAAGTGAAATTGTGAAGAAGAGAGAGAATGATTGTGAAGGGAGGAAGGAAGATTTAAAGTAAGAAAGAGGAGAAAAGGAAAGACAGAGAGACTATGAAGAGGAGGAATGGAAGGAGAGGAGAGTAAAGGGATATTTTTGAAGGGGGAAAGGGGAGAGGGTGAGAAAGAGAGATAGTAAAGGGGTGAAGGAAGGGATGCGAGAAGGGGACACTGAAATCTGAAGAGGGGAGGAAAGATAGACATTGTGAAGAGAGGAAAATATGTGCAAGGAGGGTAGCCTAGGGGACATTGTGAAGGGAAAAGGAGGGAAAGAGATTGTGAAGGGAAGGAGGGAGCACAGATTGTGAAGGGAAGGGAGAGAAACACTGTGAAAGGGAGGGAGGGAAAAAGATATCGTGAAGGGGAAGGAGGAGAACAGATGACCGTGTAAAGGGGAGAGAGAGAGGAGAAGGGGAAAATACAAGAGGAGGGTGAGATTGCGAAGAGGGGAATGGAAAAGGGGAGATTCCGAGGGGAGTTAATGGGAGATTTTGAGAAAGAGAGAAATTGCAGAGGAAAAGTCGATGGAAAGTCACAGAAGACGAGGAAGAAAAAAAAAAGAAAAAAAAAGGAAAAACGAAATCAAGAAAAAATATATACATTGAGAAATAGGGAAAAGAAAAGAACAAAAACGATGAAAAGTAAAAATACATAAATGATACAAATCGAAGTACATAAACATTATACCCAGGAAGAGGAAAGGAAAAAAGGAAAATAAAGAGAAAAAGGGTACAAATCCCACACACCAAAGACTCCTCCAGACGTAGTACTTCCATCTCCTTTCCTTCCTTCCTCCTCCTCCTCCTCCTCCTCCTCCTCCTCCTCCTCCCCCTCCCCCTCCCCTTCCCCTTCCCCTTCCCCTTCCCCTTCCCCCTCCCCTTCCCCCTCCACCCAACCCACTCCCTACTTCCAACCCTCCCACACCCAAAAGTACCGCAAATACTCCCCTCCCCCTCCCCACCGGCCTCCATAACAAACCCCCTCCCTTCTCCCTCCCCCCCCCACCCCTCCCCAGTCCAGAAGCGTATCTCGGACCGCTTCATATCCGCTTGGGAGTCGGAATAAAAACCCGGGACGCGTGAGTGAATTAGCCATTAAGACGTCGACGGCGAGAGGGAGGGAGCGTGCGTCTCTGCGTCTAAGGGGGGGGGGAGGGGGGGTGAAGGAAGAGGATTGGGAGGGGGAGGGGGAGGGTGAAGGAAGAGGAGGGGGAGGGGGAGGGGGGGTGAAGGAAGAGGATAAGGAGGGGGAGGGGGGTGAAGGAAGAGGATAGGGAGGGGGAGGGGGAGGGTGAAGGAAAACGAGAGTGAAGGAGGAGGAGGAGGAGGAGGGGGATGGGGAAAGTGAAGGAAAACGAGAGTGAAGGAAGAGGAGGGTGAAGGAAGAGGAGGCAGAGGAGGGGGGAAAGAAGGAGAGGAAATAGAGGAAATGGAGGAAAAAGAGAAAAGAGAAATAGGGGTGGGGGGAGGAGGAGCAGGATGGAGAAGGGGAGAGGAGGAGGAGGAGGAGGAGAAATAGAACGAGGAAAAGAAGGGAGAGGAGAAGGGCAGTCCCCTCCTCTTTACTGCCATTGCACTTCGGCGGATTGGTCTCCTTTGCAACTTTGCAAGGACAGGATGGAACAAGCCCTAAGAGAAAAAGGAAAATAACACAAAAATTGATGATAAAGACGATCGAACAATAACAATAATTCGAAGAAGGCGGGCCTATCAATCAGACATCAAGAAAGAGAGAGAGAAGAAGAAGAAGAAGAAGAAGATGAAGTAGAAAAAAAAAAATATATATATATACATATATATATATATATATATATATATATATATATATATATATATACATAAATACAATGGTATTCTCTATTTACCCTCCTCCTTTTCCCTTGAATAAAACAAGGATGAATTCAGGCTGCTCACAAGACACTAGATTACGATCAAAACGGATATGAAAAAGTTCCTCCTCTTTTATGAAATCGGAGGGGGGGGGGAAGGGGGGGAGATGGAGAGGGGGAGGGGGGGAGAGGCGGGAAGCTGAAGGAGAAAGGGGGATATCAAGAGGGGAGGGGGGTGGAAGGGAGGGGGAAGGGGATGGGCGATGTGGGAATGGAAATGAAAAGGGGAAGGGCGCTTAGGGAATGGGAATGGAAAGCGGTGAGGTGGGAATGGGAAAGGGAGAGAAAGCAGAGGAGGTCAGAGAGAAGACGTGAGATAAGAGGGATGGATAGAAGAAAGATTGAGAGGCGAGAAGAGGAAAGAAGGAAGATGAAAGAAAAACGAGATAGGAGAGAGAGGAGAAAGACGGATAGGAGAGGAGGATAGAGGAACGAAAAAGAGAGAAGAAAAGATAGAAGAGGATAGACAATCGAAAGGGAGAGGAGAGGAGACAGAAGACGAGGACAGAAGAACAAAACGGAGAGAGAAAGATAGAAGAACGAGAGGAAGAGAAGAGGATAGAAGAACGAAAACGATAGAGGAAAAGAGAGAAGGATAAGAAGAACGGTGAGGAGAAAAAGAGAGAAGGATAAGAAGGACGGTGAGGAGAAAAAGAGAGAGAGAAAAAAAAAGTCGAGAGGCAACGGAATAGGAAAGAGAAGAAAAGAGGAGAAAGCGATAAAGGAGAGAAACATAAGGCAGGGAAGCCCATAATGACGACCAAATCAAGGCTCAGCCAAGCAACACTCTCCCAAGGATTTCTCGAGGATTTCGCCAAGATCAAATCCATTCAAGGGGGATTTGCCGGAGAGAAAAAAAAGTGTTTCGCTTTTCCCATCTCTCTCTCTATTATTTTTGTTTTCTTGTTTTCTCTTCACTTTCTCTATCTCTATTTATTTTCCTTTTTTTCTCCTCTCTCTCTCTTTTCTTTTCGTTTTCTCTTTCCCTCTCAATTCCCCTCTCCCTTCCACCATCACTATTACTCTTACTCCCCCTCTCTCTCATCCTCTCCCTCCTCCTCCCTCTCTCTTCCCCTTCCCTCTCCAACTCCTTCCTTCCTCCCTCCTCCTCCTCCTCCTCCTCCTCCTCCTCCTCCTCCTCCTCCTCCTCCTCCTCCTCCTCCTCTCCCTCCCTCTCCAACTCCTCCCTCCCTCTCCCTCTCCTCCTCTCCAACTCCCCTTCCCTCTCCAACTCCCCCTCACTCTCCAACTCCCCCTCCCTTCCTCCCTCCCCTTCCCTTTCCCTCTCCCTCTCCAACTCCTTCCTCCTCCTCTTCTTTACCCTCCTCCTCTCTCCCTCTCTAATCCGAAACTAATTTCAATAAGTGTTATTAGAGTCAGAGCTTCCCGAGTCTACGCCAGCGTACTTTAATGGCATATTTCAGCGTTCTAAGGAGTTTTGTAGAATGAGGAACATTAGTATGATTACTGTCTTTTATAGGGAGGAAAGGAAGGAAAGGGAGGAAAGGGAGGGAGGGAGGAAGTATGGAAGGGGGATGAGGGAGGGATGGATGGAAGGGGGATGAGGGAGAGAGGGAGGGAGTATGGAAGGAGGATGAGGGAGGGAGGGAGGAAATATGGAAGGGGGATGAGGGAGAGAGGGAGGGATGGAGGGAGGATGGAAGGGGGATGAGGGAGAGAGGGAGGGAGGGAGGGAGTATGGAAGGGGGATGAGGGAGAGAGGGAGGGAGGGAGGGAGTATGGGAGGGGGATGAGGGAGAGAGGGAGGGATGGATGGAAGGGGATGAGGGAGAGAGGGAGGAAGTATGGAAGGGGGATGAGGGAGAGAGGGAGGGAGGGAGTACGGAAGGGGATGAGGGAGAGACGGAGGGATGAAGGAGAAAGGGAGGGAGGGAGAGAGGGAGGGAGGGAGTATGGATGGGGGATGAGGGAAAGAGAGAGGGATGGAGGGAGTATGGGAGGGGGGAGAGGGAGAGAGGGATGGATGAAGGAGAGAGGAGGGAGGGAGACAGGGAGGAACAGGAGAGTGACAAACAGACAGACACACACACACTGAAAAGAGCAAAAGAAACAGTCGAAGAAACAATAAGAGAGAGAGAGTCACAAAAGAAACAGACAGATGAAGATAGGACGTGAGAGAAGGGGAAAAAAAGGAAAAAAAAACGGAGCCAGAACAACGTCGCCAAGAAAGCGTTTTAGACCAAAAAAATCAAGAAAAAAAAAAGAAATAAAATAAAGTGAGAGATTTCGGCGTGAGGAAGACGCCACATCAAGGTCGACCTCATCCAAGGGGAAGGAACAGGAGGACGGAATGGAACGGAGAGAAACAGGATGTGCTGAGGAGGGACTTTCGGAGGGCCGGTGGGAGGATGGAGGGATGGGGGGGGAGAGGGGAGGGGAGGGGAGGGAGCGTAAAAAGGGGAGAAGAAGGATAGGCTAAGAATGTAAAATAGGGGAGGGAGGAAGGGTAAGAGGTAGTAGTAAAGCACATAAAATTAGGGAGATGGAGAGAGAGAGAGTGAGAGGAGAAAGTAAGATCGTAAAAAGGGAAAGAGAGGAAGTTAGAAAAGGTGTGAATGAGATACAACACTGAAACGCATTACTTACATCTCTTGCTCTCTGATGTTATTCATTCTTATTCATATTTCTTCCACACTAGCTAAATAAACTCAGGAGAGGGAGGGTTAATGGGGTAAAGACGAGAAAGGGCTAAAGAGGGGAAGGGAGAGAAGAAATCTAAGCCCCTTGTTAAAAAGGACTGGGTGAAACGATGACCTAACAAAACACAGATCCTGTAATCCTCCGAATAAACATGTAAACAACAACATCAACAATGATGTTGATGTGAACACTACCACTCAAACAACAACAATAACAGAGAGGTACATAGTCTTTGTGGTCGAAGCCAACCACCAGACAACCCAAGTGCTCGACTCGTTCTCACACCCCGTCAACGTCGAATCGTCCGAGCCACGCGCCCATTCCGAGATGTCGACGTGAGAGTCGATGACGAGGGCCACAGGACGTGTCGACGGGGCGATAAGAAAGCTGTTGTCGATGGTCGAGCGCCCAAGGTCGAGATGGCATGGTGTGGGCGGCGGTCAAGACGTTTCGCTTCTTTTTTTCTTTTCTTTTCGTTATTTTCTATTCGGTTGTGGAGTGTGGGTCTTGTTGATGGAAAAAAGGGTTGGTCGGTCGTGTGTGATTTTTTTTTTCTCTCTCTCTGTGTTTCTGTCTTTTTTCTTCTATTTTTCTTCTTTTCTTTTCTTTTTTGAGGGTGCGAAAGGAGAGAAGGGGAGAAGAGGAAGATAAAAGATAATAAAAGAGGAGGAGCACATGGAACACGCAAGAACATCGAGGGGAAGCACCGGGGGGAAGGAAAGGAAAGAGAAGACAAAAATTCGAAAGGAGGAAAAACTAGAGAAAAGAAGAAGAGAAGAGAAGAGAAAAGACAAAAAGAGAGAAAAAAAAGAGAAATTAGAGAAGACAAAAGCCGAAAAGAAGAGAGAGGAGAAGAGTCTGGTAAAGTCAGATAAAATCTGGTCACGCTGGGTGGGGTTGAGATTGGGGGGCGGGGGCGGGGATGGGGGGTGGGGGGAAGATGGAGGTTACCGAAGGGCGGGCTATGATACCTGTAGTTATCACCGAGATGAGAGGCAACACCATAATATGTGACCCGGCCGAAGGAGGGGCGGCCCGACCCATGATGGACTGTCCCTTATCACAGACACCTTCAGTATCATTTTCACCGCTATTATAATCATAATAACCATCATTACCGCAAACATAAACATCGTTCTCTGCAACTGACATCGCAATAGCAACAAAGCCATTGCTAAATCCGAGCAAGAACATTCAACCAATTGTCAGCAGCTCACACAACCCAGGCTACGCTGACAGGGGCGCCCGCACACACTGTCTTATCGCGCGTTCTCGAAAAGGCACGTTTAAAATCCACAGAGATATATATACCCTCGAGATACTGTTGAGCGTGCGGGTGTGGAAGGGAAAGAGAGAAAAAAAGAAAAAAAGAAAGAGGGAGAGAGTGGGAGAATGGAGGACAAGGAATTGGGAATCTTAATAGAGGAATGCATTTCCTCTTCGTTGTTTTTTTATTTTTTCATCCTCGTATATTTATTTCATTTATTTACCTTTTCTTACGAAAATATTCAATTTCTCTTATTCTAATTCAAGGAAATAGGAATCCTGATATAAGAATGCATTTCCACTTCGTCTTTTTTTCATCCTCGTATATCTATATTATTTATTTACCTTTTCTTACGAAAATATTAAATCCTATTTTCTTCTTTCATTTAAGCGCTTCATTTTTTAAATCTCATCCTATTATCTTTCGTGTTCTTTTCGTCTATTATTTCAGCTACTTATCCTATTAGCCCTATAATCCTTCCAGCCATCAATCCTTTCAACTACCTATCCTTCAAGCCATCAGTCCTTTCAACTACCTATCCTTCAAGCCATCAATCCTTTCAACTACCTATCCTTCCAGCCAGCCATCAATCCTTTCAGCTACCTATCCTTCAAGCCATCAACCCTTCCGGCTATCTATCCTTTTATGTGTCTATTCTATAAGCCAGAGGAGGTAAGAGTGATATCACATGTACATTTTTACCTCCTGATTATTCTGTGAGAAAATCTACCGTGGATTTCCACTGGTCGAGTTTCAACCGTGGGAGAGGAGGAAGAAAAGGATGAGAAAGAGGAAAGGGAAGGAAGGAAGGAAGGGAGGGAGGAGGGAAGATAGAATGGAGATGAGAGGAGAGGGTGTGTGACCGCGCCAGGACCTTTCCTAAAAGTCCTGATGACCTTTTGTAACGTGGGTACAGGCGGAGGAACCCATTCATCGTCGACCCTGCCATCGGGCTCTTTATTTCTTCATCTCTCTCTCTCTCTCTCTCTTTCTCTGTCTCTCTCTCTCTCTGACTCTGACTGTGTCTCTCTCTTTCACTCTTTCTCACTCTCTCTCTCTGTCTCTCTCTCTCTCTCTGACTATGTCTCTCTCTTTCACTCTTTCTCACTCTCTCTCTCTCTCTTTCACTCTTCCTCACTCCCTCTCTCGTCCTCTCTTTTTCTGATTTCTCCCCCTCTCTCCTATTCCTTCTCCATCTTGCCCTTCCTCTGCCTCTCTCTCTCTCTCTCTCTCCCATAATTCATTACGGTCGTCGATCCTTCTGTAAAAAAAACCCGGCGTCCCCATCCTCATCAACCTTACGTCTTCCATCCACACTAGTATTTCACCGGACGACTCCTACGCCACCTCTTCCCCCGTCCCCCTCACCTCTACCCTTTTCCCATGCCCCCCCTTCCCCCTCCTTCCCTTTATGTACCGCTTGTACCCATTCTTTTTAATTCTGATTCTCTCGTTCCCATTCTCTTTCCCTTTTCCTTAGCTCCTCTTTCCTTACACATTTAACATTATATCTCCTCCTCCACCTTATATCCTTCTCTCCCCTTCCCTTGCACCCTTTACATTATATCTACTCCTCTCCCCCTTCAATCAGTGCCCCATCCCCGTAAACTCCTAACCCCCTCCCTCCCTCCCCCCCTTCCCCCCCTCCTCCTCCTTCCCCCCGCATCCGCTCGTACCTTGACGCTCGAGGCCATGTGCCGGTTCGAGAAATTTTCGATTCATTGACATCGGGTCCGGATTAGTGGTTCTCGTCCCGTAAAGAGGTTACAGTCTCAGTCAGTTTCTCTCTCTCTCTCTCTTTCTTTCTCTTTCTCTCATTCTCTCTCTCTCTCTTTCTCCTTCTCTCTTCCCCTCCTCTCTCTCTCTTTCTCCTTCTCTCTCTCTCTCTCTCTCTTTCTTTCTCCTTCTCTCTCTCTCTCTCTCTCTCTCTCTCTCTCTCTCTCTCTCTCTCTCTCTCTCTCTCCCTCCCCCCCCCCCCCCGTATCTCTCTCTTTCTCCTTCTCCCTCCCTCCCCCTTCCCTCTCTCTCTCTCTATTTCTCCTTCTCTCCCTCCCCCCCCCTTCCCTCTCTCTCTCTCTCTCTCTCTCTCTCTCTCTCTCTCTCTCTCTCTCTCTCTCTCTCTCTCTTTCTCCTTCTCTCTCTCTCTCTCGTTGAGCGCCGCGTCCCGTCCCGGCGTCCGTCAAAGGAATTAATGGGGCGAGATGGTTGCCTCTTGTTGCGCGTCCAGGATTTTTTTTTTTTTCTTATTTATTTTCGACATTTTGATCTTTCTTCAACATTTTCCTATGTTATCATTCTTTGCTTTATTTATTCAATGGTTATTTTTTTCTCACGTGTTCTTGTATCCCTGATTTTCATTCTCTTTTTTTCTTTTTTTCTTTCCTTATTCTCTCTTTCTTTCTTATTCTCTCATTCCATTTCTCTCCTATTCTTGGATTTTTTCTTTCTAAAATATTTTCGGGAGAGATGTGTAGCATTTCTCCATCGACCAAATGATCTATCTACGTCTTTTTTTAAGTTTAGGGGAATAAGAGAAAGGTAATGAAAAGGGGGTTTAAAAGAGGAGAAAATCAACTCCTTGTCCAAGGCTCAGGAGAATTCAGCGAAGGAGGCGAGGTACCTTTAATAATACTTGTTGTTGTTGTTGTTGTTGTTGTTTTCAATCATTATGATCTTACTAATTCATAACATTATACGAAAAAAACATAAAAAGCAAAACGAAAGAAAAAAAAGGAAAAAAATAATTCAAGAACATCACACACGATCACCTTACGAAGTAAAAAGAAAGAAAAAACAGAAAAGACAGAAAAAAGAAAAAAAAATGTGATCTTGCATTTCAAGTTTACGACTTCGAGGAAGAGCGTGTTGACAGTTAATGAAATGATTTCGAGATTCTCGGGGGCTACGGGGGTGAGGGGGTGGGGGGGGGTGCGAGGAAATCTTTATTTGGCGACGGTGCAAAAGCATCAGAAGCGCCGCCGATAGACATGGAGACGTGTCTTGGTATGATAATGGTTTCGGAGAGAGACCAGGAACTATAGAGAGGTTATAGTTATAGTTATTTATATAAGAATCTTATCTAGTCCTTCGGGAGAGACGAGTGAATGGATGCCTTTGGTCGCCGTGTTGTTGTTGTTGTTTGTTTGTGTTTTTTTTCGTGAATTCTGTATCTAAATTCCTGTTAAGATTTATTATTTTCATTATAGTAATAATGATTATCATTATCATCTTTATTATTGTCAAATAATCATCACTAGTTTTATTATTGTTATCGTTCTTATCATCATCTTGTATTTCTTTATCTCTTTCTATCTGGTATTTTTTTCTGCCTACTTTTACTTTTATCCTTTTATCTATTCCTCCCTCTCCCTCTTACTTGCTTTCGAATCTTCTCTCTCCCGTTTCCTCTCCTTATTACACTCACCCTACCCTACCCCCCCTCTCCTTCTCCTCCCTCCCACCCCAAAGCCTCCACGCCTCCTTCCCTAGCACCCTCCACCCCCTGCCCCCCCGCCTCTCCTCCCTCCCTAGCACCCTCCACCCCCTGCCCCCCTCCCCCTCTCCTCCTTCCCACCCCGAAACCCCCACGCCTCCTTCCCTAGCACCCTCCACTCCCTGCGCCCCTCCCCCCACCTCCGACCCCCTCCCGGCCAAGCCTTGAAGATAGCGCATGTCCGCCGATAATGGCCGAGCGCTGTCGCCGTTGTCCAGCCGCGTGTCATCATTACAACGACCTGACTGACGGCGAAACGAAGCAGAGGACACGACACGGCACATCAAGCACGACTGCCTGACCTTCACCCCCCTCCCCCCTCCCTTCCTACTCTCATACTCCAACTTCATCCCCTTCTTCCCGTTCTCCTCCCCACCCCTTCTCCTCCCATCCCACCCTATCCTCCATCCTGATCTTCCCTCTCCTCTCCTCCCCCTTCACCCTCCCATCAATCTCCCTTCGCCCTTCTACTCTACCCTTACCCTCTCCTCTCCTACCTTCACCCATCTCCCAACCCTATCGAGTCTTTTCCCCCTCTCTCTTTCTACCCCTTTCTCTCTCTCTTTCTCTCTCTCTCCTTCCCTCTCTCTCTTTCTCTCTCTATCTCTATCTCTCCCCCCCTCTCTCTATCTCTCTTCTTTTTTCTCTCTCTCTCTTTCTCTATTTATCTCTCTCTCTCTCTCTTTCGCGTCTTTGCATAGTGCATTCTTGGCCTTATATGAAGATGGTCCCTGGCGGTCATCTGGGATAGGAAGACTTTGAGGACGTGAGAAAGTGAAGTCATTTTGGTGTTTGTTTATTTGTGTTCTTGGGTGGAGGGGAGGAAAAATTGAGTGAAAGAGATGGATACTTCGGTATATTGATAGACCGAAAGAGAGAGAAAAAAGAAAAAAAAAGAGGAGAGAAGAGAGAAACAGACAGAGAGAGAGCTAGAACAGCCGTGGAGAGAGAAAGAGAGAGAGGGAGAGATAGAATAGCCGTGGAGAGAGAAAGAGAGAGAGGGAGAGATAGAACAGCCGTGGAGAGAGAAAGAAAGAGAGAGAGGGAGAGATAGAACAGCCATGGAGAGAGAAAGAGAGAGAGAGAATCAGAAGGTGCACAAATAAATATGCGATTGGAGTGAGCAAAAACAAATAAATAAAAGAATAAAAACAAACCAAGGAACAACAACCTCCATAAAGAAACAGAAGAACAGGACGAAATCAGAGATAAACTTAAAAAAGAGTATCTCAAAAAATGTGTAGCGATGACCTCTCCCCTCCCCCCCTTCCTCCACTTCCCCCCACCCCTCAACCACCAAGGCTTGTCAGTTGAAATTTTCATGATCTAAGACTTCTTCGGCGGCAACTGTGAAGACGGTGCAGACCCCACCCCCACCCCCACCCCCACCTCTTTTCCTTCCCCTTCCCCTCCCCTTTCCCTTCCTGCTCCTGCTGCTGCTCCTCGTGCTGCTCCTCCTCCTCCTCTTCCCCTTCCCCATTCCCTTCCCCCACCCAACCACCCCACTCCTCCTTCCCCCTTCCCCCCCTCCCTCTCCTCCTTCCCCTCCCCCTCCTCCTCTTCCTCCTCCTTCCCCTCCCCCTCCTCCTCTTCCTCCTCCTTCCCCTTCCCCTCCTCCTCCTCCTTCCCCCATCCCCTCCTCTTCCTCCTTCCCCCTCCTTCTCCTCCTCCTTCCCCCTCCTTCCCCACCCCCTCCTCCTTCTCCTACCCCTCTTTCCCTTCCCCCACCCAACCACCCACTCCTCGCTTTCCAAACTAAAACCACATTGTCCCTATAATCATCCCTAAAGTAGGGTTATGATATGGATTACAGCCGGTCAAGGTCTATCAAGAAGGTTTATGTTTTCGGACTCTGTCTCTTTGAGTTAGCTCTCTCTCTCTCTCTCTCTCTCTCTCTCTCTCTCTCTCTCTCTCTCTCTCTCTCTCTCTCTCTCTCTCTCTTTCTCTCTCTCTATTTTCTTTTTCTTCTTCTCCTTCCTCCCCTCTTTCTTTTACCTCTCCTTCTCCTTCTCCTATTCCATCTCCCTCTCCCCTTTATTTCTTTCCTCCCATTACTCTAAATTCCCTGTCCCTCTCCTTTTCTTTCTTTCTTAGTTCTCTACAACCTCCTCTCCTGCTCTTTCTCTTTCTTCTCTCCCTTTCTTTTCCTTTCCACCTCCCCCTCTCCCCCTTTTTTCCTTATCTCTCCCCTCACTCCCTCTCCCCTCTTCCTAATATTGACACGGTGATAAACAAGTACCCGCCAACCCACAACAAGACACCCACATCCATCTATTCCTAAAAAAATAAAAAATAAAAAAATCATATCCCTCCCTATCCCATTTTTTTTCTTATATACATTTATATCAATGAGTCGCATCGTTAATCTCGACAGCGATCAAATTACAGAAGGAGATAGACAAGATTTGCGTTTATAGTGGGCGCTCGGACCGTGTGAAAGTCCATGGTTGGTGTTGGTTGGGGGTGGGGGTGGGGGTGGAGGAGGGGAGATGGGGACGGACGTAAGGAGGGGGGGGAGGGGATGGGGACGGACAAGAGGGGGGGGGAGGATGGTATAGCGGCGGAAGGGAGTTGGGGGAAAGGATGGCAGGAAGGGTGGGTGGAGTAAAGGGAAAGGATGGTAGGGGAGGGGGGGAGTTAAGGGTTAAGGGAGAAGAGAGAAAGGGGAAAAGATGAAGAGTAGTAGAGGGTGAGGAGGAAGGGTATAATAAGGTGGGGGGGGGGGAGGAGGGAGGGAAGGAAAGGAATGGAAGATGACGCCATGACAACAAACCTAGAATGGAGCCAAATAACTCCGCTCTCTTCTGAATGCCTAGATTGTGACCACGAATAACCTCGGTCCTCCCTTTTTTTTTTAAGTTGACTCTAAATCTTTTTCTTCTCATATTAATTCCATCCTCTCTTTTTTTCTCTCTCTCAATCTTTTTTAATCTTGTTCCTAATTTATTTTTATATCTCAGCACTGGTGGGAACGAAGCCATGACAACATAACTGGAGCAAATATTTTTGTTTTTTTTTCCGCGTAATATCTTTTTATAACCGCGCTGGATGTCCTTTAATAACGATCTAAAGCGGATCCAGAAAACGCTGTTTATGAGTGACTCGACCCCCATCGTGATTGTAAAAGGGGCGGGAGTGAATGAAGACATTATGAAAGCGGAAGATTTGAATTATGAGAAATAGGATAAGATGGTAAAGGGTTAGAGAGAGGAGAAGGAGGGAGGGAGGGAGACAAAGAGAGAGTGAGATAGTAGAGAGAGAGAAAGAGAGAGATTGGGCGACAGAGAGAGAGAGAAAGAAACGAAGAAAAAAAAATACAACAGGAACATAAGGATACGAAAGAGAACCAGAAAATCGAAAAATAAAAAACACACACAAATAAAAAAACAAATTATCAATACCAAGAAAACAAACATAACAAAAACACACATACACCAAGAGAAAGAACCTCCACCGCCCCCCCCACTCAAAAAAAAAATCGATCTCAGAACGACACCAATAACAACAACCGATAAAAAACACGTTCAACTTTTAATACGGGAAGCCTTCTGATTTACACGTTTCTTTCGGAATATCATTAAGGGCCTCGTACCATATCGGTGGGGAAGATCGGAAACAAGAAGGAATAAAAAGAAGAGGAGGAAGAAGAGGAGGAGAAAGAGGGGGAGGAGGAGGAAGAAGAAGAGGATGAGGAAGAGGAGAAGAGGGAGGATGAGGAGAGGATGGAAAGGATAGTAAATGGAAAATTAATGAGAAAGAAGAGGATGGAGAAGAAGGAATAGGGGGGGAAGAGGAGAGAAACAGGAGGAAGAGGAGAAAAAAATAAGACCAAGATGAAAAGTAAAATAAAAATGACAAGCAAAGTAAAGAAAAAAAAACTATGAAAAAAAAAGAATTTGATACTGAAAAAAATGAAAAAAAAGAAACACAACTAAAAACACAAATAAAATAAATAAAAACGAGAACAAAAAAAACAGAAAAAAAGAAAAACAAACAGAAAAAAAAATCGAAAAAAATAACAAAAAACACGAAAAAAAAACAACTGCAAGAAAACGCGGTTTCCGGCACCCCGTCTTAAGAGCATCGTAAACGCGCCTCCGCCTCGTCGACAGTGTCTTCAAGGATGAATAATTTCTTCGTTTTTTTTTTCTTGTTCATATTTTGACTTTGAGGAATTTTAGAGATATATCTTTATTTCATTTTATTTACTTTTCTGATTTTAAAATAGTAACTGATTTTGTTATGGTGGTGGTGGTGGTGGTGGTAGTGGAGGTGGAGGTGAAGGTGGAGGTTGGAGGTGGAGGTGGTAGTATGCACTATTTCATTCCACCAACCCTTTCAACCCCACTAACCACTCCTACCATTCCCTTCCCCTCTACCTTCCCCCTTCCCCCAACTTCATCTCCTGTTCCTTCTTAACAAACACTCACAAAACACACACACACACACACACACACATACACACATACACAAACACACACACACACGCCCAATCTACTTACTGCTCCCTTCTCAGCAGCCAACAATACGATCCAACTCTCTCAGCCTTTGCCTCCGCTTGTCCTCCTAAAGCCTGTGTTTAGATGGGGGACGAAACCGGACTTTTTGGAGCATGGAAAATCTCTCTCTTCTTTCTTTTTTTTTCTTTTTTTATTTCTTCTCATGACGGGCATTTATTCTGAGTGGGGGGAGGGGTGAGAGGAAGAAGGAGGGAGGGAGGTTGTGGCAGAGGGAGGGGGATAAGGAGAGGGACTTTGACAAGCTTATTGAGACATGTAGCTAGAGAGAGAGAGAGAGAGAGAGAGAGAGAGAGAGAGAGAGAGAAAGAAAGAGAGAGAGAGAGAGAGAGAGAGAAAGAAAGAGAGAAAGAGAGAGAGAGGGGGGAGGACACAGAAATTAGAAAGGGGATGGAGGGAGTGGGAAAAAGGGGGAAATAGAACGAGGGAAAAGCGGTGGAGGGAAAGGGAGTAGGAGGAGGAAAAAGGAGATAAACAAAGCCCTCTCCTTCGGGATCTCCTGTCGGAATCGTGGCTTGTTTGCTCGTCGATTGCGTCGGTAAACAAATCGACTCCAGGAACACACACACACACACACACACACACACACACACACACACACACACACACACACACACACACACACACACACACACGTGTACACAGCAACAAGTAAACATAAGAACTTGGGCGATCGAGAACCTCCCGTAATGATAAATAAACAAGATTTGTTTCAAAAAAGAAGAAAAAAAATGAAGTATTCTGTAAACACATTCAACACACAAATGCGTTTTCCATGACAACAACCACTTTTGATATAAACGTTATTCAAGCGACCTCTCTACCCTTTAGAGTACGAGGATTTACATTTTCACTTTATGTGTATATCTATATCTATCTATCTTATATATATATATATATATATATATATATATATATATATATATATATATATATCAACATACACATATATAATTGTACACGTGTCGCTCGCTCTGTCTGTCTGTTTGTCTGTCTGTCTGTCTGTCTGTCTGTCTGTCTGTCTGTCTGTCTGTCTGTCTGTCTGTCTGTCTGTCTGTCTGTCTGCCTACCTACCTGCCAGACTGTCTATCTATCTGTCCACTCATCCCTATATTTCTTCACTCTTATATCTCTTCTTTCCTATCACCTCCCCCCATTCTCCTGACTCTTCCTCTCTCCTCCTTTCGCGCCTCGAGCTTGTTTAGGAATCTCCTTAGAAGGACGACGCGCCTTCCACCTCCCTTCCCCCTTCCCTGCCCCCTCCCCTTCCTCTCCTCCCCCCCCTTCCCCTTCCTCTTCCCCTCCTAAGAAATCTGTTCGCTGCCTGAGACATCCTTCTCCTTTTACCACAAGTACCGTGGTTACGATACCATAAAAGACGCTCGTATTTTCCCCTCCCCTCTTTCTATCCCCTCTTCCCACCCTCTTATTCCCTTTCTCTTTTTATCTCTCCTCTTCTTCTCCTTATGTCTCTTTTGGTTTTTCCTATTCCTCTTGATTATTCAGCTCTATCCTTTTTTTCTTCTTCTTCTTCCCCCACCTCTATCATTTCCTTTTTTCCTTTACATTTTCCTTATTTTCTTCCTCTTCCTTCTCCCTCATTCTTCATCCTTTTCTCATCCCCTCCCTACTCTCCTTACCTTTCCCATCAAAACTTTTCCCCTGTTTTCATAGTCTTTTCCCTTCATTCCTTTTATTTTTTTTTTCTTCTTTTCCTTATTCTTCCTCTTCTTTCTTCCTTTCTTTTCTCCCCCTCCCGTCTCCTCCCCTCTCCATCTCCCTCCTCTCTACTCCTCCTTTCCCTCCTCCTCTTTCCCCTCTCCTCCTCCCCTCCCCTCTCCTCCTCTCCCCTTCTCCCTCCTTCCCCTCCCCTCCTCTCCTCCTTCCCCTCTCCTCCTCCTTCCCTCCTCTCTACTCCTCTTTCCCTCCCCTCTCCTCCTCCTCCCTCCCTCCGTCCCCTCCCCTCCCCTCTCCATCTCCCTCCTCTCTACTCCTCTTTCCCTCCCCTCTCCTCCACCTCCTCCTCCCTCCCCTCATCCCTCCTTCCTTCCCCTCCCCTCCACTCTCCTCCTCCCTCCGTCCCCTCCCCTCCCCTCCCCTCCTCCTTCCTTCCTTTCCTTCCCCTCCCCTCCCCTCCTCTCCCCTCTCCTCCTCCTTCCGTCCCCTCCCCTCTCCTTTCCTCCTCCCCTCTCCTCCTCCGTCCCCTCCCCTTCCCTCCGTCCCTCCCCACCCCTCTCCTCCTCCGTCCCCTCCCCTCCTTTTAAAGAGACGGAGCAGACACATACACATCGGGCACAGCTGGCAGGTCGAGAAGAAATTCCAAAGCTCCCGGACTTAATTACAAACAAGATTTGAGTTGCTGGCTTTCAAGGCGGTCAAGAAAGGGGCCCAGAAGGAAGAGGTCGAGAACTAAGGAGGCGGTCAAGACAGGTCAAGACAGGTCGAGACAGGTCAAGACAGGTCAAGACAGGTCGAGACAGAAGCAGATTTTTAGAATTCTTTTTTTTTTTCTCTCTCTCTCTCTCCTTCGTTTTTTGTTTAGTTCTTTTTATTTTTTTCATCTCCTATTCCAAAAAAACGCGAGAGGAAGGAAGGGAAATATATATATATATATAAAAGAGCCGCACATCCTTAGCTTAATCTATTTTTTTCCTTATCTTCTATGATAAACTAATCTACCAAAAAACAAATACAAAAAATATCACAAAAACGCTAACAAAAAAACAAAAACAAAAAATACACAGCAAAACTTATAGAATCAACTCAAACCCCTTCCCTTCAAGTCATCAGTTTTTTTTTCTCTCTATCTAATACCATCACATTTTTTCCCCTAGATTTTTTTCTTGGTAGCTTTTCTCTCCCCGTTTATTATCTCTCTCTCTCTCTCTCTCTCTCTCTCTCTCTCTCTCTCCTTCTGTCCCTCTCCTTCTCTCCATCTTTCTCTCTCCCTCCCCGTCTTTCCCTCTTCCGTTTATTACCCTCTCTCTCTCTCTCTCTCTCTCTCTCTCTCTCTCTCTCTCTCTCTCTCTCTCTCTCTCTCTCTCTCTACTTCTTTCCCTCTCCTTCTTGTCCCTGTTCCTCTCCCTCTCTCCATCTTTCTCTCTCCCTCCCCGTCTCTTCCACTTCCCTTTCTCTCTTCCTCTCCTTCTCTCCCTCTCTCTATCCCACTTTTTTTGTTCAAAGAATCAAGGTACATAGTTAGCACCGCAGGTAGAGGGAGGGGAAGCCATAAACCACATAATAATTACCATGATAAGAACTTTTCGCGTCGCCAAGACCCGACACTTCTCTCGGGTTGGGGTGAAAAGGGGGTGATGGGGGTGGGGGGGGTGAGAGGGGGGAAGGGCGGGGGCTAAGGGTGGTGATGAGGGAGGGAGAGAAAGAGAGAGAGAGAGCGAACAGATAAAAAAAAATAAAAATAAAGAAACTAACCCAAGCGATTAAGAAAAAGAAAAAGACAGGGATAGAGAGAGAGAGAGAAAGAGATAGAAGAAGAAGAAGGAAAAAAAAAAGACCTACGAAGGACCGACAACCCGACGTCAGAGTCTAAGCGAGACCAGCTGTGACATCATCAGATAAAGGACAGCGCGGACAGCATACCCACGGACACCCGCTAACAACCGTTGCATTTTGGTTCTTATTTTTAGCAAGCTTATCGTCTGGTATCTTCATCTAAGTGCTCCTTATCGTGCTGGTTCTGTTTTACCATCGGCGCTCTTTTATTACGAAAATGATTTTTTAAAATTATTATTGCTGTTATTAATTTTATTTATTATTATTATCATTGTTACTGTTATTGTTATCATCATTATTATAATCATTATCATCATCGTCAATACTATCTCGATTATTGTTATTGTTATAATTTTATGATTGTTTTATTAAAATTAGTATTATGATATTATCACCATTATCATTCTTATCATCATTAACACTATTGTTGTTTACGTTGTTCCTGGTTTCACCACCTTAATAATCATTGCTATCATCGTCATTATTATAATTATTATTGTGTTTTATGGAACAGTAACTCTTGCAACCTTCAGTTAATCCTACACTTATCATAATTAATAATGCGATCATAATCATAACGCTAAATATTATAGCTGTCAAGAGCTTAGCTGTTGTTCACATTATGATTCTTCTTCTCATGAAATCTTTTTCTCTTTTTTTTTTCTTGTTCCTCTTTCTCTTCTGTTTTTTCTTCTGCTCCTATTCCTTCTTTCTTTTCCTCTTCAGTCTATATTCTCCTTTTGTTCTTTCTCATTGTGCTCCTCTTTCTCTTTCTTTATCTCCTCTTCTCTTTACCCCCTTCCTTCTTTTAATTATCTTTCTACTCTTGCCTTTCTTCTTCTCCTCTCTTCCACCTTCTTCTCATTATTACTATTTAGCTTCTTCTTTTATTTATTCGTCTTGCTCTTCTTCTCCTTCCTCTTCCTCCTCCTCCACCTCCTGCCTCCTACCTCCTCCCTCCTATCCCCCTTTCCCCTTTCCCCTTTCCCCCTTCCCCTTTCCCCTTCCCTCTTCCCCTCCCTCCTCCCTCCTTCCTATACCTCCTCTTCATTATTCTCTTCCTCCTCCTCCTCCTCCTCCTCCTCCTCCTCCTCCTCCTTCTCCTTCTCCTTCTCCTTTCTCGTCCTCCCGTCCTGTTCTCCTTTCACTTCCTTCTCTTTGCTCCTTTCTCCATCCTCATTTCTCTCTTTCTCTATATTCCTGCTTTCCTTTTTTTCTACCTTTCCCTCTTCGCCTCTTCCCATCTTCCTCCCCCTTTCCTCTTTCCTCCCCCTCCTCCTTCCCTCCTCCTCCTTCCTCTACCATCTTCATTCTCCTCCTCCTCCTCCTCCTCCTCCTCCTCCTCCTCCTCCTCCTCCTCCTCCTCCTCCTCCTCCTCCTCCTCCTCCTCCTCCTATTCCTCCTCCTCTTCCTCTTCTTCTTCTTTTAGGGCAAGGATCTTCACAAATTGCACGTTCCATAAAGAACCCCCGACGCCCCGCCCCGCCTCGCAGCCACAGAGAAAGGACGGAGGGAGCATCGGAGAGACACGAAGATCAAGTCATGGTCCCAAAATCTCATGACAAAGCTAAAAACTCTTTTATCTCTCTCCTTATCTCTCGGGGTAGTTCTCGATTCGTGTCGTACGTGCACCTTTTCGTCTATGTTTGTTTCTGTTTGTATTTCTTTCTTTTGATTTTTTTTTTTCTTCTATGTTTCGATCTCTTTCCTTTTCTTCTTTTCCTCGTTTCTCTTCTCTTTTCTTTTCTCTTCTCTTCTCTCTCTCTTTTTCTATACCTCACCTCGCATCGCAATGCCTCGCCTCCTCCTCCCTTCTCCTCTCCTCTCCTTTCCTCTCCTCTCCTCTCCTCCCTTCTCCTCTCCTCCCTTCTCCTCTCCTCCTTTCTCCTCTCCTCCCTTCTCCTCTCCTCCCTTCTCCTCTCCTCTCCTTTCCTCTCCTCTCCACTCCTCTCCTCCCTTCTCCTCACTTCCACTCTCCTCCACATCTCCCTCTATCTAATTATATCTACCTATCTCTCATCTCTCCCCCTCCTTCTCCCACTCCCACTCCCTTTGGCGTCTCTCCTCCAGTATATACTTACCCGAAATCACACCTTTACGAGACAGACAGCGAAATTCTCACCTCCTGAAACATAAGAACGAAAACATTAGATGGAGAGAAAAAAAATAATGCGTAATATGTATTTTTTTTTCTTTTTTTTTAGTTCTAAAAAGAAAAGAGTGTGGATAGTCAAGTTATTATGATGATGATGATGATGATGATTTCTCTCTCTCTCTCTCTCTCTCTCTCTCTCTCTCTCTCTCTCTCTCTCTCTCTCTCTCTCTCTCTCTCTCTCTCTCTCTCTCTCTCTCTCTCTCTCTCTCTCTCTTTCTCTCTCTCTCTCTCTCTCTCTCTCTCTCTCTCTCTCTCTCTCTCTCTCTCTCTCTCCCTCTCTCTCTTTCTATTTCTCCTTCTCTCCCTCCCTCTCCCTCCCTCTCCCTCTTTCTCCCTCTCTCTCTTTCTATTTCTCTCCCCCTCTCTCTTTCTATTTCTCTTTCTATTTCTCTTTCTCTCCCTTTCCCATCCCTTTCCTTCTTCCCCGACCCCTCTCCCTCAAAAAAGGAAGGAAAATCATGAAAACCATGTCTTCGCTCCTGATGAAAATAGACCAAAAAATATATATATACGTATAATAAATAAAGAACATCCCATTGTTTTCATCAAACAGGACGAGCCACCAATTGGCCAGGTGGGGTTATGGGCCTACCCATAATTATCCCATCAATTTGGACTAATCCATTAAACCATAGAGCGACTGATTAGACACTGAACCTGGAGGTTCGCAATCATCCTAAGATGTCGAATAAGAAGGGGTAACGGAAGCAATATTTTTTTTTCCTTTTTTTTTTTTTTTTTACTTGATTATAGTCATCGTCATCACCATTAACACCTCCATCATCATCATCATCATCATCATCCTCAACACCATCATCACCATCAATGCACTGCTTGTCTTGTGCAACGAGAAACATTTATTTATCAAGTGAGCACAAGCAAAAAACAACAACAACAACATCAACATCAACACCAACAGTAACAGAAGAGCAA
>NW_028234414.1:45193856-45203856 GCF_977035675.1 Penaeus japonicus | reverse complement strand
TCCTTAAATAGCACGTGATCTCAAACTGCCAACGTCGGGTAATATTGTAAGAAGAGCGAAAGGGTAGAAAAGAAGAAGAAGAAGAAGAAGAAGAAGAAGAAGAAGAAGAAGAAGAAGAAGAAGAAGAAGAAGAAGAAGAAGAAGAAGAAGAGAAGAAGAAGAAGAAGAAGAAGAAGAAGAAGAAGAAGAAGAAGAAGAAGAAGAAGAAGAAGAAGAAGAAGAAAGGAAAGAAGAAGAAGAAGAGGAAGAAGAAGAAGAAGAAGAAGAAGAAGAAGAAGAAGAAGAAGAAGAAAAAGAAGAAGAAGAGGAAGAAAGAAAAGATAAAAAAGAAGTAAAAAAGAAGAAGAAGAAGAAAAAAAATAAAAATAAAAATAAAAAGGAACATGCTCGGTTAAGAACACGCGACGAAAAACGAAAGGATATTTAAGACGTATCATGTTACATTTTGAGTAATGATAAGTGTTTTTTTTTTTGTTTTTTTTTTTTTATTGCATTTCCTTTTTTCGTATGAGGTAGCAATCTTTATTTATTTATTTACTTTTCTTTGTCTCTTTTTTTCTTTCTTTCTTTCTCTGTCTCTCTGTTTTGTTTCTCTCTCTCTTTCTCTTTCTTTCTCTCTCTCTCTCTCTCTCTCTCTCTCTCTCTCTCTCTCTCTCTCTCTCTCTCTCTCTCTCTCTCTCTCTCTCTCTCTCTCTTATCCCTCCTCATGAAAACACAGCCCTCCTTCCCACCCGTCCCTCCTCCACCCTCCTTCCCACCCTCCTCATCCCTCCTCCACCCTCCTCCTCATCACTCCTCCTCACCACAACACAGCCCTCCTTCCCACCCATCACTCCTCAGCCCTCCACCCTCCCCATCCCTCCTCCACCCTCCTCCACCCTCCTCATCACTCCTCAGCCCTCCTTCCCACCCATCTCTCCTCCACCCTCCTCCACCCTCCTTCCCACCCCATCCCTCCCCATTCCTCCTCCACCCTCCCCATCCCTCCACATCACAACACAGCCCTCCTTCCCACCCATCTCTCCTCCACCCTCCCCATCCCTCCTCATCCTTCCCCATCCCTCCTCATCACACCTCCTCCACCCTCCTCATCACTCCACAAGCCCTCCTGACCACCCATCTCTCCTCCTCCTCCCGCAGATCCTGGTGGCGTCGGCGGAGGAAGCAGCTGAGTACGAGGAAGTGGACGTCGACCCAGGACACCCGATCCTGCCTGACATGCGCTTCAGCAAGGACCGTGGGTTCCTCTATGTTATCTCCACGAGCAAGGTAAGGAAAAGAATTGGGGCTGGGGGGTTAAGAAGGGTGGGGGGTGGGGGTTAGAAAGGGTGTTGGGGGTTAGGAAGGGGGATTTGGGTGGGTGTGGGGGGTTAGAGGAGTTGGGTGTGTGTTTCTTTGTTTCAGCAAGGACCGCGGTTTCCTCTTATGTTATTTCCACGAGTAAGGTAAGGAAAAGAATTGGGGTTTGGGGGTTAGGTAGGGGGGTTGGGGGTTAGGAAGGGGGGTTTGGGTGGGTGTATAGGGGTTATAGGGGTTGGGTGTGTGTTTGTTTGTTTCAGGAAGGACCGCTGTTTCCTCTGTGTTATCTCCACGAGCAAGGTAAGGAAAAGAATTAGGGTTTGGGGGGGTTGGGGTTAGGAAGGGGGGTTTGGATGGGTGTTGGGGGATATAGAGGTGGGTGGGGATACAGGGGTGGGTTGGGTATGTGGAAATAAAGAGCGTGAAACCAAAAAAACAGAAGAAAATTTGAAAATAAAAATAAAATAAAGTCAATGAGAGAGAGAGAGAGAGAGAGAGAGAGAGAGAGAGAGAGAGAGAGAGAGAGAGAGAGAGAGAGAGAGAGAGAGAGAGAGAGAGAGAGAGAGAGAGAGAGGATGGGGATAGGTTGGCTAAGACGATAAGATAGAAGAGCCAGCTGTATATGGTCAAACCAGCTGTTCTTCGGAAGTGAGCCAGCTGGACTCTCGCGCAGAAGGAGGAAAGGAGGAGAGAGGAGGGAAGAAGAGGATGGGAACATAGAGAGAAGAAAAGAGGACAAAAGAAGAGGTAAGACGGAAATGGAGGGGAAGAAGAAGAAAGGAAGGAGGTGAGAGGGAAGGAAGAAGGAAGGAGGAAGAGATAAGAGGGAAATGGAGGGGAAGAAGAAGATAAGAAGGAGGAGAGAGAAAGAGAGTTAGAAGAAAGTATGAGCTGAAAGGGAAGGATAGGTAGAAGGAGGAAATAGGAAGGGAAGGAGGAAGAAAGAAAACAAAAGAAGAATAAAGGAAGGGGACAGTAGGAGAGATGAAAAGAAGAGATTAGTTGTGAGAGATTGGGGTAGATAAGGAGGAATAGAACACAATCTGAAATAAAGGAGAGAGTGGAAACAAAGAAGAGGAAGAGAACAATCGATGTAAAATAATGAGAAAGAGAAACAAAGATAGATTGACCAAAATAGATATCTTGGAGTAAGAAAGCCAATAACTGAAAGAAAAACAGGTAAAGAAGATAAAAAAGAGATACATAAGATAAAATAATAATAAACAAGATAAAAATAAAAATAAAGATAATACAAAAAATAAAAAGAGAGGAAAGAAAAGGGAAAGGGATATAATAGAATAAATGCGAGTATATATTTCATGCAGATATGCGTGTCTGGCTCTCTTATCTATCTGCCTTCCTACCCTTCTATCTCTCTATCAATCTATCTATCTCTCTGTCTATCTATATATTTATCAGTTAAATCACTATATTTAACTATTTATCTATCCGTCTGTCTACTCATCCATCTATCAACCAATCAATCTGTCAGTCTATAAAACTTTTATCTATCTGTCAATCAGTCTATATAACTATATCTATATCTCTCAATCTCTCTCCCTCTCCTTCCCTCCCTCCTTCGCCCATTCTCTCCCTCTTCCTGCTTTCCCCATCCCCGCCCTACCTTCCTCTTTCCTTCCTTTATCTCCTTCATTTCCCTTTCCTCCCTCTACCTCATTCTTTTTCCTTCCCTCCCTCAACTTCCTTCCCCCTATCCATCTACAAGACTATCTATCCATCAGTTTATCAGTGACCCGCGGATAGCCGGCGAGGATCGGTGTTTCGTGGGGCCGTTATGGGATAGTTTGGCGGAGATGTTGGCGCGCGGCTTTTGTTTTAGCGGGTCGGGTCGTTACGGGTGATTTAGTCCTCGTCGGTACGTATTGCTTCAGGACGATCTTGTTTTTTTTTTTTTTTTTTTTTTTTTTTTTTTTGGGGGGGGGGGGGTGGGGGGGGTAGGGGATGGGGTTGGGGATGGGGATGAGGGGTCTTTCTTGATATATTTTTTTCTTCTTCTTTTGAGATTGTTTTGTTTTTTGTTTTTCGGGTTGTTCGTTCGTTTTCCTTATTTTTCATATTCCTTTCTCCTCTCTTCTCTGTTTCTGTTTCTTTCTCTCTTTCCCTTTCTCTTTCTCTTTCTCTCTGTCTCTCTCACTCTCTATATTCTCACTCATTCCTCCTCCATCCTCTCTCTCTCCCTCCACCCCACCCTCTCCACCACCTCCAATACCCCCTCCCCGCCTCCACCACCCTCAAACTCCCACCTCCTTCCCTTCCCACTTCCCTCCCCTTCCCTCCCTCCCTCCCCTCCCACTCTCCACGCCCACCCCTAATAAGAACATTATTCAATCTAAACTGAGTCTATTTACACCACCTTTACCCCCACTCACCCTCCACCTCCTCCGTGCCTTTCTCATTGGTGCCACGCAGCTATGCCCTCGCAGTCGGTGTTTTCGCTTCGTTACTCCCTTTGACACGCACGCACACGCGCAAACACGCACGCACACCCATGCCCCTGTCTATTACCCTTGTGAATATAGACACAGAGGGTGCATTATGGCGGGCAGGTCTCCTATCAACTTGCTTTAAATGGAATGATATTTTTTTCTATCTCTTTTTTTTCTCTTTCTCATGCTTTTATTCTTTGGATTATGGTCGGTTTTATTTTATTTTTTATTGTTTTTTTCGTGTGTTTTTTTCAGTGTAATTTCCCCTGTGATCTTTTGATGAGCTCTTGTTTATGTCGTGAAAATCCCGTGGCGTTTTGTTTCGTTGAGTTTTGTAATTAGTTAGTATGGTCGTTTTGACTCGTGTGTAACTCTCTCTCTTTCTCTCTCTCTCTCTTTCTCTCTCTCTCTCTCTCTTTCTCTCTTCCTCTTTCTCTCTCTCTCTCTCTCTTTCTCTCTTCCTCTTTCTCTCTCTCTCTCTCTCTCTCTCTCTCTCTCTCTCTCTCTCTCTCTCTCTCTCTCTCTCTCTTTCTCTCTCTCTCTCTCTCTCTCTCTCTCTCTCTCTCTCTCTCTCTCTCTCTCTCTCTCTCTCTCTCTCTCTCTCTCTCTCTCTCTCTCTCTCTCTCTCTCTCTCTCTCTCTCTCTCTCTCTCTCTCTTCTAGTCCCCTATAAATCATTTTTTGATGTAATTTTTGTTCTCAAAGTATTTTTTTCCGTTTTAGTTCCCCCCTTCCTCTTGTGTCCCAACTTTCCCTTCATCTTTATTCTTGCCCCTTACCCCCTCCCCCTTTTTTTCGCCCCCCCCCTTCGGATCTTACCCCTCTTTAATTCTCCTTTTCTCCTCTTTCACCTTTCTTTTCACCCCTCTTCCTTCTTCTTACCCTACTTCCTTCCCTCTTCCCCACTCTCTACCCCCTTTCCCCATTCCCTCTCCTCCCACTCCTCCACCTTCCCCACCCCCCACTCCCTCCTCCCTCTCTCCACTCCCTCCTCCCTCTCTCCTCCCCCTCTCTCACCTCCCACCACCCACTCCCCCACCTCCCACTCCCTCCTCCCACCCCACTCCCTCTCTCCTCCCCCTCTCCCACCCCCATCCACCCCCACTCCCTCCTCCCGCCCCACCCCCACTCCTCCCCCCCTTTCCCACCCCCACCCACCCCCTCCCCCCCTTCGACCGAGCCCTATAGCGTGTCCTGAGTCATCGTCGAGGCTCCGGTCCCCAAGAACGCTATTCATATTATTCTGTGTCTTCATTATCAGCTGTTTGTTGTCTTCCTTCGTCTCTTGCTTCCTCTTTTTTTTTGTTCCTTATATTGGATTTAGAGGTATTTTTGTAAATATATATATTTTTTGTTTTGGTGTTTTGTTGTTTTGTTATTCGTATTGTTTTTTTTTCTTTCTTTCTTTCACTATCCTCCTCCTTGTTGTTGTCGTTGTCCCCCTCCCCCTCCCCCTCCCCCTCCCCCTCCCCCTCTCCCCTCCCCCTCCCCCTCCCCCTCCCCCTCCCCCTCACACAGGAGCATCCCTAAGCGACCACCTTGGATCCACGTGCCGGGGTGGGGGGTGGGGTGGGGGGGAGAACATCTAAAAGAAAGACCGTCTAAAAGAGATACGTCTTTAAGAGAGACGTCATAAGGAGAGACGTCTTATGGAGAGACGTCTAAACGAGATACGTCTAAAAGAAAGACCGTCTAAAAGAGAAACGTCTAAAAGAGATACGTCTTAAAGAGAAACGTCTAAAAGAGAAACGTCTAAAAGAGAGACGTCTAAACGAGAGACGTCATAAGGAGAGACGTCTAAAAGAGACTTAAAAAGTCTTAAAGAGAGACGTCTAAACGAGAGACGTCATAAGGAGCGATGTCTAAAAGAGACTTAAAAAATCTCAAAGAGAGACGTCTCACTTGCTCAAGAGCGTGTAAAGTCATGTCTGAACAGCCAGTCCACTTAACAGTGAGTCACAGACGAAAATAAAGAGAACGTGATATCTTTTCTACGCGGTGCCTTTCTTTCTCTTTGGTATATTTCTCTCTCTTTTTTTCTGTGCTCTCTTTCTTCTTCTTTTTTCTGTTTCTTTTTCTGCCTTAACTTCTTGTTGTTCTTGTTTTTCTTCTTCGTTTGCTTCGTTTCTTTATCTTCTTTTCCTTTCGTCTTTATTCACCTTCTTCTTCTTTCTCTTTTTTTTTCTTCCTCTTCTTCTACTCCCGCTTCCTTGCATAAATGGAGAGAGAAGAGAAGAGAAGAGAAGAGAAGAGAAGAGAAAAGAAGAGAAAGAGAGAGAGAGAGAGAGAGAGAGAGAGAGAGAGAGAGAGAGAGAGAGAGAGAGAGAGAGAGAGAGAGAGAGAGAGAGAGAGAAGAGAAAGAAGAGAGAGAGAGAAAGAGAGAGACAGAGAGAGAGACAGAGAGACAGAGAGAGAGAACGAGAGAACGAGAGAAAGAGAGAGAACGAGAGAACGAGAGTGAACGAGAGAAAGAAGAAAGAGCGAGAGAGAGAATACACTTGATCAAGTATTCTAATATTCCTTTTAGATGAACCACTTCACACCTCGGTTGCCTTTTTGCCTTATCGTCATTCGTATCAATAATAAACAATATATATTAGAAAGGACTATAATAGTAATAAACAATATGAGTTAATCAATAAAAAAAAACGAAAAGGGGAAAATACTAGTAATAAAATCTAGAATACGATGTCTGTCGAAACAGGAAAAAAATAGTAAAATGTTTAGATTATAAAACTTTTCGTGAAAATGGATTGAATGAATTATATTGCGTCTATAATATTGTCGGAAATGATTATGATGAATATGATGCTGTAATTACAAAGTAAATATTTGTGATTGATTGATTGATAAATGAGTAATGAGAGTGCGAGTTTAAAGGTGAGGCCACGGGAGGGAGACAAAAGGATCTGTTTGTGTGTGCGTGAGAGGGAGAGGGAGAGGGAGAGAGAGAGAGGGAAGGGGGAAAGGGAGAGGGAGAGGGAGAGAGAGAGGGAGAGGGAGAGGGAAGGGGGAAAGGGAGAGAGAGAGGGTGAGGGAGGGGGAGAGGGTGAGGGTGAGGGAGGGGGAGGGGGAGAGGGAGAGGGAGAGGGAGAGGTGTATGTGTGATTGAGTGAGAGAGATAGATAGATAGATAGAGAGAGAGAGAGAGAGAGAGAGAGAGAGAGAGAGAGAGAGAGAGAGAGAGAGAGAGAGAGAGAGAGAGAGAGAGAGAGAGAGAGAGAGAAAAAAAGAATGTATGTGTGTGTGTGTCTGTGTGCGTTCGTATATATGTGTCTGCAAGCTTGAATCTATGTCTGTACGCGCGTACATGTGCAAGTGTCGTGCCCATGTGCGTCTGTATATCCATGTGCGCTTTTTTTGTGTTTGTGTACATCCCATGATCCCGCCCCGTGCAACCCTGAGAAGCTGTCAGGTTTGCTCAGCTGTCCTTCTAAGAAACCACTACTTATAGGAGTTAATTCCTTGAGTAGGATCCAGCCGACTGCCTTAGCGAGACGGGTTGGAGGATCGAGCGGAAGGATTCTTGGTCCGTTGAAGGATTGGTAGGGTGGTGGGGAGGGGGGTTGGGGTGGGGGTGGAGGTTAGAGGGTGGGTGGTGGGGGTGGGGGTTAGGGGGATAGGGGGTGGTGTGGGGGCGGGTAAGGTGACGGAAGAAAGAAAGATAGAAAGAAAGAAAAAATAGATAAATAAAGAGGTGGGGGCGGGTAAGGTATGAAAAGGGGGGAGGGTAATGGAAGAAAGAACGATAGAAAGAAAGAAAGAAAAAAAAAGAATAAATAAATAAATAAAGAAAACGGAAACAGAAAAAAGAGAGAGGTGGAGGGAGGGGGGGTAACTGAGGGAAGGAAGATAGAAGAATAAGAATAAGAATAAAAAGAAGGAAGAGGCAGGTGGGGGTAGGGGGTAGGGGGTAGAGGGGGGTGAGAATACCCCTTGGACTCGGACCTTCTTGTGATTTAAGTGCATCGAAAACCGATCGTCGGGGATTTAGTTAACGCGTCTTCTCCTGTTGACTTGGGAGTCCTTCGAGATGTTGGCCAGGGGGAAGGGGGGTGAGGGGCAGGGGGGGGCAGGGAGGGAGATATCTAGAGGGTTGAAGGATGGAAGGATGGAGGGCGAGAGGGAGGAGGTGGAAGAGGTGGCGTGGCGTGGAGTGGAGTGGGGGTGAAAAGGTTTAGGGAAGGGGTGGGGTTGGGGTGAAGGGTGATGGAGGGCGAGAGGGAGGGAGTGGGAGAGGTGGAGTGGGGTATGGGTGAGGGGTGAGGGAGGGCGAGAGGGAGGGAGTGGGAGAGGTAGAATGGGGTATGGGTGAGGGTTGAAGGAGGGCGAGAGGGAGGGAATGGGAGAGGTGGAGTGGGGTTGGGGTGAGGGGTGAGGGAGGGCGAGAGGGAGGGAGTGGGAGAGGTGGAGTGGGGTATGGGTGAGGGGTGAGGGAGGTTGAGGGGGGGGGGTAAAGGTAGCGTAAGTACAGGAGGGGAGAATCGATGGCGGGTAGGTGTGCCTCTTCTTTTTTTCTTTATTTTCTTTTTCTTCTTCCATTTATTCTTGTTTCTTCTTCTTCTTCTTCTTTTTTCTCTTCTAATTCTTCTTCTTCACCATCCCCCTCCTCCTCATCTTATACTGCTACTTCCTCTTCTTCTTCTTCTTCTTCTCAATCTTTACTTTGGTCTGTCTGATTTCTATCTTGCCCCTTTTTTATTTTCTTTTTACTCCTTTTTCTTCGCTCTTTCTTTTTGTACTTTATTATTACCTTCCCTTTCTGATCTTTTTTGTTTGTTTGTTTGTTTTCGTATTTGCTTTCATATCTCTTAGATAATCACCCAAACATTAGACACTAATTATATAACTTTATGTCTATTATTCCCCCAAATTATCGTCTCGTTCTTCTGTTCTCCCAGTGTTCAGGAACCCCCCCCCCCTCCTATCCCCTCCACCCCCTACTCCCCCTCCCCCCCCACCCACCCATTCCTCCTGCCTGCTGATGGCGCAGATGTAGGGGCTGAAGTGCTGCACCTGCTTCCCCCGGAGGTACAGGGGGGGGGGGGGGGGGGTCGGGGGCGGGGGAGAGGGGAGGGGGGGGGGAGAAATCGCCTCGGGGTAAGACTAGGCTAGGGACGATAAGAGCTTTTTCGCGTTAGATTATCGTGAGATTTTTATCCTTATTTTTTTTTTTGGAGGGTGGGTGGTGTCTTTTTCTTACTGTATTTATATATATATATTTTTTTTATCTTTCTCTGCTTTTTCGCTCTCTCTTTCTTTCTCTCTCTTTCTCTTTCTCTCTCTCTCTCTCTCTCTCTCTCTCTCTCTCTCTCTCTCTCTCTCTCTCTCTCTCTCTCTCTCTCTCTCTCTCTCTCTCTCTTTCTCTCCCTCCCTTCCACCCATCCCCTCCCTCCCTTCCCTCCCTATCCCCCATCCCTCCCCCCTCTCCTTCCTTTCCTCCCCTCCCCTCCTCTCCTCCCCTACCTCCTCCTCTCCTCCCACCCTTCCCCTCTCTCCCCCCACCCTTCCTCCCCTTCCCTCTCCCCTTCCCCTCCCTCTCCCCCCTCCCTACCCCCTCCCCTTCCTTCTCTTCCCTCCCTCCCACCCTCTCCTTCCCTTCCATCATCCCTCAAGGAACGGAAGTGCCTACGTATAGCCATTACATAACCAGACTGTTTGATGGAACAAATTCGTGGGGCCTTTAAATATAAATGTTTGTTATTGGGGACGGATTCATGTCGGGCCTGAAGGTTGATTTTGGCATGGCTCCCCCTCGCCCCCCTTTGTATACAGCAGTAACACCTGGAGTTCCTTGCAGGAGAGATTTTGCTTTCTTCTTTTTTTGTCTGCGTGTTTATGAGAGGGATAGGGAGGGGAAAGGGGGAAGGGGGAAGGGGAAAGGGTGGAGGGGGAAGGGGGAGGGGGAGGGGGAGGGGAAGGGGAAGTGGAAGGGGAAAGGGGAGGAAGGGGGAGAGGGAGAGGAAGAGGAAGAGGAAGAGGAAGAGGAAGAGGGGGAGGGAGAGGAAAGGGGGAAGGGGAAGGGGAGAGGGGAAAGGGGGAAGGGAGAGGGAGAGGGAAAGGGAGAGGAAGAAGCAGAGAAGAAAGAGAAGGAGAAGAAAAGGAAGATGAAAAAGAAGGAAAAGAAAAAGAAGGAGAAGAAAAAGAAGACGAAAGAGAAGGAAAAGAAAAAGAAAAAGAACAAGAACAAGAAGAACAAGAACAAGAAAAAGATGAAGATGGGGAGGAGCAAGAGAAGATGCTTCATGTTATCCC
>NW_028234414.1:45176356-45188856 GCF_977035675.1 Penaeus japonicus | reverse complement strand
GCCGGGGCCAAGTGACAGCGCTGAGGCTTCACACAGACTACCGGTGACATGGCCCTGAGTGATACGATACAGCAGCGACTGTCGAGATGGAAGAGGGAGGGAGGGAGGGAGGGCGAGGGAGGAGGGAGGAGGGAGGGAGGGAGGGGAGGGAGAAGGGAGGGGGGGAGAGGGAGGGGGAGGGAGGGGGGGAGGGGGAGAGAGAGAGAGAGAGAGAGAGAGAGAGAGAGAGAGAGAGAGAGAGAGAGAGAGAGAGAGAGAGAGAGAGGGGAAGAAGAAACACTGATGATGTATTTTAATACCTCGCTGTCTCTGACTGACTGTCTCTGTCTCTCTCTGTCTCTGTCTCTCTCTCTCTTTCCGCTTCCTCTTTTCTTTCTCTATCCCTCTCGCTCTCTCTTCTCTCTCTCACACTCTCTCCTCTCCTCTCACTCCTTCTCTCTCTCTCTCATCACTCTCACCCCTCCCCCCCCCTCCCTCGTTCCTGTCATTTACTTCCCCCCCCTTTCCACTCTTCCTTCCTACCCCCTTCCCATCTTACCTTTTCATTTCTCTCCCTTATCTCTCCTCTCCCATCCCTTCCTCTCCTCCCTTCCCTCCCTCTCTCTCTCCCCTCCCTCCCCCCCACCCTCCCCTCTCTTCTCTCCTCACCTCTCTCCCTCCTCCGCTCTCTCTCTCTCTCTCTCTCTCTCTCTCTCTCTCTCTCACTTCCTCTCATTCTCTCTTACTCTCTCTCTCTCACCCCCCCTCTCTTTCTCGTTTTTTTTCACGCGGTTTAATTCAATACGAGCGTCCCTCGTGGCTTTGTTCTGGGAGTATGTCCATCCCGGTCGCTGTCACTGCTGTCTCGTAGCTTGTGCTTGTGTGCTTTCAATCCAAGTGTGTGTTTTTTTAGATGTATCTGCCTGCGTGGTGTTTTCGTTGTGCAGTGTGTGTGTGTGGTTTGTTTGTGGCTTGTGTTTGTGTTTGTGTGGGTTTTTGTGTGGCTTGGGTTTGTGTGTGTGTATGTGGTTTGTGTTTGTGTTTGTGTTTGTGTGTGTGTGTATGTGTGTGTGTTTGTGTTTGTGTATGTGTGGTTTGTGTGTGTGAGTGTGTGGGTTTGTATGTGGCTTGTGTGTGTGTGTGTGTGTGTGTGTGTGTGTGTGTGTGGCTTGTGTTTGTGTGTGTGTGTGTGTGTGTGTGTGTGTGTGTGTGTGTGTGTGTGTGTATGTGGGTGTGGGTGTACGTGTGTGTGTGTATTGTGTGTGCAGGGACACGTATCCCCATAAAAAAAAACATAAAATCTTCAACGGATAAAAGGGGAAAGACGTGTAAAAAAAAGAGAGATGAAATTTCTCCCAAACATCAAAATAATACGTAAAGGTGAAAAATGGTCCGACCACCTCCCCTCCACCCCCCCTTCCGCGATGGATGACAGAACACAAACTGACAGGGTTCGTTCTGAGGGGGAGGGGAGAGGGAGGGGATGAATAGGGAGTAGGGGAAGGGGGTAGGGATAGGGGAAGGGATCTGGCTTGGGGTAGGGGGAGGGAGTAGAGAGTAGGGGAAGGGGGGAGGGAGTAGGGGAAAGGGGAGGGGGTAGGGGAAAGGGGAGGGAGTAGGGGAAGGGGGAGAGAGTATGGGAAGAGAAAAGGGAGTAGGGGAAAGGGATATGGGCAAGGAAAAGAAGGTGGGGGTAAAGAAGAGGTAGTAGGGGCATGGGGAAATAGGAAGGAGGAGGAGGGGGAGGGGAAGGGAGGGGTTGTGAGGAAGGGAGGTAAAAAGAGGAAGGGGGAGGGGGAGGGGGAGGGGGTACGTGTCGTGGTACGTACACCCCCCTCCCCCTTTTAGCCTGCCCTATACGGTGTTCGAGGTACCCCCAACAACAAGTCTATGACCCCGGGTAGTTGTACAGCGTTCTCGGCTTTGACAGATCGAGTGAGAGCAGAGGCGGGCCTTTTGTTTGTTTGTTTGTTTTGTCTTTCTTATTTTCTTTCATTCTTACTCTCTTTTTTTTCGTATTTCCCTTTCTTTCTTTATCTATTTTTTTAGTAGGAATATGAAGGTAGGACACCTTATAAGATAAGGTAGATAGACTGTGAGGCGAAAGAAATCGAAGTTGAAGCAGAGATATAGAGAGAAAATAAGAAAAGAGGAGGAGGAAGAGGAGGAGGAGGAGGAGGAGGAGGAGGAGGAGGAGGAGGAGGAGGAGGAGGAGGTGGTGGTGGTGGTAGAAGAGGAGGAGGAGGAGAAGAAGAAGAAGAAGAAGAAGAAGAAGAAGAAGAAGAAGAAGAAGAAGAAGAAGAAGAAGAAGAAGAAGAAGAAGAAGAAGAAGAAGAAGGACGACGAGGACCCATGCACCCAACCTCCACTCACCTCCCCCTTCCCCCCCACACCTCCCCTTCCCCTTTCCCCGTCTTCATCTCTCTGACCTGCTCCTCTGCCTTGAACTGGACCCAGATTAACGTGTGTGTCAGAACCCCGAGTCAACACCAGCTCGGCCTTTGTGATAACCATGCTTAATTAAGATTTGATTGTCCCGACTGAAGGATACACCCTTGGTTCTTCCCTCGTCTTCCTTATTCCTTATTCCTTATTCCTTATTCCTTATTCGTCTTCTCTTGCTTCTGATTCTTCTGATTCTTCTTGTTTCTGCTTCTTCTTCTTCTTCTGTTTCTGCTTCTTTTGCTTTTGCTTCTTCCTCTTCTTCTTCTTCTTCTTCTTCTTCTACTTTTCCTTCTCTTTCACTTTCTATTTTTCCTTCTCATTTTCCTCCTCTTCGCCGTCGTCCTCCTCCTCTTCCTCCTCCTCCTCCTCCTCCTCCTCCTCCTCCTCTTCTTCTTCTTGCTCTTCCTCCTCTTCTTCCTCCACCTCCCTCTTCTTTTTTCTAGCCTTTATAGGACATATTTCCTTCTCTCCCTCTTCCCGTCATTTATTACCTTCTCTGCTTCAATCTCTGTATCCGCTAGAAGCCGTAAGGTTATGTTATTTAACCTATCTGTCATATCTAACCAACTTATCTATCTCTCTGTCTATTCGTGTATCTCTTCGTCTATCTATCTGTCTGGCTACCTCCATATATCTGTATATTCTTGTCTATCGGAATTATACACTGTAGGAGGAGGAGGAGGAGGAGGAGGTGGTGGTGGTGGTGGTGGTGGTGGTGGTGGTGGTGGTGGTGGTGGTGGTGGAGGAGGAGGAGGAGGAGGAGGAGGAGGAGGAGGAGGAGGAGGAGGAGGAGGAGAAGAAAGAGAAGGAGGAGGAGAAGGAGAAGGAGAAGAAGAAAAAAGGAAGAAGAAGAAGGAGAAGGAGAAAGAGAAGAAGAAAAAGTAGAAGAAGAAGAAAAAGAAAAAGACGAAGGAGAATAAGAATAAGAATAAGAAGAAAATGATGAAGGAGCAGAATGATAACAGAATGAGAAGAAAAAAAATAATAGGAGGAAAAGAAGAATTAGAAAATTGATCAAAAGCTTCATGGAGTGGAATGTAAATACGAGGATGGGAGAGGGAGAAGGAGAGAGGGAAAGGGAGAGGAGTGAGAAGAGGGTGGGGACAACAGGAAAAAGAGAATACCACGTTATAAACAAGCACCCCCACCTCTCTCCACACTTCATCCCTCCATCCTTCCTGACTACCTTCCCTATTTCCCCCCGTCCCTCCCTTCCCTCCCTTCCCCCGTCCCTCCCTTCCTCCCATCCCTCCATCCCTCCTACCCTCCCTTCCCTCCCACTCACCCCACCTTCCCCCCATCCCATCCCTCCCTTCCCCCCGTCCCTCCCATCCCCCATTTCTCCCTTCCCCCCATCCCCCGTCCCTCCCTCCCATCCCTTCCCTTATCCCTCCCATTCCTCCACCACCCCGTCACCAGCTGGCGACGTCCCTCCATCCTGGCGGGATTTGGGTTCGCAATGGCACCGTGGCGAGGCGGCGAGTGACAGATCCGGTTAAGCGTGACATGATGCCCGGCTTTGTTTAGCCAGCGCATGGCGATGCTTCATGACCCTTCGTGATGATTTTGCGAAGAGGTGGAGGATGGGGGGGGGGGTGGAGGAGTGTGTGGGTGGGCGGTGGAGTGGGGAGGGATAGGAGGGGGAGGGGGGTTGTTGGGTGTATTGGGCGTGTTGAATGTGTGGGCGGTGGAGGTGGGGAGAGGAGGGGGGGTGTTGGGTGTGTGGGCGTGGTGACGGGGGAGGGTTGGGGGGATATGTTCATCGCTGCGGACCTGGAATGGTTGAAGATTCGAAAGGTACGTGTCGTATCTTCCGATTCACGGGTACACTTAAACACGTTACTCCTTTTCTTCTTCTTCTTTTTCTTCTTCTTCCTTTTCTTATGTGTCATTCAGTTTCTTTGTTTTCCTTCTTCTCCTTCTTCTAATTCTTTTTTTTTTTATTATTATTATTTTTACCCTTCATCTTCTTTGTCTTCTCCCTCTTCCCCTACGTCTTATTTTTCTTTTTCTTCCCTTTCTTCTTTATCATACAGCTTATTTGTTTCCATCTTCTTCTTCTCCTTCCTCCTTCTCCCCTTCTCCTCCCCTCCTCCTCCCCCTCCTCCTCCTCCTCCTCCTTCCAGTCCTCCTCCTCCTCCTCCACCCCCCTCTCCTCCTCCTCCCCCCCTCCTCCTCCTCCTCCTCCTCCACCCCCCCTCCTCCTCCTCCTCCTCTTATTCATCCTCCTCCTCCATCTCTCTTCCTTCCATCCTTTCCCTTAAACACAAATACATCACGGAATGTACCCTCGTTTAAGGTCGGTCCTTTGGTTGACTCGCCGCTGATGCATGACTTCCCGAGGTCAAAGTAGATGACCTGCGTCCACAGCGGGTGGGTCGGGGTCATGAGCACCCTAAGAGGTCATGACAAGAGGGCGAAGAACATACGTGGGAGGTCATGCGTGTTTGTGTGTGTGTGTGGATGTGTGTGGATGTGTGTGGGTGTGTGTAGGTGGGTGGGTGAGTATGTATGAGTGGGTGTAGGTGAGTGGGTGTGGGTGGGTGGTGGTCGTTGTGTGTGTGTGTGTGAGTATTTGTGTGTGTGTGTGTGTGTGTTTGTGTGTGTGTGTGAGTGTGTGTGTGTGTGTGTGTGTGTGTGTGTGTGTGTGTGTGTGTGTGTGTGTGTGTGTGTGTGCCTAGGCCCCTAAGTGTGTGTGCGGTCGTGTCCTTAATGAGCTTCGACTGCCGGAGTGATGAGACATGATTGCTTTAGACAGCCTCCTCTTAAGCCCGCCATGTGCGTCCCCCGCCTCCCCCACCCCACCCCCACCCAACCATCACCTCCCCTCCCTTTCTCCTCTCTCCCCTCACCCCCCCTCCCCATCTCTCTCTCTCTCTCTCTCTCTCTCTCTCTCTCTCTCTCTCTCTCTCTCTCTCTCTCTCTCTCTCTCTCTCTCTCTCTCTCTCTCCGCTATCCTTCTCTTCCCCTCCCCTCCCCTCCCATCCCCCCTCACCTTTTCATCTTCCTCTTCTACCCTCCATCCTCTCTCTTCTCCCCCCCTCCCCCCCCTTTCCCCTCACCCTCCTCTTCTCCTTCTTTTCCCTCCTCCTTCGCTTCCCTTTTCTCCTCTTCCCCTCTTCCCCTCACTCCCCATGCGGCTCCTCCGTGTCCTCATCTCTCTTACATCTTAGTTTCTGGTCATCTTCCCCGCCCCCTGACCCCCCTGACCCCCCCTGACCCCCCCTGACCTCAAAAGGGGGAAAGGGGATGTCTCGACATTCGCATAAGGCCGGTGCGCACGCGATCACTCTTCTTCAACCCGGTTTTAAGAACTTGCTTTTAGACTCGGGTTGTAAAGGGGAGATGCATTTATAATCGCTTTCGTTTGTTTATTTCCTTGTTCCTAGCGGTGTGTTCAATGTCTCGGGTATTATAGCGTTTTTGTTTTGTTTTTGTTTGTTTGTTTCTTAGTTCTTTTTTTTGACTCTGCCATTCTACTTTCCTCTTCCCTTTCTCTCCCTTTCTCTCCCTTTTCCTTTCCCTCTACCTTTTTGCCCTACCCATTCCCCTTACCCACTTCCCCCTATTGACCTACCCCTTCCCCATACCCCCACCTCCTTTTCCCCCTACCATCCCCAACGCTCTCCCCCTACCCTCTCCCCACGCCCACAGCCCCCCCCCCCTCCTCTTCCCCCGTCAACCTAACAATAGAGCTCGGAGGAAGTAGGTTTCCTTGATAGCTTTCAAAGATTTCGATATTGGTTCCACTCTTTAAGAAAAAAAAAGAAAAAAAAGCAAGAATAGCCAGAAGGTCGTCTGCTTTTTTTTTAAGGATGTACATTTTAATTTGGCCGAGAACCATTTTTTTTTATTTATTCATTTTTCAATTTAGCCTTACGTTGAATATTTATTTCGATATCTAGAGAACTTGATGTTGGATTTTCTTTCTTCTAGCGGGGTGGGGGGTGGAGGGGGGGTGGGGTGATTTAATCCGAAGTCATAAATCTCTATCTCGACCGGAAGGTCAGTTGCTAGTGATTAAGATCGTGATTAAAAAGGTCAGGATAGGTCACAGATGTATTGGGTTTATTTTTGGTTCCGTTTCTCTAATTCGCTCTCTTCTTGTCATTTGCTTTTCTCTTTCTTTCATTTTTTTCTTTTCCTCTTTATTTACATTCGTCTCTTCTCTCTTTCTCTCTCTCTCTCTCTCTCTCTCTCTCTCTCTCTCTCTCTCTCTCTCTCTCTCTCTCTCTCTCTCTCTCTCTCTCTCTCTCTCTCTCTCTCTCTCTCTCTCTCTCTCTCTCTCTTTCTCACTCTGTCTCTCTCTCTCTCTCCCTCTCTCTCTCTTCCTCTCTCTTTTCTCTCTCTCTCTCTCTCTCTCTCTCTCTCTCTCTCTCTCTCTCTCTCTCTCTCTCTCTCTCTCTCTCTCTCTCTCTCTCTCTCTCTCTCTCTCTCTCTCTCTCTCTCTCTCTCTCTCTCTCTCTCTCTCTCTCTCTCTCTCTCTCTCTCTGCCTCTGCATCTTTACTTTCCCCCTTTCTTCCTTCCCTCACCCTTCCCACCTTCCATCCTTCTCTCCCTCCCTCCCTCCCTCCTTTCCCCTCTTCCCTCCCCCTACCCCTCCTTTCCCTCCTCCAGGTACCCAACCCGCTGTCCACAAAGATGTTGCTTGATCCCCATCACCCTCCCCCTTTCCCCACATCCCCTCCTCCGTCTCTCCCTTCCTCCCCTTCCCTCCCCCCTCCCATCCCCTCTTCTCCTTCCCAATCTTCGGACCTAATCCATCATGACCTTTAATGCTTGCTGACCCAGCCTTGGCCAACTCCCTTTAAGCAGCCGCAAGTAAGGTCACTGGCCTGGCTAGATGATAGAAGGGGGTAGGGGAGGGGGAAGGGGGTAGGGGTTAGGAAGGGAGAGGGGAAGGGATAAGGGAGATGAGGGGTGAGGAAAGGGAAAGGGGAGGGGAGATGACGGGAAAGGGATGAGGAGAGGAGGGAGTGAGAGGGATGGGAGGGAAGGGAGAGGGGAAAGGATAAGGAGAGGAAGAAGGGGAAGGAAATTATAGAGAAAGGAGAAGAGATAGACAAAGGAAGGAAGAGAGGAAAGGAGGAAAGAGAGGGGAGAAGGAAAAGAGGGACAGACAGGAGGTGAAGGAGGGAAGGAGAAGAGGGGGAAGGGCTAAGCAGGTAAGAGGAGAGAAGGAAAAGGAATAATAGAGGAAAAGAGAAGTGAGTTTGCACTGGTAGGAGTTTGCAACCTGCAATGATATTATCCTGTCAAGGCGGTGTTTCCAAGGTAAACAGGAAGGGAAAAAGGAATGACATCTTTTGCAATTGCGTCGTTTGTTATTGTTTACATTATTTCCTTTTTGCTTTATCTTTAATTATCTATTATGTTTATTGTTAGAATATTTTTTGTTCTAACATTTTTGGGATTGTGAGCTTGTTGTTCTTAGAGGAAAAATAAAGCTAGAAAAAAAGAAAGAAAAAAAAAGGAAACACAAAAGACAGAAAGATGATGATGACGAAGGAAGAGAAGAAAGAAAGAAAGAAGATAAATCAAAGAAAGAAAGAAAAAAAAAGAAGACGTAGAAGAAAAGGGGGACTTGCACAGGAATCTTGGCGACATAAAATGACAAAAGAATGAAGAAATAACAGGGGCGCTTAGAGTTACGAGTTGGCAGATAATAACTCTCCAGTTTTACCTCAAGTTGGTTGTTCCAGACACCGAGCACGTTGGGGCGGCGGAAGAGGGGAAAGGAGAAGGGAGGAGAGGGGAAGTGGGAATATAGAGAGAGGAGAGGGGAAATGGGAAGAGAGGAGAGGGGAAGTGGGAATATAGAGAGAGAGAGGAGAGGGGATGTGGGAATATAGAGAGAGGAGAGGAGAGGGGAAGTGGGAATATAGAGAGAGGAAAGGAGAGGGGAAGTGGGAATATAGAAAGAGGAAAGGAGAGGGGAGGGGGAAATACAGAGAGAGGAGAGGGGAAAGGAGAAGAGAGGAGAGGGGAAGTGTGAATATATAGAGAGAGCAAAGGGGAAGCGGGAATATAGAGAAAGGAGAGGGGAAGTGTGAATATAGAGAGAGGAAAGGAGAGGGGAAGCGGGAATATAGAGAGAGGAAAGGAGAGGGGAAATGGGAATGTAGAGAGAGGAGAGGGGAAGTGGGAATATAGAGAGAAGAGAGGAGAGGGGAGGGGGAAATACAGAGAGAGGAGAGGGGAAAGGAGAAGAGAGGAGAGGGGAAGCGGGAATATAGAGAGAGGAGAGGGGAAAGGAGAAGAGAGGAGAGGGGAAGCGGGAATATAAAGAGAGAGGAGAGGGGAAGTGGGAATATAGAGAGAGGAGAGGGGAAGCGGGCATATAAAGAGAGAGGAGAGGGGAAAGGAGAAGAGAGGAGAGGGGAAGCGGGAATATAAAGAGAGAGGAGAGGGGAAGTGGAATATAGAGAGAGGAGAGGGGAAGTGGGAATATAGAGAGAGGAGAGGGGAAATGGGATGAGAGGAGAGGGGAAATGGGAGTATGGAGACAAGAAAGGAGAGGGGAAGGGGAAATACAGAGAGAAGAGAGGGGAAAGGAAAGAGGAGAGGGAGAGGAGAAGGGAAAGGAAAGGGGAGAGGGAGCGGGAAAAGGGGAGAAGGAGAGGGTGAGTAGAGGTGAAGGGAAAAGAAGAGAGAATGGGACCATTAAAAAGAATGAATATATTAAAAAAGAAAAGAAAAAAAAAGAATTATTGTAAGAATATAGAAGCCTGGAAAACGAAAAATAAATGTTTCTCTTACAAATAAATGCAAAGTAAATCACTTGCAGAAATGAGTAAATATCTTTCATTCCCTAAAATGTCAGATAGAGAGAATAATTGGATAACCGTGAGAATAGAGGAACACGGAAAATAAGATACGAAACCTTGATATACACATCAATAAATATCTTTCATTTCTTAATCAAAAGAAATGTCTACGGAAATTAAGGAAAGATGAAACGAGGGAGACGGAGAAGAGAAGATAAATTTGTGGGAAGGAGGAGATAGAAGAAGGATGAGAAAAGGGGAAAAAGAAAGGGTGTGTGCGAGGAGGGAGAAGGGAGGGGGGGGAATTGGGGATTGGGGGGATGGAGGGCCGAAGGGGAGGGGTAGGGTGGGTGGGGTTGGGGGGTGGGGGTGCGTACATGCCTGTTGTTGCCATGTGTTGTCGACTTAGGAACTGTTTACGTATTCCTGACATTCACCCTCTGTAAGCCCCCCCCCCCACCCCCCACGCCCCCCCCTCTCTCTCTCTCTTACGCCCCACAACCCCCTCTCCCCCCTCAACCCCCTCTCCCCCCTCTTAGTTGGACGTACCGGAAAGAGGGCAGGGGTGGGGAAAGGGGGGGAGGGAAGGAGGAGGGGGAGGAGGAAGGAGGAAAGGATAGGATGGAGGGGGGTGGGTATGAGAGAGAAGGAGGAAGGAGGAGGAAGGAAAGAGGGAGAAGGAAGTGGGAAGGAGAAAGAAAGGGTGATAGGGAGAAGGAAAGGGGGAAGGAGGGACGGAGAGAGGAGAAGAGAAAGAAAAGGAAGGTGAAAAACGGGGTTAGTAGACGATAAAGGGTTAATAAAGAAGAGGAAAGCATGGATTTTCTTTTCTCTTTCTTATGTTCTTCCGTTTAGACTTGCGATAAATGATAAAACATTGATAAGGATAAGAAGATTTGATATAAACCAGTATCCCAATATCCTGTTTCGTAGTTTTATTCACTTATTTATTCATTTGTATTTATCTTTCTCTGTGTTGTTTTTGTTTATTATTATTGTTGTTTTATTGTTATCATTATTATTATTATTGTTATTATCATTTTCATTATTAGTGTTATTATTATCATTACCATTATTATCATTATCATTGTTATTATTATTATTATTATTATTATAATTATTATTATTTGATCTTCACAATAAGATACAAAAAAGGATGCTAAGTGTTGCTTCACTAAATCTAATTGCTTTCTCTCGGATGTCTTTTCATTTCCGTTCGTCATCTCTATTACTCTCTCTCTCTCTCTCTCTCTCTCTCTCTCTCTCTCTCTCTCTCTCTCTCTCTCTCTCTCTCTCTCTCTCTCTCTCTCTCTCTCTCTCTCTCTCTCTCTCTCTCTCTCTCTCTCTCTCTCAAACACACACACACTCCTTCTCTCTCTCTTTCTCACTCACTCTCTCTCTTCTCTCTCTCTCTCTCTCTCTCTCTCTCTCTCTCTCTCTCTCTCTCTCTCTCTCTCTCTCTCTCTCTCTCTCTCTCTCTCTCTCTCTCTCTCTCTCTCTCTCCTTCCCGAAAAGGCTTTTTTCGAATCAAGTGGTTCGAAGCGCGCATGACGAAGCCCCAGACGAAACCCGAACGAAGAACGCCCAGCCCGTAATGCTTCAAAGGCTCAAAAAAAGGAGAGAAAATTCGCGAAGCCAGTTGCGTCTGACAGCTTTGACCCCCCTCCCCCTTCCCCTTCCCTCCACCTCTCCCCTCCCCTTCCCCTTTCTTCTATCCCTCCCTTCTACTTATAACCATTTCCTTTTCCTTCACTCCTACCTACAGCCTTACCTTACGGGGGCCCCCCCTTCCCCTCACCCCTACCTCTAATACCCTGCCCCTTTTCCCCACCGCCCCTTTATATTCCATAACTCTTCTCTCCACTTCTTCCTGCCCTTCCCTACCTCCCCCCTCCTCTTCCCCTACCCCTCTCCTCCCAGCTTCCCCTTCCTTCCTTCCTTCCTTCCCCTACCCCTCTCCTCTCCACTTCTCCCCTTCCTTCCTTCCTTCCTTCCATCCTCCCCCACCTCCCCTCTTCTTCTCCCCTTCCTTCCTTCCTTCCATCCCCTACCCCTCTCCTCCCCCTCTTCTCCCTCCCCTCCTCTTCCTTCCTTCCATCCCCTACCCCTCTCCTCCCCACTTCCCCCTCCCCTTCTTTCCTTCCATCCTCCCCCACCTCCCCTCTTCTTCTCCTTCCCACTTCCCCTCCCCATTCCCCCTCCCCTTCCTTCCTTCCACCCTTCCCCACCTCCCCTCCCCTTCCTTCCTTCCATCCCGTATCCCTCTCCTCCCAACTTCCCCCTCCCCTTCCTTCCTTCCTTCCCCTCCCCCTCTCCTCCCCATTCCCCCTCCCCTTCCTTCCTTGCTTCCATCCCGTATTCCTCTCCTCCCAACTTCCCCCTCCCCTTCCTTCCTTCCTTCCCCTCCCCCTCTCCTCCCCATTCCCCATTCCCCCTCCCCTTCCTTCCTTCCATCCCCTACCCCTCTCCTCCCCACTTCTCCCCTCCCCTTCCTTCCTTCCATCCATCCTTCCCCACCTCCCCTCTTCTCCCTCCCCTCCTCTTCCTTCCTTCCATCCTTCCCCACCTCCTCTCTTCTTCTCCTCTTTTTCCTCCCCTCCTCTTCCTTCCTTCCATCCTTCCCCACCTCCCCTCTTCTCCCCTTCCTTCCTTCCTTCCATCCCCTACCCCTCTCCTCCCAACTTCCCCCTCCCCTTCCATCCTTCCCCACCTCCCCTCTTCTTCCCCTCCTTTTCCCCTACCCCTCTCCTCCCCACTCCCCCCTCCCCTTCCTTCCATCGCCTACCCCTCTCCTCCCCCTCTTCTCCCTCCCCTCCTCTTCCTTCCTTCCATCCTTCCCGACCTCCCCTCTTCTCCTCTTTTTCCTCCCCTTCCTTTCTTCCATCCCTTACCCCTCTCCCCACTTCCCCTCCCCCTCTTCTCCCTCCCCTCCTCTTCCTTCCTTCCATCCTTCCCCACCTCCCCTCTTCTTCTCCTGACTCCTGCCGACGACACGTGCCTTGCGGATGGATCCTTCATGAGGACTCGGGCCTGAAGGACGCGGAGGAACTGTCATTCTCATTCCTCAGTCTGACGAGTTCGGGTTTTCATTCCCTTTTTTTATTTATCTTATTTATTTTTTTTTATTTATTATTATTTTATTATTATTATTATTATTATTATTATTATTATTATTATTATCATTATGATTTTTGTTGTTGTTGTTGTTGTTGCTGGTATTGAGGATTTTGTTATTCTTTTTGTTGTTATTTTGTTATTGTCTTTTTTTTTCTTTCTTTCTTTTTTTTCCTCATAATCGTTAAGGGGCA
>NW_028234414.1:45161356-45166356 GCF_977035675.1 Penaeus japonicus | reverse complement strand
GCTGGCTGGCTGGCTGGCTGGCAGACGGATATATAGGTAGATAAAGAGATAGATAGATAGACAAACAAATAGCTGGATTAAAAATGATATTTCTGTCTCCCCCCTCTCTCACACTCTCACATTCTCTCTCTCTCTCACATTCTCTCTCTCTCTCTCTCTCTCTCTCTCTCTCTCTCTCTCTCTCTCTCTCTCTCTCTCTCTCTCTCTCTCTCTCTCTCTCTCTCTCTCTCTCTCTCTCTCTCTCTCTTACCCTTTAAAAGAAAGAGTAAAATGTCCACCTATTCTAAAATCCCCGACTTATTTTGTTAACTTCATTTGCCTTTCCCTTTGTGAGACTGTCGGAGGATGCAATAAAAAAAAAGGTATTTGTAGTATTATATGTATTGAGACATTACTCGGCTCAACAGCCCACTTTCCCCTCTCTTAAAAAGCTCTGTAGTTCACGACACCCCTTTGGTACCCCTTCTTCCCCCTCCTCTCCCCTCCCCTCTCCTCCCCTCTCCTCCCCTGTAAGTCCTCATGCGAAAGCACCATACGCTAATTTGATAGAGTGAGTGTCCAACATTTTTTTTTATGTGCTAAATCCTTTGCTGTTGCCGCCTCTCCCTCCTCCCCTCCCTTCCTTTCACTATCCCCAACTCTTTCCTCCCCCCCTCCACCCCTCTTCTATCCCCTTTACCCCTTCTCCCTCCTTTCTCTCTCTCTCTCTCTCTCTTTCTCTCTCCCTCCTCCTCTGTCTCTTCCTATAACTAACACTAAACGACTCTCCTTACCCTCCCTCCCCCTCTCTACATTTCAGTCTTTTGCAACCTTCTCTTTCTCCCTTCCCCCCCTCCTCTCCTTCCCTTCTCCCTATCCCCTACCTCCCTTTCGTTCCCCCTATCCCCTCCTTCCCTTCTATCCTTCCCCCTATCCCATCCTTCCCTTCTCTCCTCCCCCCTATCCCCTACCTCTCTTTCGTTCTCTCCTCCCCCCTATCCCCTACCTCTCTTTCGTTCTCTCCTTCCCCCTATCCCCTCCTTCCCTTCTCTCCTCCCCTCTATCCCCTTCCCCCTATCCCTTCTCTCCTCCCCCCTATCCCCTATTATACCCTTCCCCTCCCCCTTTTCCCTTCACGACCCTCTCCCCCCCCTTAAACGACCCCGCTGTGAGGCAGCACGAGCAGACCCCGCAATTACAGCAATAAAAAGGGTAGTTCGCAGTTTCAGCTGTTTGTAGTAAAAGTAGACGTGTCCGAAGAAGGCCTGGCTGGGTTCGGGTGTCCAAAACATGGGGTTCTGTGTCCCTTGTCGCGGGAGGGGAGAGGGTGGGGGTAGGGTGGGGGGTTTCTGGGCTTGTTGAGGGGGAGAGGGAGGCGGGAGGGGTAGGGGGAGGGGGTTTCTGGGCTTGTTGAGGGGGAGAGGGAGGCGGGAAGGGTGGGTGGGGGGTTCTGGGCTTGAGAGGGGGAGAGGGAGGCGGGGGGGAGGGGTGTAATGGGTGTGGGACACGCTCTATATCTTTATGGAAATGGGTCTGTGTATTCTTGGGCCACGCGTGCACGCATAGATGCATATTGTATCCATGTGCTCGAAAACGGTCATGTGTTTTGTGTTTATGTGCGAACGCATATACTGGCGTATGTGCTCACAGACATGGCTATATGGACACATGCATACACATACACGTAGACATGATTACTGTTTTAAGGAACATATTCTACGCATTACGCTACTCCCCGCTCCCCACCCCCATCCCGGCCTCCTTACCCCATCCACCAATATATCCCCCTCCTCCTCCCTCTCCCCTATTTCCCACCGCCTTCCACCCACACCCCTCCTTCCCCCCCTCCCCTTTCCCGCAACCCCCATCCACCCCTCACCCCAACCCCACCCGCCCTATTTCCCATCACCCACCCCCGAAACCTCATCCCATCCCCCCATCCCCCCCACCCCCACCCCATCAAAAAAAAAAAAAAAAAAAAAAAAAAAAAAAAAAAAAAAAAAAAAAAAAAAAAAAAAAAAAAAAAAAACGAGAGACATGGTGTTGCCATTATCAATACAATCATTACGAGCAGCTGTCGCCTCTCGCCTCCGCTCCTCCGGTCGTTTTATTCAGCGGCGACACAAATCCTCTTACATCTCGAGTTGTGCCGTTAATTACGTCAAAATAAGCTCCCCCGGCGATTTGTCCTAATGCAGTCTTTGCAACGAACGGGAAATTGAGTGGCTTCGGGAAATCAAATGTGCATCGCCTCTTTTTTTTTTTATTAATCTCTCTTTTTTTTTTTTTTTTTTTTAAGGGGGAGGGGGTTGGGGGGTAGTTGTGATCGTTATTCAGGTAATTATTTATTTTTTAATTATTATTATATTTTTTAAGGAGGAGAGAGGGGGGGTGGTACTGATGTTATAGTTTTGTGTTAGGATTCTTATATATATATATTTTTTATCACGTTATTTATCACCACCATCATCATCATAAAGTCATCATCATCATCATCATCAACAGAACAGCAACAACCATTTCCCACTCAAGAGCATTCATGATTTTTGCAACTGATTATTATACAATGGAAATTTCGAGGTCCACGTGTAGCATGTGCGTGCGTGTGTGTGTGTGTGTGTCTGTGTGTGTGTATGTCTGTGTGTGTGTCTGTCTGTGTGTATGTATGAGCGTGTTCGTGTTCATGTCAGTGTAGACGCCAGCTTGTATTAACATACACACGCATAATTATCTGTGGATTGACTATATTTATCTTTGCAATTGCACGAAAATTTAAATCATGGCCGTGTACACATACAGCGTATATTTAGAGCCGTGATTGTGAGCAGTCGTAATGGACGTTGGAACAAAACATTTCGAATTAAAACATCATTTGGCGAGAGCATGTGTTCCGTTTGTAAGTAGATATATATATATTTTTTTTCATTTGGACGAAGAAAAAAAAACAAAAAAAAAGCCTTAAATACAAAAAAAGGGTAAACAGTCAAGATTAAAAAATAAAATGAATGACCATTTACCTAAATTGAAGAAGAAGAAGAAGAAGAAGAAGAAGAAGAAGAAGAAGAAGAAGAAGAAGAAGAAGAAGAAGAAGAAGAAGAAATAAAACGACATACAAAACATAACTGAAACATATGATTATCTCTAAAAATGGAAACAAAAGTTGATTGAAAGGAAACGGAGAGAAAGAGGAAACGAGCATAATGGGAAATGAAAGGTTTGTCTCCTTGAGTGCTAAACTTGGTTCGTCATACCTGTCCATCAAAAGGGAAGGGATGGCACCCCCTCCCCCCTTCCTCCTCTCCCTCCTTTTTCCAAGTTCTCCCTTCTTCGCCTCTCTTGCCCCTTAAAACTCCCTTATTCATCTCCCTTTCCCCTTAAAACTCCATAATTTATCTCCCCTCCCCAATGCCCCCTCCCCCCTCCTCCTCCTCAAACTCCCCAAGGCCCCCTACTCTCCCCCTTCCCCTCCCCAATGCCCCCTCCTCCCCTTCCCCCTTAAACTTCCTCCTTAAACTCCCCAATGCCCCCCTCCTCCCCCACATTCTCCTTCCCCTCCTCCCCCTCATTCTCCTTCCCCACCTCCCCCTCATTCTCCTTCCCCTCCTCCTCTCCCCCTCCCCCTCCTGAAACTCCCCAATGCCCCCTTCCTCCCCCTTATTCTCCTTCCCCTCCTCCCCCTCATTCTCATTCCCCTCCTTCCCCTCATTCTCCTTCCCCTCCTCCCCCTCATTCTCCTTCCCCTCCTCCCCCCTCTTCCCCCTACCCCTCGCTCTCCCTCGCTTCCTGTCCCCCCCCGCGCCTCCTCCCCTCCCTTACCCACCACCCTCCTCGCCTCCTCCGCAAACTCCCCATGCCCCCTCCCCCCTCCCCCTCCTTCAAAACTCCCTTCCCTCCTCCTTCCCCTCCCCAATGGGCCCCCTCCCTTCCTCCCCCCTCCTTAAACTCCCCCTCCCCTTCCCCTCTCTCCCCCTCCTCTCATCCCCCTCCCCTCATTCTCCTTCCCCTCCTCCTCTCCTCCTCCCCCTCCTGAAACTCCCCAATGCCCCCTTCCTCCCTCTCCTTCCCCTTCTCCCCCTCATTCTCCTTCCCCTCTCCCCTCCCCTCCCTTCCACACACGCTGGAGTGAAAGGGTAGATGCCTATAAAGGAATTCCGAAAAAAATACCTTGTCTTGCGTTGAGTGTATTCACGCTTGGTTATTTTGAGTGACGGTTCGAGGCGCGGTGTTTGGTGAAGGGGTTTTCATCGCGTTGTTTTAGTTGTTTGTTTGTTTTTTTGGGGGGTTATTTGCTTTGGTTGTTTGTGGGTGTTGGGGGTAAGGGGGTTTCCATCGCGTTGGTTTAGTTGTTTGTGGGTTGTTTTTTTATAAAGTGGGTTGTCGTGAAGGAGGTATCTATTGCAGAGGAGGAGGGGGAGGAGAAGGAGAAGAAGAAGAAGAAGAAGAAGAAGAAGAAGAAGAAGAAGGAAGAAAACGAAGATGAAGGAGAAGAAGAAGAAAGAAAAGAAGAAGAAAGAAGAAGAAGAAGAAGAAGAAGAAGAAGAAGAAGAAGAAAAAAAAGAAAAAGAAAAAGAAAAAGAAAAAGAAAAAGAAAAAGAAAAAGAAAAAGAAAAAGAAGAAAAAGAAAAAGAAAAAGAAAAAGAAAAAGAAGAAGAAGGGGAGCGAGGAAGAAGGAGGAAGGAAGAAGGGACCTTTTTCGAGAATATTCTATCTCTCTTTTTCGGTTCCTTTGCGAGTCCGTGGCTGTGGGTGATTCCCTCTACCTACTCTACTCCCCTTGCCCCATCCCTACCCCTATCCCCTTCCAAGACAGGGAGTTCGTTTTAGGGAAATAGGGAGAGATGTAGGGCAGGGGGATGGGGGGGGGGCAAGGGATAGCGGTAGGGGGAAGCAGAGAGGAAAGGGGGGGACCAGGGGTAGAGGGGAGGAAAGAGAGAAAGGGGACAGGGATAGGGAGAAGGAGAGGGAGGGGGACAGGGTGTAGGGGGAAGGAAAGAGCGGACGGGACGGGGTAAGGGGTAGGG
>NW_028234414.1:45154951-45161256 GCF_977035675.1 Penaeus japonicus | reverse complement strand
AAAGAGAAAGAGAAAGAGAAAGAGAAAGAGAAAGAGAGAGAGAGAGAGAGAGTACCTTGACATAGTCGTGGCTGCGGCCGAGGAAGTTGTGCTTCAAGCTCCCAGGGGGTCGGTGTTGACATCGCCTGTCTGAGGGGAAGTGAGGGGAGGATGATAAGGGGGGTGGAGGAGGGAGAGAGATGTTTGGGGGGATGGGGGAGGGATGGGGGAGGGAGGGAGAGGGGTTTATGGAAGGAGGAGGAGAAGAAGAAGAATGAGGAGGAGGAGGAGGAGGTGGAGGTAGGAGTAAAGGAGAACAAGAGTGGAAAAGAAAACAGAAGACGGAGAGTAACAATAAAGAGGAAAAGAATGAGAGAGAGAGAGAGAGAGAGAGAGAGAGAGAGAGAGAGAGAGAGAGAGAGAGAGAGAGAGAGAGAGAGAGAGAGAGAGAGAGAGAGAGAAGAGAAGAGAGCCAAGGAGGAGGCACAGTGCACACAGCTTTTCCCCTCTTCTCCTCTCTCACCAAACCCCTCCTCCTCCCCTCCTCCTACCCTCTCTCTTACCTTCCTCCTCCCGTCTAGCCCTACCTCTCCTCCTCCCCACTTCCTCCTCTCTTCCTCCCTCCTCTCTTCCTCCTCCCTCCCCTCTTCCTCCCCCAAGACTTAAAGTGCTAGAGAAATGCCGTGGAATTCTCAAGGGGTAACTTTACCTTACGAGGGGACGCACGTGGTGGTGACGAGGGGTGTCGAGGGGGAGAGAGAGAGAGAGAGAAAGAGGGGAGAAGAAGGAGGGGAGAAGGAGGGAGGCGAAAGGTTGTAAGAAAGAGAAAAATGACGGGGGTAAGGGAGGGGATGGGGAGGTAGTGAGACGGAGTAGGAGTCGGAGTCGGAGAGGGAGAAAGAATGAGAGAAAGAGAGGAGGTGAGGGAGAGACATAGATAGATAGAAAGAGAGGGCAAGAGAGAGCGAGGGTGAGAAAGAAAAAAAGAAAGAGAAAGAGGGAGTAAGAGAAAAGAAAAGAAAAAGTAAAAGATTAAAAATATGAAAAGGAGAAAATTGGAACATATAAAAGAAACCAAAGAATACCAGAACGTAAAAATAGAAATAAAAAAATAGAAATTGGAAAACTAGAAAAAAACGAACATGGAGAAGACAATAGAAGATAAGATTTTAAAAAGATAAAGAAAGAGAGAGAGAGAGAGAGAGAGAGAGAGAGAGAGAGAGAGAGAGAGAGAGAGAGAGAGAGAGAGAGAGAGAGAGAGAGAGAGAGAGAGAGAGAGAGAGAGAGAGAGAGAGAGAGAGAGAGAAAAGTACCGAAACGTACCGTAGGTGTGTGAGTTAGTTCTAGGTTTACATGAGTTAATTAAGCAAAGTGAAGGTGGGAGAGAAGGTGGTGAGCTGGTGAGAGGGAAGAGGAAGAAGGAACAGGCGAGAAGAGAAAGAAGGGAGATGAGAAGATGATGGGGATTAGGAAGAGAGAGGGAGAGAGGAGAGGAAAACATGACTGCCTGTCTTGTCTAGTCGTTCTATAGGCAGACAGGCAAGCAGGCAGACAGACAGACAAGCAGGCATACAGACAGACAAGTAGGCAAACAGACAGACAGACAAGCAGGCATACAGACAGACAAGTAGGCAAACAGACAGACAGACAAGCAGGCATACAGACAGACAAGTAGGCAAACAGACAGACAGACAAGCAGGCATACAGACAGACAAGTAGGCAAACAGACAGACAGACAAGCAGGCATACAGACAGACAAGTAGGCAAACAGACAGACAGACAAGCAGGCATACAGACAGACAAGTAGGCAAACAGACAGACAGACAAGCAGGCATACAGACAGACAAATAGGCAGACAGACAGGAAAGTAGGCAAGCAAGCAAGCAAACAAGCAAGCAGAATGTCAGCCAGCTAGCCAGCCAGCTAGCCATCCAGCCAGCCAGGGAAGCCAGTCAGGCAGGCAAGCAGGCAAGCAACGCGGGAAACGTGAGGTCCATGCACATTAAACTCCCAGAGAATGAAAATTAGAGACAGGGGCGAGGATTAAGCCAACACGGCTCGCGTTTGTTCACTGATAACAGGTACGGGATGGAGGGCGTGTTTGCTCTCAGCTGATCGGGAAGGAGAGTGAGGGCGCTATAGGAGGGAGGGAGGGTGGGGGGAAGGGAAGGTGGGGAGAGGGAGGGAGGGGAGGGGGAAAGGGGAGGGGGGCGAACATGGATGAGGGGAGAGATGGAGGGTGGAAGGAGTGTGAGAAGGAGGCAGAGGAAGGAGAGGAAGGTTGAGAAAGAGGTAGAGGAAGTCTCGAAAGGAAGGTTGAGGAGGAGGTAAGGAGAGAGATGGAGAGAGAGTGAGGGAGAGAGAGAGAGGAAGAGAGGAGTGAGAGAAAAGAGGAAAGAGAAAGAGGAGGAGGAGAGAGGTGGGGAAGAGAAGAGAGAGAGAGAGAGAGAGAGAGAGAGAGAGAGAGAGACGAGAGAGAGAGAGAGAGAGAGAGATGCGAGAGAGTGAGAGGAGAGAAGGGAGAGGAGAGAGAGATGAGCCGAGAGAGCAGAGAACGAAAGAAACAGAAGAGAGAAACAGAGAAAGAGAGAGATAGAAAGAACACAATATAGGGGCGCAAAACCCAACGAGATTGGCGTCGGGGCGAGTTTTTTTCCTCCAAGGAAGAAGTGTTTATATTTGAGATTTGTCCTGCGGGGCGTGAAGGAGGAAGGGGGGGGGGGAGAGGTAGCAACCCGGGCTACAGCATCGTCGTTTGGCCTCCGAGGGTTGGCTCTCAGAATGGATTCAGAGTTTAGGCTAGCGATCTTTTGGCTTCGATTAAAGGAGACATGCAATCAACCCTTTGGCAGAAACGCTTGGGGCGCTTATTGCAATTCCACACGGGTGTATATGTGTGGGCGTGTTTATGTTTATGTCTCATAACAAACACATACACGCATGCACACGCACACGCACGCACACGCACACGCACACACACACACACACACACACACACACACACACACACACACACACACACACACACACACACACACACACACACACACACACACACACTGACGCTTTTATCCGTTGCATAAAAGATTAAAATTAATGAAAGAAAATAATAACCTTGACCATATCAGAATCTTTCAGTCGAACCCTAGGAATTGTACCCCCCCCCCCCTCCCCCCCCCCATCCCTCGAAGAGAAAACGCGACTCACAAACTCAACAAAAGAATAATGAAAAAATAAAATAAATAAATAAAAATAAATAAATAAAGAAAGAAACTACCGACCTGTCAAGTCACGCAAAACGTGCTTATTTGCTTGGCTTTCTTGCTTGCTTGTGGACGGCCTTGCTTGTGCTTCCATATTAGGGAAGTATTTCTTGTAGTGTTCACGAGGAATTTGTTTGGGAATTTTGTTGTTTCCCGATACACTTATTTCTACGAAAGTTACGGTCACGACGTGTGGCGACTTTGGATTTTTTTTTTTTTTTTTTCGAAGGAAAGCGGTTTTCTCTTTCTCTCTCTGTGTCCCTAAATGTGTTTTTTTCTCTCTCTCTTTGTCTTTGTTTATCTGTTTCTTTATTCTCTTTTCCCTTTTTCTTTCTCTTTCTGTCTCTTTCTCTTTCTCTTACTCTTTCTCTCTCTCTCTTTCTCTCTTTCTCTCTTTCTCTCTTTCTCTCTTTCTCACTCTCTCTCTCTCTCTCTCTCTCTCTCTCTCTCTCTCTCTCTCTCTCTCTCTCTCTCTCTCTCTCTCTCTCTCTCTCTCTCTCTCTCTCTCTCTCTCTATTTCTCTTTCTCTTTCTCTATTTCACGTGATACATTTACAATTATCTATGTACCTCTTATTCGTGATCTCTTTATTCCACATAATTTATCATCAAAATATTATATACCTAATGTGTGTGTGATCACATATTCTAAGCAATCCAGTCATGATTTTAAAGCAACTTTATTAATTGCACAATGGTCTTTGTAGTAATGCAATGCAATCATTAAAATGTTGGTGCGAGTGACGACGAGGGGGGATGGGGGTGGAGGGGGGCAGACAACAAAGACGAATGCAATTAGTAGCAAGTAATTGTTTTTCATTTCTTTCCCCCCATAAGCCTAAAAGTAATCAATGCCAGAGGAAGAGAGGAAAACGTAGGTTATATCCATAAGCCTTTCTCTCTTACACTGTCAAAATATTAATCTACAAACAATTATCTCTATAAAACTCTCTATTATTAAATAAATATAAAACAAACAAACCAATCACCACAAAAACCACAAACCTACCCAAACTATCCTCAAAAAAAAACACAAAATACCAAAATACTAAAAACAACTACAACCCAACATATACATATACACACAACACACACAACCACACACACACACCCCCACCCTCCCAATACACATACACATAACAAACCACCACCCCACACACACACACACACACACACACACACACACACACACACACACACACACACACACACACACACACACACACACACACACTTTCTCATATTTTTTTTTTCCTGTAAAAGTGATGTTTGTTGTTTAAGGTAATAGTACCAGAAAGAGGATTAGTTCAGTCCAAGTAAATGCTAAGCCGTTTGGGTCGAGGGCAAGAGAGCTGTGTGACAGGCGGACGGTGTTGTAGCGGGTTAGGTCAATTCATGTAATATCCCTTGCCCCCCCTCCCCCCCCCTGCCCCACCACCCCCCTCTAGTGTCTCTTTTTGTTGTCTTTCTCTGTTGAGGGTGGAGGGGGAGGAGGTAGAGGAAGAGGAAGAGGAAGAGGAAGAGGAAGAGGAAGAGGAAGAGGAAGAGGAAGAAGAAGAAGAAGAAGAAGAAGAAGAAGAAGAAGAAGAAGAAGAAGAAGAAGAAGAAGAAGAAGAAGAAGATGAAAAGAATGAAGAAGAAGAAGAAGAAGAAGAAGAAGGAAATGAAGAAGAAGAATAGAAAAAAGAAGAAGAGGAGGAGTAGCAGGAGTAGCAATAAGAGGCAAGAAAATCGGGGTATAGGGGGTGGGGAGGGGGTAGCGAATGCCATGCTTTAGCTAGTTACTTTATCCCTCCACTCCCCCTCCGAAGTTAACGACGAAAACGACCCGAACGGAACTCCAACACGATACAACACGACACGACACGAACGACCGACCGACCGGAGTTCCGTAACAGCAAGGTCACGTAAGGAAATTTCTCTCGCCTCCGTCCATTTCTTGGCTTTTCTTTGGCCACGCGTCGCCCATTGCTTGCTTGCGGGAGGGAGGGAGGGAGGGAGGGAGGGAAAGGGGCTTCTGGAGGCAAGCATTCAGGTGCGAACGTGGATTGGGAGAAAGTGAAGGCTAAAGGAGGTAGAGGAAGGTTTAAAGTCTGAGGGGGAGGTTTTAGGGGAGGTAAACGGATTCAGATGCACATGTACGCGCACACGCACACACACACACACACACACACACACACACACACACACACACACACACTCCCAACCACCACCCACCCACCAACCACAACACACCCCCACACACAACAAACACACACACACAATAAAAACACAATTACTCACCCACAACCACAATACCCACCCCCTTTTAACCCTTACCACACAATAACCCCCCCACCTCCACCCCCACCCACCCACACAATAACCCCAAATTCCACACCGCCCACCACGCAATTACCCCACACGAAACCCTACATCCACAACCCCACACATTTAACCCCTTCCTTCACTTTCCTTTCAACTCACCACCCCCACCACACACACAATAACCCCCCCCACCCACCACCTCCACCCCACCCCCCGCCACAAACACAACACACAATCACTTACCCAAATCAAACTACCACAACCACAATCACCCCGCCCACAACCACCACAATTACAATCACCCCGCCCACAACCCCCACAACCACAACTACCACAACCACAACAATCACAATCACCACAACTACAACTACCACAACCACAAACCCGACACCTCAAGCCGAGCGCCCCCCCCAAATCACCATACCTCAGCCGAAAATAAGTTCAAGAGCAGGGAAGAAAAAAACAAAAAGAAAAGGAAAAAAAAAAAAAAAAGGGGAAAAAAGGAAAGCAGCCACAGCAGCCTTTGATATTGAGACAGAAGGCGTCAGTCATTTGCTCTAACTAATGGCCGCTTCGTGTTCTTGGGAAGTTAAAGAAGATGAAAGGGCGTCTCTGGGGGGCCTTTTTTATATCTGAGAAAGGGGGGATGGGGGTAAGGAAAGGGGGAGAGGAGGGATGGAGGGGAGGAGGAGAGGGAGAAGGAGGAGGGGTAGGGGGGGGGGGGGGAGGGGGAGAGAGAAGAAGGGGGGGAAGGAGA
>NW_028234414.1:45147451-45149951 GCF_977035675.1 Penaeus japonicus | reverse complement strand
CCCTGCACGGCTTACAGATGCCTCATACAACAATAATAACACTTTGCAACTGCCAAGAGAGAACATACAAAAGAAGAATCGAAACTAAGTAATAATGTAGCAACACTCAAGAGATAAGGTTTACAAGATACAGAGAAAATACAAACATGAATAGCACTTGTCGACGAGAAAAATAACAAGAGGCGTATTTTAACGAGCGGTGAAAGATAAATTGATAGATAAAAATTGGCAATACTGATCACCAGCACAGATTCGGAGGGAAAGTGAAAAGCTGTCAAGAATTTACATAGTCTAAATACGATATCGGCCCTTTCGATAATCGTAATCGCACATGTAAAATCTTGTAAGGGTTCACTTTCAGAACAAATATTTTTTTTTTTTTTTTTTTGGAGAGGAACAGTCAATAAAATGTCTCCAGAATACATTATCCGAAGTTGCAAGATGCAGAAAAATACGAATAGCAATAGCACGTGTCGATGAATGAAAGTACAAAAATAACAGAAAATAAGAATAAGGCAACACTGATCGCCAGTACAGATTCGGAATGAAAGTGAAAGCTATCAAGAATTTACAGTCTAATACAATATCGCGTCCGCTTCGATAATTGTAATTAAGCATGGAAAATCTTTCAAGGGTTCATTTTCAAAACAAATATTCGGAGATTAGCAGTCAATAAAATTTCTCCACAATATATTGTCCGAAGTTGCAAAATACGAGTAGAAATAGCAGGTGTCGATGAAAGAAGTACAAAGATAACAGAATATAGGAATCAGGCAACACTCATCGCCAGTACAGATTCGGAATGAAAGTGAAAAACTGTCAAGAATTTACATAGTCTAAATACGATATCGGCCCTTTCGATAATCGTAATCGAACATGTAAAATCTTGTAAGGGTTCACTTTCAGAACAAATATTTTGGAGAGTAACGCCAGAAAAAATTCTCCAAATTACCTTGTCCGAATAATGAAAATATAGATATAAAACAAGAAGGGTTGTTTTACGACAAAAGGGAAACAAAACATCGACACATGCCTTTTTCACAACGGTCAGGTTCATGGAAGGGGAGGGTCTGAAATATCGGCACGTGCGAAGAAACTAAGCGAAGAAACAATACATATAAAAATAGCTGATTCTCAGCATTTATGTAGCAAACAGAACTTCAGAATATTCAAGCCATTCTTCACATAAAATAAGAAAGAAATTCAGTAGGCCGTCAGAGAGGCCATTAAAACGGGGTAATAAAGGGGAGAGGGGGAAACAGGGGAAGGGGGGGGGGGGGGGGACTTACCTTTTCAACGATTAATTCGTTCACACCTAAGCGTAAGGGAGGGAAGAGGAATGGAAGTCCCTGCGGAATCACACTCCCGAGCTGCAGGTGTTTCACAAGAAAGAAAAACAGAGGTACAATCACGAGAAAAAAATCACAGCATAGAAAATTATTCTAAATCCTACTAAAACGAAATCTAACGAAACCTAACAAAATAAAAAGAGCCTGGGTTTCTCTAACTTACGGGATTTTGATGTCACGATGTCAACATGTAGATGGGCGTCTGCAGGCGGGTCGTAGGTCGGTCGTATCGCGGATCGGTGTTGTGGTCCTCTTGACTTCTCATCTGTGGCCTTTTCTGCTCGTGTCAGAGACTTCGTGACCTGGGAGTTGGGGCGCTCGTGTTAAGCCCAAAATTCGCGGTGGGCAGTCTTGGGTTGCCATGAAAGATGGGATGTCGACGGTGCAGGAAATTACTTAGCACGGACAGGTCGGCTGCTATGGGCGGCGGTGTTTGTCAGGACAGGTAGAACAGGGCGGGCGGGCGGGAGAAGTTCTTACTGTGGTGTGGGCGGGCGGGCAAACTTCTTACTGCGGAGTGGGCGGCGGGCGGGAACTTCGGCGTAATTTCTCCATTTTCTTCTCGATATCTATGGTAGCTTCGGTGTAGCGGCTTCTTCGGAGTTATGAGCTCGATACCAGCAAAATCGTGGCATCCCACCGCTGCCACCAGTTTGTAACCCCCCTCTGCTGCCGGTGCCATCAATTTGTAAGCCACCTACTGGCACTAGTTGTAACCCACCACTGAGAGCAGTTGTTATAACCACTAGATGCCCTGGTTGTAGGTCGGTGGATAATCAGACAGACGTTCACGTGCCATGGTCTTTATTGTGGACTGTTAATTACACTAGACCCTGGCCGAAGGCCAGAGGTCAGAGCGGTTCGCTCTAGTCTGTCTGTCTGACCTCTCTGTCCTGATCTGTCTTCTGCCTGTCCTTACATGTCCTTAAGTACAAATCTTTAGTCACTTTCTTTGCCTTGGGGCTTCCGTTAGCAAACACAGCTGCCTAGAAAAGCTTGTGTTCCCGAGGCGGAGGAAGAGGAGGGAAACGAAACGATCACAGGAAGCAGGATGTGTCAGGTAGGTTCAAGACACACTGCCATCGATATTGCTTGAATTAAGTAGACATACATGATCAACGTCTTATCTTATGTCACATATTATCAATACC
>NW_028234414.1:45127451-45142451 GCF_977035675.1 Penaeus japonicus | reverse complement strand
ACCACGACCACGTGCTGGTGCCGCTGGCCGTGCGCTCCAGCGAGACCAACAAGGACTTCGTGTCGCGCAACTTCGCCTTCTACGACTGCAGCCGCCACAACACCTGCGGCAGCTGCGTCAAGAGCGACTGGGCCTGCAACTGGTGCGTCTACGAGAACACGTGCACGCACAACGCCTCGTCCTGCAGGAGAACGGTCATTTCCGGGGAAAACGTGAGTCGAGTTTTGTCTGCGGCGCCGAAGGAACCGACCATGCCGTCGGAGAACCATGAAGTAATCATTTGTGATGATTTTTTTGTATAAGATGTCATTTCTAGGTTTATGCTAACTTGCCGATGTTTACCTTGCAGAATCCGTCTCAGCTCGCCTCGCACGGGACGGGCTTCTGCCCGCGGTTCCGGCAGGAGCAGTCGCCGCTGCTGGCGGCCGACGGCGCCAAGAGCGAGCTGCAGCTGCTGGTGGAGAACCTTCCGGTGCCGCGCGTGGGCCAGCTGGGCTTCCAGTGCGTGGTGAGCATCGAGGGCGCGACCATGCTGGTGGGCGCGCGGGTCATGGTGGAGGACGAGGAGGACCCCGAGGGCGGCAACAGCAGCCCGGCCACCACCACCAGCAGCGCCAGCCGCCAGCACCACCGGCGCGTGCAACGGGTGGTGTGCGAGCCCACCGTGTACCGCTACGAGTCAGGCGAGGGCGAGTACAAGGCCCGCGTCACGCTGGTGTGGAACCGCGACCACGTGGTGGACGCGCGCCCGCTCACGCTCTACAAGTGCGGCGTGCTGGGCGCCCACCGCGGCCACCACGACTGCTCGCTCTGCGTCACCCGCCACCCGCGCTACCGCTGCACCTGGTGCGGCTCCTCCTGTAGATACGCCCCGCACTGCCCGTCCCTCCCGGGCGTCGCCGCGGCCGCCACGTCCGCCGTGGCGCCCCTGCCCACGGGGACGCACCAGCAGGACGCCCTGGCGACGGCGAGCGACGGCCGCCTGGCACAGTGCCCCACCGCCAGAATCGATGTGGTGAGTAGCCCCCTTCGGGACCATTGTCTAGGCTTTCTATATTATCATAATTGCCATTCTCATCATTGTTGCAAGCCCCCCTTCCCCCCCGCCCCACCCCCTCCCTAGCGGAGAAGAAAGCCTCCGCCCGGAAGAATGGCCCATTTCGAAATTCCCGGAGAGCATAAAGCCTCCGCGGGCGCCGCCGCTTTCAAGGCACCAATCTGAATATTACCTTTTTCCGTCGGCGGTCTCCGCGAGCAGGAATAGCCGCCACTCACGCTGATTATGGCGGCGTCGGGGATTTAGCTAGCGTTAGAACTCTCGCTCTGTCTTTCTCGCTCTCGCTCTCTCTGTGTCTTTCGCTCTCTCTCTCTTTCTTTCTCTCTCTCTCTCTCTCTCTGCCTTCTTCTCTCTCTTCTATTCTCTCCCTCTTTTTCGTCTTTCTAGCTCTTTCTTTTCTATCTTCTCTCATCGATCTCTCTCTCTCTCATATCTCACTTCTCTCTCTCTCTCTCCTCTCTCACTCTTTCTCTCCTCTCTCTTCACTCTCTTCTCTCTCTCTCTCTCGCTCTCTCTCTCTCTCTCTCTACCCCTCCCTCCCTCCCTCCCTCCCTCCCTCTCTCTCTCTCTCTCTCCCTTCCTTCCTCCCTCCCTTACATAGGATAAAAACGCAAAACAAACAAACACCTCAGTCATACCTTCCCCACCCCAAAAAAAGGGGGATCATAGATCTGCTTTCCTCCTCCTCCTCTTCCTCCATCCTCACCCCTTCCCCCACTTCCACTCCCCCCCTCCCCAAACCCTTTACCCCCTCCCCCCACCCCAACCCCTTTCCCTCCCCCTACCCCTACCCCCTCCCCCTTTCCCTCCCCTCAACACCCTTTCCCTCTCCCTACCCCCTATCCTCCCCTACCCCATCCCCTCCCTCACCCTCCTCTCCCCCTCCTCTCCCCCTCCCCCTCCCTTACCCCTCCCCTTACCCTTCAACTGATCCCGGATTAAGATGGCCGTAATATCAGTTGCAATCTGGTGTATGTGTAATCGCTTTAAGGCCATATGGTATCCTTGGCTCCCCGAAAGCTCTTGTGGCCAGCCATTGTGCCCGATGGCTTTTTTTTGTTTTTTTCTGCTCGTGATCAAGGGATGGAAGAGGATGGATGGATGGATGGATGGGTGGATGGATGGGTGGGTGGATGGATGGATGGAAATGGCAGAGCAGACGGTGAAATCTTGAAATGGGGGATGGTGTACCGGTGTCTGATGGATGGATGGTGGATGGATGGGTGGATGGTAGTGTGTGATTTTTGATGGATGGGTATATTTTGTGAGAAGACGGATGGAGATATCTTGAAATGTATATGATATACGTGTATATGTATGTTATATGTTGTGTAATGTATATATCTTTATAATATATATATATATATCTATATATATATATATATTATACTGTCTATTATCTATCTATTAACTATTATCTATATATATATATATATATATCTGTGTGTGTGTGTGTGTGTGTTTGTGTGTATGTGTGTGTGTGTGTGTGTGTTTGTGTGTGTGTGTGTGTGTATGTGTGTGTTTGTTTGTGTGTGTGTGTGTGTGTATGTGTGTGTGTGTTTGTGTGTGTGTGTGTGTATGTGTGTGTGTATTTGTGTGTTTGTGAGTGAGTGACAGAGAGAATGAGAGGAGGAGGCAGACAGAGACAGTGAGAAAGAGCTGACAAAAACTCCAAACTCATCCGAAGAAACAACCCCCCCTCCCCTCCCCATCCCCCTTCCCTTCCCCCCCTTCCCCCTCCCCCTCTCCCCATTCCCCTCCCCTCCCTCCCTTCCTCCTCCTCCCCTCCCTTCCCCCTCCCCTTCCCCCTCCCCTTCCCCCTCCCCCCCTCCCCCTTCCCTCCATCCGCTATCCTCTATCCTCCTTCGCTCGTCACCGCCTTGGGACGTCACTCAGTCCCAAGGCGATCGCTTTTGTAGACACTGGCCGTTCAAGTGATCACATCCCCCCCCTCCCCCCACCCTCCTTCCTCCCCTTCTCTTCCCCTCCCCCTCCCTCCTTCCTCCCCTCTTCCCCTCCCTCCTTCCTCCCCTCTTCCCCTCCCCCCCACCCTCCTTCTTCCCCTCCTCCCCTCTTCCCCCCCTCTGTCCTCTTCTTCTCTCCTCTCCCTTTTTTTTTCTTGGCCTTCTGGTCATCACATCCCCTCCCACACCCTCCTTCCTCCCCTCTGCCCCCCCCCCTCCTCCTCCCCTCCTCCCCCCCCCCCCCCTCTGTCCTCTTCTTCTTCTCTCCTCTCCCTTTTTTTTTCTTGGCCTTCTGGTCATCACATCCCCTCCCACACCCTCCTTCCTCCTCTCCTCCTCCCCCCCTCTTCTTCTTCTTCTCTCTTCTCCCTTTTTTTTCTTGGCTTTCTGGTCTACTCTCTTTTCCCCCTCAACCCCATTTCCTTATCTTCTTTTATCTCCTGGTCCCATTTTCCCTTTCTTTATCATCATCACCATCATCATCACCATCACCACCACTATTATCAGTAACACCACCATAACCACCACCACCAACACCACCATTACCATCACCACCAACACCACACCACTACAACCTCCATCACTATCACGACCACCAACACCACCATAACCACCACCACCACCAACACCACCATCACTACCACTAACACCACCATTACCACCACCACCACCATCACTACCAACACCACCACCACCATCACCATCATCATCACCACAATAACCACCACTATCACTACCAACACCACCACCACCATCACCATCATCAACACCACAATAACCACCACTATCACCACCATTATCACCACCACCATCACCACCACCACTATCACTATCACCATCACCACCATCATTCCCTTCTGTCCAGCACATGCCCCGCGATAAAGTCGGCACATGATAATTACACTTGATAAGCCGTTAATGCGGAAGCCTGAATAAGTCCGGATAATGCGGGGGAGGGGGAGGGGGAGGGGAAGGGGAAGGGGAAGGGGAAGGGGATGGGAGGGGAGGGGGAGGGGGAGGGGGAAGGGGAAGGGGACCAAGGGAAGGGGGAGGGGTGTGATGGTGGAAGGGTAGGGGAGGAAAGGTGGGGGTCAATGGGGTGGGGCTGGGGATGGGAAGGGGTAGGAGAAGGGGAAGGGGAAGAGAAGGGGAAGGGGAAGGGAGGGGAGGGGAGGGGAGGGGAGGGGAGGAGGGGAGGGGAGGAAAGGAGGGAGGCGATAGTCGGCCAACTGTTGTTGCTGAGATGGGAGGATAAGGAGAGAGAGAGAGAGATAGAGAGAGAGAGAGAGAGACAGAGACCGAGACCGAGAATCATCGTCATCACCATCACCATCAACATCATTATATTTCTAATCTTCATTATATGTTATATTCCTCACACCCCGGCTTAAACGCGCAACAGTGCAACTTCGCATTATCTCAATTATGCAGTGAAACTCTTCCCTTGAAAACTAGTCTTGAATATGCATGTTGCGATTTCAAATATTCCGGGATTTTTATAGTTGTGGTGGTAGGGGGGTCTTCCTCCCCTCCCTCCCCCTTCCCTACTGTCCTCCCCCCTTCCCCCTCCCGTATTTTCCCCAACTTCTCGCCTCGCCCCCTAACCTCCTATTTTCCTCCCCACCATCCCCCCAGCTGCCCCCCCCCCGTCTGCTGGTACCCTTACCCCCTGCCTCACCTCCCGTGCCCCTAGGACCTGCCCCCGCCCCCTACCCCTCTCCCTGGTATCCCTACCCCTCGTTTTTCGTTCCGAATACCCCTTCCACCCCTCCCCTCCCCTCCCCTCCCCTGCCCTGCCCTCCTCTTCTACCATTCCCCTGCTTCCCCCCCCCCTCCTTTACCATACTCTCTCTTCCTTTGCCCCCTGTCCTCTGTTCCCCTTCCCCCTTCCTCCTCCCCCTTACCCCGTCCCTCTGCCCCCTGCCCCTTACTCCCTGTCTCTTTTACCACCTTCCTCCTTTTCCTTCTCCATGCCCCTTGCCCCCTATCTCTTTTACCACCTTCCTCATTTCCCTTGCCCATGCCCCCTGGCACTTGTCCCCTGTCTCTTTACTCCCTTCCCCTCTGCCCCCTTATTCCCTACCCCGCGACCCCTGTTTCCTAGACCCCTGCCCCCTACCCACTGCCCCCTGTTCCCTAGACCCCTGCCCCCGTGCCCCCCTACCCTCTGCCCCCTGCCCCAGGACTGCGAATGGCCTCCCTGCTCACCTCTTTGGTCCTTCTTTTTCGAAGCACGAGTCTGGGTCGCCTTTGGATGCTTTCTCATGGGTTGTATGTTTGTTTGTGTGTTATTTATCTCTCTTTCTCTTTCTCTCTCTCTTTCTCTCTTTCTCTCTTTCTCTCTCTCTTTCTCTCTTTCTCTCACACACACACACACATTACGATGGTCACAGGAACAACTAAGTCATCTGCGTTCGCATATATGGCAATTAATAAAAGATATAATTATCGGAACACGAAGGGCTACCTATCCCCCTCCCTCTCCCCCTCCCCCTCCCCTCCCCCCCCCCCCCCTCCCCCCCCCCCCCCCCCCCCCCCCCCTCCCCCCCCCTCCCCCCCCCCCCTCCCCCCCCCTCCCCCCCCCTCCCCCCCCCCCCCCTCCCCCCCTCCCCCCTCCCTGCTCCCTCTCCCCTCCCCCCTCCCCCCCCCCTCCCCTCCCCCCTCCCCACCCTCCCCCTCCAACCCGTTGTGCATGACGTTTAATTACGTGCAATTAAGTGCAATAGAACAACTCAAATGCCCACAAATCAGAGGGAAGGGAAGCGGCGTAAACCGGTACTGCAATCAGCGTTGCACGAGGCACTGATACGAATATAAAAAGCATTAGGAGAGCGGTAATCAGGACGTTTGCAATTTTCCATATCCTTCCTTGAAATGGCTTTTAACCCTCTCGCTCCGATTGTCCTGTTTTGGTTGCTGTCGGAATTAACTTTTTTTTCTTTCTTTTTTTTTCTTATTTTATATTTTGTGTCTTTAAGTTTATTGTATTTTTTTTATATTTTATATTTATAGAATTTATATGTTTTGTTGTATTGTATTTTTTATGGAAAAAAATGATTTTAGTCTTTTTTTATCAGTGTTTGCGCTTTCACTCTTGTCTTTTTTTTTATCTTCTCTCATTCGTTCATTTCTTTATTTCTGTTTTCATCTACCGTGTGTTTTGGATCCTTTTTTTTCATCCTCATCCTCATCCTCATCCTCATCCTCATCCTCGTCTTCATCATCATCATCATCATCATCATCATCATCATCATCATCATCATCATCATCATCATCATCACCATCATCATCATCCTCTTTCTATAATTAGATCACACTTATTACACTAATTACCTCTCTAATAACTCCCTCTGAAAAAAAGTAAAAAAAAACTAGAAGGAAAAAAAACTAAAAGGAAAAAAAAATCTTTTTTTTTCTCCATAAAACTCTTACGGTATTGCCCCCCTCCTCCCCCTTCCCCTTCCCCCCTACCCCCCCTCCGCCATCGCTACCCCACCCCCTCTCCCTACCCCTCCCACCCATACTCTGTTCCTTCTCCCACCCCTCCTACCCCCCATCTCCACCCACCCCCTCTTTCCCTACCATTCCTGTCCCTTGCAACAGTATCAACATGTGCAAAGCTAGATTTACACTTGCTATGTGCTCCCTAGCAAGATTATTCTTCGTGGGGTTGATGAATTAGGGGGGGGGGGGGGAACAGGTGGGGTGGGGGGGGGATGGACAGGTGGGGGGTTTTGGGGTTGTTTTATTTCGAGCTGGGGTTGGGGGGGGACGGTTTTTTTCATTTGGGGGGGAGGGGTTGGGGGGTTAGTTGTGGTTGGTTTTTTTTTGGGGGGTTTTTTGGGTGTTGGGGGTTAGGTTATTGGTGGGGGGGTTTTATGTGATAGGTGTGGGTGGGGTTAGTTTTTTGGGTTGGTTAGGGGTTTTTGGTTAGGGTGGTTGGGTTTGATTTAATCAAATAATATTTAATGATCAAAACGGGTTGTTGGGTTTTTGGGGGGGGAGGGGTTTAGGTTTTTTGTATTGTTTTTTTTTGGTTTGGTTGTTTTTAGGTGGTTTTTGTGGCTTTTGGGAAAGCATCGTCTGAATGTCTTTATGTTTGAGGGAGAGGAAAAAGAAGAGAGAGAGAGAGAAAGATAGAGCGCGAGTGAGAGAGATGTTGAAGAGGAGAGAGAGAAGTGAGAGAGAAGAAGAGGAGTAGAGCGAGCGAGAGAGAGAGAGAGATAGAGAGAGAGAAGAGAGAAGAGAGAGAGGAGGAGAAGAAAGAAAAGTAGAAAGAAAAGAGATAGAGATAAGATAGAGTTAGAGATAGAGAGAGATAAGATAGAGATAGAGATAAGATAGAGATAAGATAAGATAGAGAAAAGAGATTAGAAAAGAAGAGAGAAGAGAGAGAAGGGAAGAGAGAGAGACAGAGACAGAGACAGAGACAGAGACAGAAGAAGAGAGATGCAGAGACAGCGAGACAGAGACAGAGACAGAGAAAGACAGAGACAGAGACTTAGAGAGGAGAAGAGAAGAGGAAGAGAGAGAGGGGAGCGTGAGAGGAGAGTGAGGGGTGAGAGGGGAGGTGGAGGGGGATGAGAGAGCGGTAGGAGAGGAGACGAGAGACGAGATTGGATGAAGGGGGAGACACGAGAGCCAGGGAAGGGAGGGAGAGAGAGAGGATGGGGAGTTTGGAGGGAGGAGGAGAGGAGAGGAGAAGAGAGAGAGAGAAAAGAAAGAGAAGAAAGAAGGAGAGAGAGAGGAGGAGAGCGAGAGAGATAGAAAGAAAAGAAATAGAGAGAGAAAGAAAAAAAGAGAAGAAGAGAGAGAGAGAGAGAGAAAAAGGGAAGAAAGTGAAAGACGAAAGAGAAAAGAGGGAAAAAAAAAGGGGGGAGAGAAGAAAGAGGAAAGAAGAGGAGAGGAGGAGAGAGAGAGAGAGAGAAGAGAGAGAGAGAGAGAGAGAGAGAGAGAGAGAGAGAGAGAGAGAGAGAGAGAGAGAGAGAGAGAGAGAGAGAGAGAGAGGAATTGATCGGAGCGCGAGGCTGGGCGTGTAAGTGTTAACTTTTGGTGGTGTGTGTGTGTGTCCGCTCGTGTGTACGGCGTATGTTTGGAGTGTTATCTTTATTGTCACGCAAGGAACCTTTATTGCGCCCTGTTATTTAGTATATTGACTTTTTTGGGCCAGCAATTAGTGAAAATTCACTCCTCTACCTTTTCCTCTCTCTCTCTCTCTTTCTCTCTCTCCTTCTCCCTCTCTTTCTCTCTCTCCTTCTTCCTCTTCTCTTTCTCTCTCTCCTTCTCCCTCTCTCTTTCTCTCTTCCTCTTTCTGTTTCTCTTTCCTCTTTTCCTCTTTCCTTTCTTTCTTTCTATCCCATCCCTCTCTCTCTCTTCACGTCTCCCTCCCTCTCTCTTCGTTCTCTCTCTATCCTCTCTCTCTCATCTCTCTCTCCTCCTATCTTCTCTCTCACTCTCTTCTCTCTCTCTCTCTCCTCTTTCCCACCTCTCTCACTCATCTCTCTCTCTCTGTCTCTCTCTTTCTCTCTCACATCTCTCTCTCTCTCTCATCTCGTCTCCTCTCCTCTTCTCTTTCTCCATCTCTCTGTCTCTCCTCTGCCCTCTTTCCCTCTCTATTCTCTCTTTCTCATTTCTCTTTCCTCCTCTACCTCTCTCACCTCTCACTCTCACACTCGAACCAATTCTACCACACTCCTCAATCTCGTTCCTTCTCAACACCACACAAAACCTCAAAACTCACAACTCCTACACACACACCGACACCTTATCACCTACACAACATCACCACACTATCTTTCACTATTCTCAACACTACTCATCTTTCTCCTGACGACCCCTCCCTCTCTATTTATCTATCAGTCTATAAATCTCCCTCCCTTCCTCTCCCTGCCTCTCTCCCCCTTCCATCCCCCTTACCCTATCCCCTCTCCCCACTACCCCCTCTATCGTTTGCCTATGGAAAGCGCTGTATTTTAGAACCCCCCTCCCCACTCCCTCTCCCATCTCCCATCTCCCCTTTTCCTTTCCCTCCCTCTCCCCTATCTCCGCCTCCCCCCCTCCGCTCTTCGTCTCTACTCCCTCTCCCATCTCCCATCTCCCCTTTTCCTTTCCCCACTTCTCCCCCATCTCCACCTCCTCCTCCCCTATCTCCGCCTCTCCCCCTCCGCTCTCCTCTTCCCCTCTCCCCCTCTCCCCCATCTCCGCCTCTCCCCATCCCTTCTTCCTCTCTCCCCCTCCCCCCCTCTTCCCCATATCCGCCTCTCCCCCTCCCCTCCTCCCCTCCCCCCTCTCCTCCTCTCTCCCCCTCCCCCCCTCTTCCCCATATCTGCCTCTCCCCCTCTCCTCTTCCCCTCTCCACCTCTCCCCCTCTCCCCCATCTCCGCCCCCTCCTCCCCTCTCCCCCTCTCCCCCTCTCTCAAGGGAGGCGTTGTATCTTAGAATCCTTAACTGCCTTGTGTTTATTTTCCATTAAAGTAGACTGGACATCTGTAAAGGCGTCGTGTTTGTCTTCCATTTTCATTAAGGGCAAAAATGCATAAAGAATGTATTCTTGCGATGGATATTTTTTTTTTTTTTTTTTTTTTTTTAAAGGAATAGCAAATTACGTGAAAATCTCATTTGAAATGCCTTCGGGCTATCAGCTGGCTTGGCTGGGTCTCTCTGGCTTTGTGTACGGGGAGTATGTATGCCGCGTGCTCTCTTTCTCTCTCTTTCTCTCTCTCTCTCTCTCTCTCTCTCTCTCTCTCTCTCTCTCTCTCTCACTCTCTCTCTCTTTCACTCTCTCTCTCTCTCTCTCATCCATTTCTATCTCTTCATTCTTTCCCTTTTTCTTTTTTCTCCTTGTAAACCCCCCCCCCCCCCCCATTTATGTCCTTTCCTCCCCTCCCTCCCCCTTTCACCTTCCCCTCTCCCTCCTCCCATCCCCTCCCCTCCCCTCCCCTCCCCTCAATCCTGGCTACTAAACCTACAAGAAGTTTAGCGGCCAAGAAGGAAAGTTTAAGAATCTAAAAGTGCTGTAGAACTTCTTCCTCGTCCTCTTCTTCTTGTTCTTGTTCTTGTTCTTCTTCTTCTTCTTTTTCTTCTTGTCTTTTAGGTACTCGTGTTTCTGTTTGATTCATTCTTTTGTTTTTTGATGATTTTCTGTTTTTTATTATTATTTTTTCTAGTAGTTGTAGTAGTAGTAGTGATAACATTTGTGTGTGTGTATGTGTGTGTGTGTGTGTGTGTTTGTGTGTGTGTGTGTGTGTGTGTGTGTGTGTGTGTGCACCTGTTTGTTGGCTGTTGGTATGTACGTTTGCGCGTGTATTCCTCAGTAAATTCCATTAAAAAAGCACGAACGAAATAAAGTCATTATTCATACTTTATAAATGGTTATAAAGAAAATCGATTGATTTTGATAATCAAATATGACAGTCTGATTGATCGATGGATATTTTATGAAAGCGAATTATGAGAGAGAGAGAGAGAGAGAGAGAGAGAGAGAGAGAGAGAGAGAGAGAGAGAGAGAGAGAGAGAGAGAGAGAGAGAGAGAGAGAGAGAGAGAGAGAGAGAGAGAGAGAGAGAGAGAGAGAGAGAGAGAGAGAGAGAGAGAGAGAGAGAGAAGGGGGGGGGGACTTGACCAATTATGAAGCGGATTTTCTATGATGTAAACTTTAAAGATCAGTTCGAAATTCTTTGGAATTTATTTTCGTTAAGGAGGATTTGTTTTTCATTCTTTCCTGGTGTTCTATTTTCCTTTTTTTATATGCGAATGTAATAAGAAAGATTATGATACAAAAGAAGAAGAGCAAGAGGTAGAATGAGTAGAAGAAAGAGAAAAAGGAAGTATAATAAAATTATAATAACCAAAGGGAATAACAGAAGATTTAGAATAAGCAGAAAATAAGGGATGTGAGGAATGGAAGGAGAGGATAAAGAAAATACAAAAGGAAAGAAGGAGGAGAAAGCCGAAGAATAATCTATATGTTTCGTCACTGATACAATATAATCGTATTATATTTTCATATTCTATCTATATTTATCTTATCTTATCTATTATGTATTATATATCTATTTTTTCTGCCTTACTCTCTCCTTCTTTCTTATTTCGTCTGGACGAATCTGTGATTTGTTAGTTTTTATTTGCTTCAAATAGCTTCGAAACATCAAGCGGATTCGAATTCGTCCATGAAGCTTCGTTTGAAATTATTAAGAGTCAAATTCACACTCTCCCATGGTCTATAAAGAATAAATAAATGGATAAAAAGATACATGAGAGTACACCGACCATTGCAACAACGGCCACAGTTGAGATTGCAAGCCATGCAAATGCAGAAAGAAAGGAAATGGAAGAGGAAGAAGGAGGGGAAAAAGAAAAAAATTGACGCGGTAACAATGTGACGGGCGTTGCACACTAAGCATCTCTGATTGGTTCTCGGGGTTCAAAAACTGACCAATCACAATCCATCACGCGGCTGTCAGCGAAGACGTCATCAATCAAGCGACGAGTCCCGAGAAGGATTAGGCCGTGACGTCATGGATTTTGACATGGATTTCGGGGTTGTCTAATATCGATAAGTGATGGTTGTTTTATTCAATTCCAGATAAATGATTTGACAGGGGTTGGTTGAGGTGTTGTTGGGGGGAGGAGGAGGGAGGGGGGGGGCTATGGTAGACGCTCGTTATTTTAACCGAAATGTTCTCTCCGTATTTTTTTTTTTCTTCTTTTTATCCGTTTCGAATCCACTTTTTTCCCAAATGACAGGATCGCAGCACGGAAAAAGGATGTACGTTTTTGTCATGATTATGTATCGGGGTATGGCGGCAATTGCAGATGGCATTCGTGCTGTTTACATATATTCCTCTTCGATATTGCAAAGGATTTCCCCGTATGTAATGAGACTGTCTTCCCTTTGCAGATCCAGCCTCTCGCGGGTCCTCTGGAGGGCGGCACGCTGGTCACGATCGAGGGCAGCAACCTGGGCCTGCGCGAGGAGGACGTGCGGGACAACGTCTTCATCGGCGACGTGCCGTGCCGCGTGCACGAGTACCACGTATCCGTCAAGATCACGTGCATCACGGGGCCAGCGCCAGCCCGGGGAGGGAGCGGCGGTTCCTCGCAGGACCTGCAGTTCCCCGTGAGCGTGACGACGCCGGCGGGCACCACCAAGTCCACCGTCAAGTTCACCTACACCGTGAGTGGCGTTTCTCTCTCCTTCGTCCCTTTCTCTCCTCAGAGTCATTTCATTTTTGTCAGATTCTTTCAGAGTGATTTTTGCGCTGATCTTTCCCCCATTAATGACGATTTTCTTCGGTACAGAACGTGAGCGTGACGGGCGTGTGGCCCACCAAGGGCCCCGTGTCGGGCGGCACCGTCCTCTCCATCAACGGCAGGTTCCTCAACGTGGGCTCTAACGTGTCCGCCACGCTGGACGACCTGCCGTGCGTCGTCAACAAGACGCAGTCGTCGTCGCACCGGCTCGTGTGCGTCACGTCGCGCATGCCGCTGTCGTCGAGCGAGGGCGGCAAGGAGGGCGCGGGGCTGCCCCGGACGGCGAGGCAGCTCATCGTCAAGGTGGACAGCGCCGTCCGCGTGCTGGCCGAGCCCTTCGCGTACACGCAGGACCCGCGCGTGTTCGAGCTCAAGCCGCTGCGCAGCCCCTGGAGCGGCGGCCGCCTCATGACGGTGCACGGCAGTAACCTGGACGCCATCCAGGCGCCGCGCATCACGGTCCTCCTCCACGACCGCATCCTCAACTCCTCGGCGTGTCGCGTCCTCAGCCCCGGCCAGATGGAGTGCCCGTCGCCGCACGTCAACCGCCGTGTGCTCATGGCGCTCATGCGCGAGCGGAGGGACATCGACAGGCCTGCCGACGCCAAGGCGGAGGCGAGGGTGTCCCACAAGGTGTCCAGGTGAGTTGTGGCGTCGTCAGCTGGATTGGGACGTCGTCATATGTCTTGTTCTATGAAATCATAAAAGAACCAGAGAGAAAGTTGAGTTTGCTATTCATCTTGATCCGCCTGTTAATATATACCCCCCCCCCCCGTCCCCAGGTCCCCTCGCCAGAACGACGCCGAGTCCGTCCTCCTCGACGTCGGCTTCATCATGGACAACGTAGCGTCCGTGAGGAATCTCAAGCACGTCCTTCCCTCCTCCGCCCGCGCCTCCCTCCTCTACGTCCTCGACCCGACCTACAAGAGGTTCCCGAACGGCATCAAGCTCTACAAGGGCGACACGCTCGTCATCGAGGTGGGTTGCCGGTCGTTGTGTACAAACGCATACACATATACATGCACATGCTCATGCACATGCTCATGCACATGCTCATGCACATGCCCATGCACATACACACGCACACACACACACACACACACACACACACACACACACACACACACACACACACACACACACACACACACACACACACACACACACACACACACACACACACACACACACACACACACACACACACGCACATACACACACACACACACACACACACACACACACACACACACACACACACACACACACACACACACACACACACACACACACACACACACACACACACACAAACACAAATACACACTCATATAGGCAATATTTCTTCAATTTACCCCCCCCCAAAAAAAAAAAAAAAAAAAAAAAAAAAAATCCATCTCAAATGAAAGTAATAAAAGATAAATATAAGGTTGACTCGCAGCCCTTCCCAGCCATTCCTCCTTCCATTCCTGACGCCCTCTCCCTCCTTCCCTCAGGGCGTGAACCTGAACCTGGCCAGCGACGAATCCGATGTGAACGTGACCATCGGGACTCGCCAGTGTAACGTGACCTCCCTGGCCTTGACCCAGCTGGTGTGCACACCCCCGGAGGGACAGCCGCCGCCCACGGACGAGCTAGGTCATGCAACGGACACCGGCCTGCCCTTGGTGGTCGTCAGGATGGGCCAGAATCTGCGGTTCCCGATCGGCCATCTGCGCTACGAGATGATCAAGGTGTGTGTGTGTGTGTGTGTGTGTGTGTGTGTGTGTGTGTGTGTGTGTGTGTGTGTGTGTGTGTGTGTGTGTGTGTGTGTGTGTGTGATTAGAGTGGTACTATAAGCATATATCTCTATACACATAGAAATCCCCCCCCCCCCCCCCCCCCCAAAAAAAAAAAAAAAAATCCCGTTTTCTTTTCCCCCACGTACCACACACACGCCCTCTTCCCGTTTTCTTTCCCGATCGATCTATCTACTACCACGCGCCCCCCTTCCACTTTGCAGGAATACCAATTCCCTCCCGAAGCGATCGGTGGGATGGCCTTCGGTGGTCTGTTCCTGGTCCTCGTGTCCATGGTGATCCTGGTCGTGTACCGTCGCAAGAGCAACCAGGCGGAACGCGAGTACAAGAGGATTCAGATACAGATGGATACCCTGGAATCCAATGTCAGGTCGGAGTGTAAACAAGGTGAGGCGAGAAGATGGTCGTGTCTTGTTGGTTTTGTTATTGTTGTTATTGTAGTTTTTATTATTGTTGTTAATTATTACTGTTATTGATTATTGGTTATTATTGGTATTTTTTTATTTATTACTGTCATTGTTATTATTATTGCTGTTTTTCTGCTATTTCTATTATTAGTAGTAATGCTGGTAATAATGATAATACTATTACCATTATTATTATTATTATTATTATTATTATTATTATCATTATTATTGTTTTTATTACTATTATAATGATAATAGTAATGATAACTATTATTATAATTGTTATTATTAATATTATTATTATCATTATTATTATTATTATTATCATTATTATTATTATTATTATTATTATTATTATTATTATTATCATTGTCATTATTATTAGTATTATTTTTTGTTCCAAATATTGGTTATTAAGTGTTTGTAATGGATCATTTTTATTTCACTTTACTATTTTTTCTATGTATTGTTCACACGGTTATACTTTATATCTATATCTCTTTATCCATCTATCTATCTACAT
>NW_028234414.1:45105599-45118099 GCF_977035675.1 Penaeus japonicus | reverse complement strand
TAACCCTCCCTCCTCCCCTCCCTATCTCCCTCCCTCCCTCCCTCCCCCTAACCCTCCCTCACCCCCCTCCAATCGCCTTACTCTGTTTCTCACTCACTTTCGTTCCCATTCCCATTTCCTTTATCCCCTCCCCTCCTCCTCTCACTCGCCCCCTTTCCCCCCTTCCCTCTCACTTCCATTTTTGCTACTCTATTTCCCCTCCAATTATCCCTCCCCTTAATAATCATAATTATATCCCTCCTCCTACCCTCCTCCCCCTTCCCCCTTCTCCCTTCCCCCTTCCCTTCCCTTCCCCTCCCTCCTCTCCTTCCTACCCTCTCTTTTCCTTTTCCCTCCCCCTCCGTCCCTTGTCCCTCCTTCCCCCCATTCCCTTCCCTTCCCTTTACTCACCTCCTTCCTCTTACCCTTCGATAACACCTCCACCCTTGTTCCTTGCAACAATACTAACCCCCCAGCACTTACCTTTTCTCCTCTCCCTTCCTACCACACCCTTCCCTTCCCCCCTCCCGCTCCCCCCTCCTTCCCCCCACTGCTCCGGGAACGAGAAACCCATTCTGTTAAGGGATTTATCTGCGCGTTGATATTAAGAATGGAGCGAGATGTGCCAAGGATACAGGGGTTAAAAGTGGCAGTTTGGCTTTCCCCTCTTTGGGAACGCGAGGGGGGGAAGGGAGGGGGAAGGGAGGGGGAGGGAGTGGGGGAATGGGATGAGGGATGGGGCGGGGTGTGGGGAGGTTAAGGGTACGTTGTTACTTTTTTTTTTTTTTTTTTTTTTTTTTTTCATTCATCGTTTTTTCCAGTTTAGGTTCGTAGTCTTTTTCCCAGTTTAGGTCGTAGTTATACGGTAGATCGGTTTTCATTTAATAATTTTCTCTCTCTCTCTCTCCTCTCCTATCTTCTTCTTCTCTTTCTCTCTCTCTCTCTCATCTCTCTCTCTCTGTCTCTCTCTCTTCTCCTCTCTGTCTTTCTTCTCTTCTCTGTCCTCTCTCTCTCTCTACTTTTCTCTTCTTCTCTCTCTTTCTCTCTCTCTCTCTCCTCTCTCTCTCTCTCTCTCGTCTCTTCGCTCCGTCTCGTCTCTCTCATCGTCTCCTCTCGTCGCTCACTCTCTCTCCTCTCGTCTCCGTGTCTCTCTCTCTCTCTCTCTCTGTCTCGTCTCTCTCATCTCTCGTCTGTCTCTCTCTCTCTCTCCTCTTTCTCTCTCTCTCTCCTCTCTCTCCACTCCTTCTCTCTCGCTCTCTTTCTCTCTCTCTCTCTCTCTCTCTCTTCTTCTGCATCTCTCTCTCTCTCTCTCTTCTTCTGCATCTCTCTCTCTCTCTCTCTTCTTCTGCATCTCTCTCTCTTCTATCTCTCTCTCTCTCTCTCTCTCTCTCTTCTCTCTCTCTCTTACCTTCTCTCTCCCTCTCTCTCTCTCTCTCTCTTCTCTCCTCTCTCTCATCTCTCTCTCTCTCTCTTCTCTCTCGTCCTCTTCTCTCTCTTCTCTCTCCTCTCTCTCCCCCTCCATTCCCTCCTCCCTCCCTCCCGCTCCTTCCTCCCTCCCCCCTCCCTCCCCCCTCCCTCCCTACTCCCTCTCTCTCCCCCTCCATCCCTCCCTCCCTCCCTCCCGTCCCTCCCTCCCTCCCTCCCTCCCCCCCTCCCTCCCCTCCCTCCCTCCCTCCCTCCCTCCCTCTCCCTCCCTTCTCCCTCCCTGCTCCCTCCCTTCCCTCCTCCCTTCCTCCTCTCTCCCTCCTCCTCCCACTCCTCCCAACCTCCCTTCCCCTCGGAGTTGCTATTCTCAAAAGCCGTGTTTGCACAAAGACAAAACTTTAGCGACCGGGGATTTTAAACCACCAGGGCATTCATCAGACGGGTATTGAAGCATGCAAGTGCATTCATGTATAAACAAGTGCGTGGGTACACTCGCTGGCACAAGCACACGTTCATGCACATGCACAAATGCAAAACCAATCATTTAAGCAAACATATATGCATATACACACGCGCGTGCGTATACATACATATACACAGACTCATACACATACGTACACACACGCATATGTACACGCACGCGCTACGCACCAAACACGCACATCGCAGCGCAGACGCGCTAAGCGCGCAAGCACGACGCACAACGCACACGCACACGCACAGTTACGACAAGCCACAATCGCACACCGCACACGCACACGCACACGCACACGCACACGCACACACACACGCACACGCACACGCACACACACACACACACACACATACACACACACACACACACACACACATACCTCCCACACCCCACACACACCTCCCCTCCCCTCCCCTCCCCTCCCTATACCACAACTAGAACACCCTCGCCACCTCATCTCTTCTCCCGTCCCCCCCTACCCCCATACCCCCTCCCTCCTTCCTCCTCCCCCTCCTCCTTCGGGAACGACTCAAGAGGCAGGTGTCACGACGTCTATCCCGAAGGACGCGGAGACCGAGGGCCGAGGGGGAAAAAAACTCGGGATTCAATTAGGTTTCTTAATAATACTTAATGCCCTCAGCGACTCTCTTTGGGTATGGGGGGGAGGGGGAGGGGGAGGGGGAGGAGGAGGAGGAGGAGGAGGAGGAGGAGGAGGAGGAGGAGGAGGAGGAGGAGGAGAGGAGGGAGGAGGAGGAGGAGGAGGAAGGAGGAGGAGGAGTGGGGAGGCCGGATTCAGAAGTAGGAGGAGGAAAAGTTGGAGAGGAGGTGAGAGATTAGGAAGGAAGAGTAGGAGGAGGAGGAGTAGTAGGAAGTAAGGAGAGAGAAGGAGGAGGAAGAGGAGGGGAGGAGGAGGGAGGAGGAGGAGGAGGAGGAGGAGGAGGGGGGGGAGGAGGAGGGGAGGGGAGGGGGAGGAGGAGGAGGAGGGAAAGTAGGGGGGGTGGGGTGAGAGAGTAAGGGAATAGGTAAAGGGGAAAAGGAAGATAAGGGGAGATAGAGATGTGTGTGTAGGGCAAAGGGGAGGAAGGAGGGGAAAAGGAGAAGTAGAAGTTAGAGATGAAAAGGGGGAAAAAGGAAGGAGGCGAAAAGGTGAGAGAGGGGGAGAAGAAGGGAGGAAGGAGGGGGAAAAAGAGAGGAAAAGAGAGAGAGGGAGAATAGGGAGAAGAAGAGGGGGGGGGGTGGTGGGGGTGGGTGGGGGGTAAGAAGGGGGGAAGAAGGGGGGGTTTGTGGTAGTGAGAGAGAAAAGAGAGAAAGAGGGTTAGGAGTGTGGGGGACGAGGGCAGCACAAACAAAAAACCTCAACACCAACAAAAAGAGGGGAAAGGAGGAGGTAGAAGAGAGACGGTTGGGTTAGGACGTGTGGGGGGGAGTGGCCAACAACAACACAAAACAAAGAGGGGAAAGGAAGGAAGGAAGGGTCTTCTACCTGCTTCAACCCCTCATAAGGAAACGACAATCAAGAATCCTTCTTTCTTCTTTACCGAAGGAATTTGATATAGAATAAGAGGGGGCAAAGGAGGGGGTCGAGGTAGGGAAATATGAATATGGATTTGATATTTTCTGAATTTTTTTTATAGAGGGAGGAGGAGGGTAGACGGGAAAAAGGGAGGAAGAGAAAAAGGGAAAAGGGAAATGGAGAAAAATGATAAGAAAAACAGAAAAAAGAAGGGAAACTGGGGAAGGAAAGGGAAAAAGGAGGAACCTATCCCCACATCCCCCTCCCTACCCTCCCCATCCCCCAAACCATTTGCCCAAAATTTGTAGCAGAATGTTTGTGAGGAGCGTGTGTGTATGTATGTATGTATGTATGTATGTATGTATGTATGTATGTATGTATGTATACATACATACACATTCGATATTAATTAATTCTTGCAGAACAGAATAATATGATATTAGTGCATCTCTCTCCCATCCATCACCGCCCCCCCCCACCCACCCCCCCCCAAAAAAAAAAAAAAAAAAAAAAAAAAAAACATAAACATGGATAGATAAACGACCAAAAAAGGCGAGACACATAGGGGAAAATAAAACAAAAAAATGAAATAAAAAATAAATAAAAAAGAAATCCTCAGGTTTAGACATCGAAGGGAAAATTGCTCTGAGGAAGGAGTAATGGCTGCCGCGTTTATCCAACTTCCATTTAAGCAGTCTCAAGTTATCCCAGAGGCTTAGGAGGGGAGGGGGAGACAGAGGGGGTGGAGGGGTGGTGGGGTGGGCGGGAGGGGGTGGAGGGAGAGTGAGAGGGAAGAGGAGGCCGAAGGGTGGGTAGGAGGGGGAGGGATTGGGGTTGGAGGGAGGGTGGGTGGATGGGGGGAAGGAGGGGAGGTTGGGGGAGAGGGGAGGTTGGGTAAGAGGGGGAGGAGAGAGACGGAGGGGAGGTTTGGCAAGAGAGAGAGAGAGAGAGAGAGAGAGAGAGAGAGAGAGAGAGAGAGAGAGAGAGAGAGAGAGAGAGAGAGAGAGAGAGGCTCGGGTGTCTCCTGTTGCAACCGTCTGAAGTGCAAAATGCCCACTCACATCTTTTCTCTTTTTTGACTTGTTTGTCTTGTGTGTCCTCTTTATTTTTCTTCATTCTGTCTCTTTTCTCTGCTTTCTTTTCCTCTTTCTCTTTTTTTTATTGTTTCTCTTCTTTCTTCTTTTCACCTCCCTCTCTCCTTCTCTTTTCCTTCCCTTCCTCACTTCCCTTCTATCGCTGCTCCCTCCATCCCTCCACTTTTCCTCTCCCTCCTTCTCTCCACCCTTTCCCTCCCTCTTTCCTTCTCTCCCTCCTTCCCTCCCTCCCTCCCTCCCTCTCTCTCACCTTCCTCTTCTCTCACCTTCTCCTCCTACTCTTCTTCTCACTTTCTTTCTTCTCTCCCCCTTCCTCCATTCTCCCTTACTTCTTTTCTCTCACTTCTCTCTTTATTTCTTCTCCCTCCCTCCCTCCCTCCCTCCCTCTCTCTCACCTTCCTCCCTCCTTCTCTTCTTCTCCCCTCCCTCCCTCCTTCCCTCCCTCCCTCCCTCCCTCCCTCCCTCCCTTCCTCTTCTCCCCGTGAAATCTCCCCGAAGTAAATCAGATCTGTTATTCATGAATGCAAATTATCTTTCTTCTAAGAACAGGGAGAGTAAGTAAGAGTATGGGGGGGGGGGAGGGGGGGGGTGGAAGAGGCGAGGGGGGGGGGGGAGGTGGAGGGAGGGGGGCGAGAGGCCCCGACGAGAGGGGTGGGGCGAAAGAGGGAGGAGGGAAGGGGAATAGGAGAGAGGGAGGAAGATTCAATAATTGTTTGCCAAATCAAGTCGATACACTGATCTCTCTCTCTCTCTCTCTCTCTCTCTCTCTCTCTCTCTCTCTCTCTCTCTCTCTCTCTCTCTCTCTCTCTCTCTCTCTCTCTCTCTCTCTCTTTTACACACACACACTCTCTCTCTCTCTCTCTCTCTCTCTCTCTCTCTCTCTCTCTCTCTCTCTCTCTCTCTCTCTCTCTCTCTCTCTCTCTCTCTCTCTCTCTCTCTCACATACACACACACACTTCCTAAAATCGATACGACACCCCAATCGATATCATTCTTCTCCCCCCCCCCCATCCCTCCCTCTTCTCTCCTTTCCCTCCTCCTCCTCCCCTCCTTCCTCCCTCCTTCCTTCCTTCCCTCCTCCCTCCCTCCTTCCTTCCTTCCCTCCTCCCTCCTCCCTCCCTCCTTCCTTCCTTCCTTCATCTCTCCCCTTCCCCTCCTTCCTCCCCCTCCCCTCCTTCCCCCGCCCTAATCTTTGTCTCTTCCGAAGTGGACACTATGTGACAAAACAACAACAACAACAACAAAATTCTGAGGCAGGATTATGGTCATTAAGTTAATTATCAAATTAAGCATAATTACAAGACTTTTTGGAAGATGTTTTTTTTTTCCTGTTCGATAATTAGATAAGAAATTTCGCCAACTCAGGTACGTAAAAGAATGAGGGAGGGGGGAGGGGAAGGGGAGAGGGAGAGGGGGAGGGAGGGGAAGGGGGAGGGGGAGGGGAAGGGGAAGGGGAGGGGGAAGGGGGATTGAGGAAGGAGGAAGGGGAGGGGAGGGAGAGGGAGAGGGAGGGGAAGGGGAAGGGAACGGGAGAGGGAGAGGAAGAGGGAAGGGGAGGGAGGGGGGGAGAAGAGGGAAAGAGAGCGAGAGAGAGCGAGAGAGAGAGAGAGAGAGAGAGAGAGAGGAGGAGGAGAAGAGAGAGACGGAGCGAGAGAGAGAGCGTGAGACGAAGCGAGAGAGCCGCGAGCGAGAGAGAGCGAGAGAGGCGGAGAGAGAGGAGGAGCGGGAGAGAGAGAGAGAGAGAGAGAGAGAGAGAGAGAGAGAGAGAGAGAGAGAGAGAGAGAGAGAGAGAGAAAGGGAGAGAGTAAGAGAAAGAGAGAAAAACGCGATATATGTATGTGTATATATATATGTATATATTTATATCTATTTATTTATATCTATATCTATATCTAATCCATATATCTATATCTAATCCGCCCATCCGTCCGTGTCCTTTCAGAGCGTAGCCGTCGTGGGCGAGGACGGCGAGAAGGCCCAGTGTCGCGTCCTGGACTGTGACACCATCACGCAGGTCAAGGCGAAGATCCTGGACGCCCTCTACCGCAACACCCCGCAGTCCCTCCGACCCTCCGTCCACGAGGTCGACCTTGGTAAGGCATGAGCACGGGCGAGAGGCTTCGATGCTGCATGAGTTTTTTTGTTTTTTTTCATTATTATTATTATTATCATTATTATTGTACGAGTATATTCTTTTGATTAGCTTTTTATAAGATCAAACACCGGTTATTATTATTATTATTATTATTATTATCATTATTATTATTATTATTATTATTATTATTATTATTATTATTATTTATTATATTATTTTATCATCATTATTGTCATTATCATTTTTTTTTTTAGAGGTTCAGATCGGGATTGTTGTTGAAGATATATTGCAATCTATTTTACACGTTGGATATAACTCTAAGATACAACTCGTAGAAATAAGAAAAAAAAAAAATCTAAATGAAAAGTTTGATATAATGAAAGTATAGAATAAAAAATAAATAAAATAAAACATACAAAAAATACACCAGATCATTAAAAAAAAAAGAAAAAAAATTAGAACAAGCTTAAAGAACATAACAACAAGAAAACAAACAACATACAAAACCACACGCCAATCCATAAAACAAAACAAAACAAAAACTCATTAAAAAAACAACAACAACAAAAAAAGTCACACCAACACCCCGAAGAGCTAACCGTCGCCCCTCCCTCCGTCAGAGTGGCGTCACGGTCGCAACGGCCACCTGATCCTGGCTGACGAAGACATGACGACGAAGGCCGACCCGAGCGGATGGCGGCGCCTCAACACCCTCGCCCACTACGGCGTCAAGGACTCCGCCCTCATGGCCCTCGTGCCACGCCCTCACGACCACCACGCCCTCAACAACGCCAACTGCAGCACCAAGTGTAATAACTGTGAGTATCTCGAGGGTGAGGGAGGGAGGGAGGGAGAGGGAGGGAGGGAGGAAGAGGGAGGGAGGGAGGAAGAGGGAGGGAGGGAGGGAGAGGGAGAGGGAGGAGGGAGGGGGGGGGAGAGGAGAGGAGAGGGAGAGGGAGAGGGAGAGGGAGAGGGAGAGGGAGGGGGAGAGGGAGAGGGAGAGGGAGAGGGAGAGGGAGAGAGAGAATGAGAGAGAGAATGAGAGAGAGAGAGAGAGAGAGAGAGAGAGAGAGAGAGAGAGCGAGAATGAGAGAATGAGAGAGAGAGAGGGAGAGAGAGAATGAGAGAGCGAGAATGAGAGAATGAGAGAGAGAGAGAGGGAGAGAGAGAATGAGAGAGCGAGAATGAGAGAGAGAGAGAGGGAGAGAGGGAGAGAGAGAAAGAGAAAGAGAAAGAGAATGTGAATAAGAACAAAATGCTAAAGAGTGATTGAGAAAGAGAATGGGAATAAGAACAAAATGCTAAAGAGTATTAATTTTAGACAAACAGATAGAACTAACAACCTATACTTCCCCTGTGTGTTAACAACCTTCCCAGTGCCACGCCCTCGAAGGATTTCCAAAGCCAGCCATCACGAGTCCTAATCTTCCCTTCCTTTCCTCCTCCTTCAGGCACGGGCTACGGCATGACGGGGTCGGGCAGCCCCGTGAGCCAGTGCGGCGACGTGGAGTCAGGCGGCTCCGAGGGCAACGCGTACCACTTGGTGAAGCCCTTGGACCACGACTCCCCGTGCCGCGGCGGCGAGCGGACCCACAAGGCCATCCCGGAGATCTTCCTCACGAGACTCCTGTCCACGAAGGGCACCGTCCAGAAGTTCGTCGACGACTTCTTCCGAACCATCCTTCTGCCCAACGAGACCCTCCCGCCGGCCGTCAAGTGGCTCTTCGACTTCTTCGACGACGCCGCCCGCCGCCACGCCATCGTCGACCCGGAGGTGCCCCTGGCGTGGAAGTCGAACAGCCTGCCCCTCCGCTTCTGGGTCAACTTCATCAAGAACCCGGACTTCATCCTGGACGTGTACAAGAGTCCTACGGTGGACTCGTGCCTCTCGGTCATCGCGCAGACGTTCATGGACGCCTGCTCGACCACCGAGCACCGCCTCGGCAAGGACTCGCCCTCCAACAAGCTGCTCTTCGCCAAGGACATGCCCCAGTACAGGTCGACGGTGCGGGCCTTCTACAGAGGCGTGCAGGACATGCCTCCCGTCACGGACCAGGACATGGCCGCCTACCTGCACCACCTGAGCCTCACCCACCTGGGCCAGCTGGACGCCAGACCCGCCCTCCAGGAGCTGTTCCATTCCTACATCACTAGATATTACGCGCAGATTATCGAGACACTCGAGGTGGACCCGGAATGCAGAAGTCTACACTTAGCACACAAACTGGACAATATCATGTGCACGATAAACGGGGAACCCACGTCTATGTGCTGAGACTCTCCCAGTCTACCCCCCACCCCCACACCCCCCCTTGAGAGTGCTGATTTCGCGCATGTGACCGGGAAGGGTCTCACTGCGCGTGCGCCAGTCCCCCCCCCACCCCACCCCGGTGGTTGCCTTCTATAAGACTTTAAACTCTCATTGCTGTTACTTACATGCCTAGTTCCTAGCCAAAGAGTAGGTGTATGATGAATAGGAAAAAAAAAGCGACTATTGTGTTGGATTCGTTGTTATGTATAAAAAAAAAGAGAAAATAAAAAAACTTTTTCATAACACTGCATGGTTCCTTCCAGTTGTTATGATTTTTTATTAAAACGAAGAGCGCTCGTTATTTTAGAGTTGTGTGCGTGTCTCTCATCCGCTGTACTTAATCAAATGTCTGTGATTTTAAAGCGTAGAGCATTCCGGTACATCCGAGGTCTCCCCAGTGGCGGGTGCTGATTCGTGCCTAACTGAGAGGGTGGGCGTGGCCAGGCGAGTGTCAAGAATCACAAGCGTCGCTCTCAGACCCCGAGGCGAAGTTCCGTCGACCCGCAAAAGGGAGCGAAAGTGGTGACAGCTGAAGAGTCTAAATAATTAAGGGAACAATGTCGAGAGAACGATGAACTAGAGAGAGAGAGAGAGTGTTGTTAGTTCACGAAGTGTGTAGTTACTTCTTAAGTGCTGAAGGACGAGTGAAACTCCTCAGAAACGTCACTTTTCTTCTTCTTCTTCTTCTTCTTTTTTTTGTTTTTATGAAGTCCAAGTGGCCTGCCGAGTGCTGTCTCGTGTTCCGTTCCGTTGAGCGCCCGCCACCGTGTTTTCTACTGGCTGTTCCGAACCTTCGCGGACACAGGGCGGCGCCCCCCCCACCCACCCCCCACCCCCGGGGGACTGAAACTGCAGGCGGCGCGCCCTCGTTGTGTTCTCGATTCGATGATTTGTACGCTTTCAGCCCGACGGCTCGCGACGCCCGTCACGGCACCGCGGCGCCGCTCGCCCGAGGGCTGACGTCACGCAAGCTAATGAACACCACACCTGGTCCGTTCTGTAAGAGCGGCGCCAGGCAGCCACCTCAGAGTGGTCACCTGTCATGGACAAACGCAGATATTTATTATCTCCAAGGAGGAAGAGAATGGGAGAAAGAGCAACACTGTAGGAAAGGGAAGATGTTCGAAGCGCGATGAGTGTGTGTGTGTGACGGCGGCAGGTTTGCGTCGTCAAGGTTTTTGGCTCCGGCGCCGGAAGAGCCGTCGACGCATCTCGCCCGCGGGGAGGTCGAGGCATTCCACGAGGGCCACCCACCACGAGGAGGAGCAGGAGGAGGAGGAGGAGGAGGAGGAGGTGGAAGAGGTGGAGATCCTCGAGAACAACTATTATATATGTCAGTGTTGTATGTATATGTGAGTTAAAAAAAAAAAAAAAAACACACTGAGAAGTGAATCAAACAAGTGTTAGAGACGTTAGAAAAAAAAAATACAGCTGTACTCCAAGTCTTTACTAAAAAAAAAATAATAATAATAATAAATAAATATAAAATACGAGTGTTACCGTTCCCCGTGGTAGCCGAGCTGCCGTCAAACTGTTGCTGCTGCTGTGCTGATGCTATGCTGCTGCTCCAACGCGGTGCATACTTTCCGTAACCAAATGATGCTACAGAATGTTCGTCCTTTATCTCCCAGGCTCCTTCGAAGCTAGTCATCTTTGTCCACGTCCTCAGCTTAGGTATTACGCCAGCTTCACGGATTACAGAGAGAAAGAGAGAGAGAGAGAGGGAAAGAGAGAGGGGGGAGGGGGAGGGGATGTAGGGAAAGAGAGAGAAAGAGGGAGAAAGAGAGGGATAGAGAGAAAGAGAGAGAGAGGGAGGGAGGGAAGGAGGGAGAGAGGGAGGGAGGGAGGAGGAGAGAAGATAAACACGATGACGAGAATTAAACGAAAAGAACGTGAATAAACGAAACTAAACGGATTGAAAAATCTCAACTTTCTTAAAATCTGATAAAAAGAATAAAAAAAAATTAATCGATTTTTTTTTTCTTCTTCTCTCTAATATACATATACTCTCTTCTCCTCCTCCTGACTGACGACCATAGAACGAAACAATGAGCTCTATCTTTCTCTTGTCTGTCCCTGAAGCTGTTGGTGTACTGTACGCTACACGTTCCAACACTTTTCACACGTTAGCTGATATTTTTATTTTATTTATTTTTTTTTTTCGAATTTTTTTTTTTATATTTTTTTTATCGTAGCCAGAGACATGACTGATTCAAAACAGCTGCAAGGACCGCCACTCAGACACATGTCAGGTTGTCACTTAACGCTGCCTGGTAATGTTGCAGATAAAATCATGGTCATTATTTATATTGGTGAATTGAAATGAATTTATTGATATCAATGGAGGTGGACGTTATTTTCGTCTTGACTTGCTAAATTCTTGTAAGGTTGGTGTTGATTTTTTTTTTTGTGCGTGTTTGTGGTTGTATTAGATTGTTTATATATATATATATATATATATATATATATATATATATATATATATATATATATATATATATATATTATATATATATATATATATATGTATGTATGTATGTATGTATGTATGTATGTATGTATGTATGTATGTATGTATATATATATATATATATATATATATATATATATATATATATATACATACATATATATATATATATGTATATGTACGTACATACATACACACATATGCACACACATCTCAACACCTACGCAATCACTCCCCCCCCCCCCATATCCGATGCAAAAGCAACAGGCAATGCAATATGACCATGACTCTGAGTGGAGACTTGCAACTGGTCGGTTTAATTTTGTAATATTGACGTGGGTTACTTAAAAGAGTTTGTTTGTTTACTCAATGTCCACTTTTACGACGCAAGATTTAACCTCTGTATTCTAATTGGATTCCCGTTTTCTTTGATGCCCTCCCTCTCCCCCCCTCCCACCCCCTCCCCCCTCCCACAATACCAACCCTAACTCCTGTTTACTTCCCCCATTTTTTTTTTTTTCAAAAATGATATGAAAGAAAAATTGTATAAAAAATATTTATAAAAAGTGTGATTTTTTTTTTGTTTTGTTTTTTTGTTTTTTTGTTTTTTAAAAGCCACTTGCGTATTTTGGATGATTTGCATAATACAAGGTTTTCATTCAGATGAGTTCTTTGTAACCCGAATATGAAAAAAAGAATGAGTTTATTGTATAAGTTTATTATAATAAAAAATAAAAATCCCGACTGATAAAATGTATCCTGATTATATAAAAAAAATGATAAAAATTCACTTTTTTGTAATTATTTTGTACAAAAATCTGCCCAGTGTTCGACAGTCTAATACATTATTCGGATAATCAAATGCCAGTTGTATATTGTGGTGTATTTTTATATAAATAGTGCAGGTTTGTACATACCGCTACATTTTAAGCTAATATTATGCAAAATAAATATGTAAAAAAATATATAACTAGCATCGTTTATTAACCTAATTAAATTGTGTGAGTGTGTGTCAGTGAGTGTCAGTGTGTGTGTGTGTGTGTGTGTGTGTGTGTGTGTGTGTGTGTGTGTGTGTGTGTGTGTGTGTGTGTGTGTGTGTGTGTGTGTGTGTGTGTGTGTGTGTGTGTGTGTGTGTGTG
>NW_028234414.1:45085599-45090599 GCF_977035675.1 Penaeus japonicus | reverse complement strand
AAAATGGGGGATTGGGATAGGGATTCGTGGGGAGAAAGGGGGGGAAAGGGGGAGGGGGAGGGGGATAGGGGGATGGTGGGGAGGGAGAGGGAGGAAAAGGGGGTTGGAGGCGAGGGGGAGGGGGAGGGAGAAAGGGGGTGGTGGTAGGGGGAGGGATAGAGAGAAAGGGGAGATGGTGGTCAGGGGGAGGGAGAAAGGAGGGATGGTAGGGGGAAGGGGGATAGGGGGATGGAGAGAAGGGGAAGGGGGAGGGAGAAGGGGGGAGGGAGAAAGGGGGGATGGTAGGGAGAAAGGGGGAGGATGGAGGGGAGGACGAGGGAAAAGGGGAAGAGGATGATGGGAGGGAGAAGGAGAAAAGGATTATGAGAGAGGAAGAGGGTAAAGGGGGAAGTGAGGGGGAGAGGGAAGGGGAAGGGGGAATGGGCGATGGAGGAGAGGGGGTCATGGGGATTAGGAAGTGAGGGGAGCTGTGTGTAGGTCGGATCGGGATGGGGGGGGGGCGGATTATGAGGAACAGCATTTGTTTGTTTTTGTTTTTACAAATGTGTGTGTATGTTCGTGTGTGCGTATTTGTGTGTGTGTGCCAATATGTGTGTGTGTATATATACGTTGGGGGGGGGAGGGGTGTACGTGCTTGCAAGGAACCCATAAACCAATCAATCAAAATCATGCAATAAGAAACACAATAAAGCGAAACATAAGAAAAAAAAAAAACACTTAATAATAAAACTTAATAATCAATTCTAAACCGAAATGATATCACAAACCATTTACAAATCTACTGAATCATTAATCCCCTTATTCATACATCTACATAAATCTAAATATATCATATAAACTAATAACATTAACTTCTTGATACCACACATGGATACAGTTGCATCATATTGCATTATCTGATGACCTTGATACTGCATTGATATACGATTCTGTTGATTATATTCCTAGGGTTAACTTCGCCCCCTGGAGGGATTTGAACTGGGAATCTCAGTCGCTGTCATTCATTAGTGTTATTATTGTTATTATGATCATTTGCACTTTTGTTATTGTTATGATTATTATTGCTGTTATTTTTATTATCATTACTATCGTCATTATCATTGTTGTTATTATTATTATCATTAGCATTATTATTGTTATTGTTATTATTATTATTATTATCATCATTATCATTGTTATTATTATCATTATTATTATTATTATTATTATTATTATTATTATTATTATTATTATCATTATTATTATTATTATCATTATCGTTATTGATATGATGATTATCATTGTCATTATTGTTATCAATGTTATTACTATCTTTATCATCATTATAATCATTATCATTATTGTTATCATCATCATAATCACTACCATTATTATTATCATTATTGTAATTATCATCATAATCACTACCATTATTATTATCATAATCATTAAAAAGTTATTATTATCATTATCATTGTTATTGTTATTATCATCAACACTATCATTATAATCATCATCATTATTAATACTTCTACTAATTATTATCGCCTTCATTATCATCATTATTAGTATTTGAAATTATTTAAAAAAAAACATAAAAGACAGAAACAAAGAAAAGGAAGGGGATAAAATGAAGAAAAGGGAAAATATGATAAAAATGATAATGAATATGATAACAATAACAACAGTAATGATAACAATAGTGATATGAATAACAAAAATACTAATGATAATAATGATAATAATGATAATAATAAGGATAAAGAAAATGCTAAACTTTTATGCATTTATGTAGAATGTCAACACAGAGTGAAATCCTTTCCTTTTAATATGAGATAAAATTCACCTTTCGACAACAACTCCTAAATCTGATACAATCTGAATAAAAAAAAAAGAAAAAAAAAGATAACAACAAAAAATATAAGAAATAAGAAAAAAATAGATTATAGATCAATGGAGAGAAAATCAATTCCTTTATCCTACAAAATCAAAATAACAAAAAAAATTGTTGACAAGTTCATATATACGACACAGTGAGACATTTTCTTGTAACATCGGATTATTTCATTTTACTAATGTTGCTCATAATTTCCTTGCAACATCAACTACAGTATTTTTCCTTCAAAAGCAAGCCAGAATTCAGCTTTCTACGATAGATATCAATTTTGCAAGACGAGTTAGAGAGACTGAGTGTAAGATTTTTTTTCTTTTCGTTATCGGCTAATATCAATTCTAGTTTTGTTTTTTTCAGGTGTATGCAATTTTTTAACTGCTGTCAACATGAATTGCAATTAATTTCTTTCGAACTGAGTCTGAATTCGAAATGGAAGATAAACATAAATAGAAAGAGAAAGAGAGAGAGGGAGGGAGAAAGAGAGAGAAAGAGAGAGAGAGAGAGAGAGAGAGAGAGAGAGAGAGAGAGAGAGCAAGAAAGAGAGAGAGCAAGAAAGAGAGAGAGAGAGAGAGAGAGAGAGACAGACAAACAGACAGAGAGAGAGAGCAAGAGAGAGAGAGAGCAAGAAAGAGAGAGAGAGCAAGAAAGAGAGAGAGAGACAGACAGAGAGAGAAAAAAAAAAAAGAGTGATAGAGAGCAAGAAAGAGAGAGAGAGAGCAAGAAAGAGAGAGAGAGAGAGAGAGAGAGAGAGAGAGAGAGAGAGAGAGAGAGACAGAGACAGACAGACAGACAGAGAGAGAGAAAAAGAAAGAAAGAGAGAGAGAGAGCAAGAAAGAGAGAGAGAGAGAGGAAGAAAGAGAGAGAGAGAGAGGAAGAAAGAGAGAGAGAAAAAAAAGAAAGAGAGAGAGAGAGAGACTCTAGGGGAATCAGAGTATTTTGAAGATAGGTCAAATGCCACTCTAATGATCTAGCAGTTAATGAGACGAGGAGCTGGAACAAGGGTAAAGAAAGGTCACCATCAAGAAAGATTAGTGAGAGGAAAGGTCAATTCAGAGGAGGTAGGTACAGTCTCTCTCTCTCTCTTTTCTCTTTCTCTCTTTCTGTTTCTATTTCTCTATTTCTGTTTCTGTTTCTCTCGTTCTGTGTCTCTCGATCTGTTTCTCTCTCTCTCTCTCTCTCTCTCTCTCTTCTCTTTATCTCTTTCTGTTTCTATTTCTCTATTTCTGTTTCTGTTTCTCTCGTTCTGTGTCTCTCGTTCTGTTTCTCTCTCTCTCTCTCTCTCTCTCTCTCTCTCTCTCTCTCTCTCTCTCTCTCTCTCTCTTTCTCTCTCTATCCCTTCCTCTCTTTTCTGCTTCTTTGTGCTTATCTTTACTGTCTTCGTTTGTCTCTCACTCTCACTCTCTATCTCTCCTTCTCTCTCTCTCTCTCTCTCTCTCTCTCTCTCTCTCTCTCTCTCTCTCTCTCTCTCTCTCTCTCTCTCTCTCTCTCTCTCTCTCTCTCTCTCTCTCTCTCATGCGGAGGGAGGGAGAGGAAAGGAGAGGGGGAGGTTGAGGGGGAGGTTGAGGTTAAGGGGGAAGGGGAAGGGGAGAGGGGAAGGGGAAGGGGGAGGGGGGATAGAACGTGAACTAAGAAGAAAACGATTCGAAGAGAAAATGAAATTCAGACTAAGTTTTCTCGGATATTAAGAGTCAAAGCTCAGGAAGTTGTACAAAGGCGATGGAATTAAACCGCTTCGTCGGATGACAGAATCGCGCTGGCATACACACTTGCAAGACTTGTTGACAAGTGTGTGTGTGAGTGTGTTTGTATGTGTGTGTGTGTATATATGTGTGTGTGTGTGTGTGTGTGTGTGTGTGTGTGTGTGTGTGTGTGTGTGTGTGTGTGTGTGTGTGTGTATATATGTGTGTGTGTGTGTGTGTGTGTGTGTGTGTGTGTGTGTGTGTGTGTGTGTGTGTGTGTGTGTGTATGTATGTGTGTAGACATCCATAGAAGGACAGCCCAAAGGAAGCAAGTGAAGCCTTAGGTTTTCTTTTTTAGTCTTCTTTTTTAGGGGAAAGGGGGGAAGGAGGAATGGGGAGGGTAAGAAGGGAGCTAGGGAGAAAGGAGGAAGGGGGAGGGAGGGAGTAAGGAGGGAGGAAGGGAGGAGGGGAGGAAGGGGTACGATGGGAGGGGGAAAGGTGGGAGGGAGGAAGGGGGAGGGGAGGAAGGGGGAGGGAGGGAGGATTGAGGTGGGGAGGAGGGGGGAGGGAGCGAGGGGGAGAGGAGGGAGGGAGGAAGGAGGAGGGGAAGGGGGAGGGAGGGAGGGGGAAAGGAGGAGGGTAGGAAGGGGGAAAGGAGGGAGGGAGGAAGGAGGAGGGGAGGAAGGGGGGGAGGGGGAAAGGAGGGAGGGAAGAAGGAGGAGGGGAAGGGGGAGGGAGGGAAGGGGGAAAGGAGGAGGGTAGGAAAGGGGAGGGAGCGAGGGGGAAAGGAGGATGGGAGGAAGGGGGAGGGAGGGAGAGGGAAAGGAGGGAGGGAAGGGGTAAGATGGGAGGGGGAAAGGTGGGAGAGAGGAAGGAGGAGGGGAGGAAGGGGGAGGGAGGGAGAGGGAAAGGAAGGAGGGAAGGGGTAAGATGGGAGGGGGAAAGGAGGGAGGGAGAAAGGAGGAGGGGAGGAAGGGGGAGGGAGGGAGGAAGGAGGAGGGGAGGAAGGGGGAGGGAGCGAGGGGGAAAGGAGGGAGGAAGGAAGGAGGAAGGGGGGAGGGGGAAAGGAGGGAGGGAGGAAGGAGGAGGGTAGGAAGGGGGAGAGAGCGAGGGGGAAAGGAGGAAGGGAGGAAGGGGGGAGGGAGGAAGGGAGGAAGGGGGAGGGTAACGAAAACGAAGAGGATGGGGGGGGGGGGGTAATTTTTTCGTCTTCTGATAGAAAAGAATGTTTTTTTCTTGATTTCTTCTTTTCCCCTTTTCCCACCGGTAGAATTCCGAAGTTAATGAACCGTATACATACACGATGAAACAGACATACACCCACACCAACCCACATGCACCTAAGCACACACACACACACATACACACACACACATCTCCCCTCCTCCTCCTGCTCATCCTGCTCCTCCCACACACATACACACACAACCCCACCTCCCCCCCCACCC
>NW_028234414.1:45060599-45063099 GCF_977035675.1 Penaeus japonicus | reverse complement strand
AATATATTGATATATATGGATGTAAATATATATTATATATTTATATATATCAGTATATATATTATATATATATGTTTATATATATATTATATATAGAATGCATATATAAATATATATAAATTTATATATATATATATATATTGATATACATATATAATTTATATTATATTGATATATATTTATTAGATATATATTGAGTTATTATGTATATATATATAATATAATTTATATATATATATAGATATATATATATATATTGATATATATATTTATATATATATATATATATATATGTTCGAAATATATAATATAGATAAATAATATATATTGATATAATATATATATTATATAAATATATTTTATATTATATAAGATTATATATATTGATATATAGTATATTAGAGATTATATATATATATAATTATATACTGTATGGTATTAGTAACAATACCGAACTGACAAAGAAACAATGAATTATGAAATTGAATAATACATAGCATACATCTTCAAGAAAATCGCATCTATCTATCTATCTATTTATATATGTATGTATCTATGTATGAATGTTTATATTTTTTATGTATGTATTTGTCTCTCCATCTGTCTATCTATCTATCTATCTGTCTATCCATCTATTCATGTATGTGCGTATGTATATATGAATATATGTATGTATGTATTTATATATCTATCTAACAATCTATTAATCTATCTGTCTATCTATCTATCTATCTGTCTATCCGCTTGTAAATCTATATATAAATTAATATCTTTTATCTATCTGTCTATCCGATTGTAAATCTATATATAAATTAATATCTTTTATCTATCTGTCTATCTACATATTTATATACCTATCTACCTCCCCATCTATATATCTATCTATTCATCTGTATAGCTATCTACCCATCTTTCTATCTATCTATCTGCCCATCTATCTATCTATTCATCTATCTGCCCATCTATCTATCTATCTATCCACCTATCATTCTATCTACATAACAATCTGTCTGTCTATATATCTATCCATCCATCTATCTATCTATCTGTCTTTTCTTTCTTTTTTAAACATTAGTAGTGCTTATTTCAGTTATCATTTTTATCTAGTATTTTTTTTTTCAATCTGGTAAGTGACTGATTGATTTTTGATCCCTGCTAGAGTAATGTTTATAATTACTTTTCATGATGAAATGTAATAATTTCAGATGCTCTTCGTATGATATAGCTGATTGTCAGGAGAAATAATCTGCGTTAATTGAAATGACCGAGGCGAATGCTATGGGATTATTTCGACTGTTAGTTAGTTTCTTGATGAAATGTCAAATGCTTTGATATCTATCTATCTATCTATCTATCTATCTATCTATCTATCTATCTATCTATCTATCTATATATATATATATATATATATATATATATATATATATATATATATATATATATATATATTTACTTGTTTAGAAGACAGATATCTCTCTCTCTCTCTCTTTCTCTCTTTTTCTTTCTGTCTTTCTCTCTCTTTCTCTCTTTCTTTCTCTCTCTTTCTCTCTCTCTCTCTCTCTCTCTCTCTCTCTCTCTATCTATCTATCTATCTATCTATCTATCTATATATATATATATATACTTATTTAGAAGAAAGATCTCTCTCTCTCTATCTCTCTCTATCTCTTTCTCTCTTTTTCTCTCTGTCTTTCTCTTTCTCTCTCTCTATCTTTTTCTCTCTCTCTCTGTCTTTCTCATTCTCTCTCTCTCTCACTCTTTCTCTGTGTGTGTCTCTCTCTCTCTCTCTCTCTCACTTTCTCTTTCTCCCTCCCTCCCTCCCCCCCCCCTCTATCTCTCTATTTTTCGTTTTGTGTGTGTGTGTACGTGTGTGTGTCTATGTGTGTGTGTGTGTGTGTTTGCTTATGTGAAGAAGAATCTAATCAAATTGATAAATCAGTAACGTAAACATGCATTCAAATTATGAATAAAAATATGAAGTTTCAGTCACCATGAATACAACTTTAATTCTGAAATGATATCAAATTGATGAGGGTTCTGGTGATGGTTCTGAATCATTGCATTAATGCAGAGTGATTGAATGATTTTGCACTTTGATGTCTATCCATGCACTGATAAAAAAACGAAAAGAGAATCAAAACAAAACAAACAAACAAACAAACAAAAAAAGGAATAGAGGAGGATAAAGAAAATTAATAAGAAAGAAAGCAAAAAAAGAAGGAGAAAAAGAAAGAGAAGAAGAATAAGAAAGGACGAGAGAGGATGTAAAGAAGAACCAAACAATAATAACAAAAGCTAGAAATAACGGAAGAAAAAGGAAAACAAAACAAAACCATTTCTTTCCGAAGAAAATCAACGACGCTACAGTAAACTTAGGAAAATAAAGAAGAGAGAAAAAAGAAGAAGAAGAAGAATAAGGAAGGACGAGAGGATGAAAAAGAAGAACCAAACAATAATAACAAAAGCTAGAAAAAACAGAAGAAAAAAGAAAAAAACAAAA
>NW_028234414.1:45040599-45043099 GCF_977035675.1 Penaeus japonicus | reverse complement strand
CCTCATATTGAAGTGACCTCATATTGATGTGACCTCAATTGAAGTGACCTCATATTGAAGTGACCTCATATTGAAGTGACCTCATATTGAAGTGACCTCATATTGAAGTGACCTCATATTGAAGTGACCTCATATTGAAGTGACCTCATAACTGAACATGAGGTGCAATTGTTTTCCGATGTGATTCAGAAAACGGGGACAATCCTCTTTCAAGTGCTAAAATGCCATAGACTTAGTGTTGTTTTTTGTTCCATAATTCACTTATTGTCATGTTTAATTGAGTACCGAATGGAGTGATAGTGCAATGGAAAATATATGCAAATTTACGTTGTGTATAATATTCTTATATGAACGTTTCATTTGTATGTTATAGATTTAGTGATTAATATGAATTGTATTCTCTAGTGGATTTACAACAGCGAAAGATTATAGAAATTTAGATATGACAATAATCTAGGTTCTCTCTCTCTCTCTCTCTCTCACTCTCTCCATATATGCATACATACACACACACATCACTCACAACATGTTATAGATATATATACAGATAATGAGTTAATATTAGTTGCGTAGTTAGATAGTTAGAATAATTTATATATATATATAGTAGATATAACATTGTATATAGTGAAGATATATAGGTATTAATAGACATATATAATTATGTTTGATTAGATAAATATATATATTTGGAGTTATATATAGATTATATATATACGTATGAGATATATTTATATATATGAAATAATATGATATGTTGTACAGATATAGCTAATTGTGATGTATACTTAGAGTGACCATATATGGACATATTTATATATATATAGTATAAGTATATATATATGAGATATAAATATATATATATATATATTTAATTATATGACGAGTATATATATTGACATTATAATACATACATGATACATACCACTCACACACACACACACACTCAATCTCACATCACACACACACACACACACATACTCATATATATATATATCAGATATAGATATATATATTTATATATATATATTATGTATATTATTAATATTATGGGATATATATATATATAGTATAGTTGTTATGATATATATATATATATATAGTGTATATAATATATTGTTTGGATATATATAGTATGATATATAAAATGTATATATATATATATAGTGTATTATTATATATGATATACATTTATATATATATATATCGAATATATATATATATATGTATATATATTTATATATAAGTATATATATTATATATATATGAGATATATAATTTATATACATATATATATACATATATTTTTATATATATATATATATGATATATATATATATATATATGATTTATATATATATATATATTGTGTGTGTGTGTGTGCGTGACATGGTTGTGTGTTTTTCGGGTGTTATGTATATTAGGGTGTATTATGTATATATATATATATATATATATATATATACTATATATATTATAGTATTATACTATTATATATCTTAGATATATCTTTTATTATATATGTGAAGGTGTGTGTGTGTGTGTGTGTGTGTGTGGGTGTTGTGTGTGTGTGTGTGTGTGTGTGTGTGTGTGTATGTGTGTGTGTGCGTGCGTGCGTGCGTGCGTGTGTGTCTGTGTGTGTATGTGTGCGTGTCTTTAGAGAGCGACAGAGAGAGAGTGTGTGAATGTGTGTGTGTGTGAGTATACGATAGTAAGCACATCTATCACGCATATGAAATACCTTCATGTTTATCTCTACCTTCAACAATGAAACGCAAATTCGTTTATTTTCAACTTGGCACTTTTCAAAACTTCAAAAACTTAATACGCCCGTTTGCGCTTCTGGTATTGCAAAATCAAAGATAAAATCTGTGAAAATGTCAATCGGAATACTATCAATTAATCGACAACTGAAATGAATTGCGATTACTAGCGGTGAAAATGCAATGTTTGAGATGAAAGATTGCAAATATTCACTTTAGATTGTATAACTTATTGCATGCATTTTGGTGTTCTTGCGTGCTCGTGTATATCTGTGTGTGTTTGCATCTATCTATTTATCTATCTCTCTATCTATCTATCTATATAGATATATATTCATATATTTATCCAACACCTTCCCCTCCCCCTCCTCCTCGTCTTCTTCCTCAGGGGAGCTTTTCCTAAGCCGCCGGCGGTACGGACAAACCACCACACCTCCGCCTCCTCAGAAGCAGACTTCCACCCCCACCCCCACCCCCCTTCCACCCACCCCACCCCCACCCCCCCACCGCCTTCCTCCTCCGCGCCCTCCTCCTCTCCTCGACTTCCATTCTTTTCCCACCCCCCCACCCCCCCCCCCCCCCCCACCCCCCTCCCCCATACTTCCATTCCTCCCCCACCCCACCCCACACACCACCCACCCATCGGATGAGTCATGATAGGCTCCCACCCTACCTCCTACCCCACCCCAACCCTGGGTCCAGTCCATTCCACCCCCCACCCCCCCACCACCTCTCCC
>NW_028234414.1:45028099-45030599 GCF_977035675.1 Penaeus japonicus | reverse complement strand
GAGAGAGAGAGAGAGAGAGAGAGAGAGAGAGAGAGAGAGAGAGAGAGAGAAATGAAGAGAGAAAAAATAAAGAGAGAAAAAGAGTGGAGGAACGAAGAAAGAAAGAAAAAAAAAAACACACACACACATACGAGCACACGTATCTCAGCTTGTCTTTATGTGTGTAACACTGATGTAAAAAGAAGCATTTTGTCGTTAAAGTGCATGTGTTGGATCGTAAATTTTATAGTTTTATCTCTCTTTATGTATGTTTACGTTTATCTATCTGTTCTCTTTCGCACACACACACAAATATATACACACACACACACACACATATATATCTATATCTATATCTATCTATCTATCTATCTATCTATCTATCTATATATATATAGATAGATAGATAGATACATAGATAGATAGATAGATACATAGATAGATAGATAGAAAGATAGATAGATAAATAGATAGATAGATAGATAGATACACCCATATATACATACATACATAGACATATACATATACACACATTCTCTCTCTCACTCTCTCTCTTTCTCTCTCTCACACCCTTTCTCAGTCTTTCTACGCATATTTCCCTCTTAACCTAATATTCCATAATTTCGCCTCGACGCAAAATACCCTCCAACCCCCCCCGCCCCCCCCCCCCTACACACCTCCCTTATCCACCCCCTTCCCTTATCTACCCCCTCCACCCCCTCCACCCCCTCCCTTATCCACCCCTGTCAGCCAATGCACACAAAGCAGTCATTACTTGACTTACAAAATGATAATAGCATTGTCACTTCTATCAAGTGTGACACGGCCCTGAAAGCTATTGTTACCAGTACACAGATAAGCGCAACCATTGTAAACCGAACAACCAAGTTAGAAACGACGGGGGATTGGGGGTGGGGGGGGAGGAGGGGGGCAGAAATGTGGGGTTGGAAAGGAGGGAGGGGAGAGGGTGGGAAGAATGGAAGGGGGAGGGGTAGGAATGGGAGGATAGGGGGGGGGGTGGACGATGGGGGAGAGGGTGGGAAAGATGGAGGGGGAGGAGGGAAGAAAAGGGGTAGAAAAGGGAGGAGGGGGGGAGAGGAGGGGAAGAGGGAAGAGAAGGGGTAGAAAAGGGAGGGGGAGGAGGAAAAGGAGGGAGAGGAGGGAAGAGAAGGGAGGTAGAAAAGAGGGACAGGGGAAGTGGAGGGGGAGGGGGCAGGAGAGAAGAAAAGGGGTAGAAAAGGGAAGGGGGGAGGAAGAGGAGGGAAGAGAATGGGTAGAAAAGGGAGGAGGAGGAGGAAAGGAAGAGGGGGGAGAGAAGAGAAGGGGTAGAAAAGGGAGGAGGAAAGAGGAGGGTAGAAAAGGGAGGTAGAAAGTAGGGAGCATGAAGGGGAGGGGGAGGGGGAGGGGGGCAGGAGGGAAGTGTCAGTTCGCATGACAGGGACCCAATAGAAAACAGATGCTGATATTTACGCGTCAAAGGGCACTGTGACGAGGCCTGTGAATATGCGATTCTATATCATAATGAAGCTGTCACATTGCACATTTCTGGTGCCGGTTGCAAGGGATTTTGAATATAATATCGGTGTTGCAAGCTTCATTGTTCTGGGCTGGCGGATGCGGTGTATTTTCTCTATTTAATGTGTGTGTGTGGAATGCGTATATATGTGTTTATTTATTCATATATATGTATATATATATATATATATATATATATATATATATATATATATATAATATGATTATATATATATGATGTGTGTGTGTGCTGTGTGTGTGTGTGTGTGTGTGTGTGTGTATGTGTGTGTGTGTGTGTGTATGTATCATATATATACATACATACATAACCTAATATAGTATTATATATATATTATATATATAAAATTTTATATATGTATTATAGATATATATATATATATATATATATACATATATATATATATTAGATATATATATATATATATATATATATATATATATATACACATACATATATACACACACACACATCTATATATAAATAAAGATACTCTAAACAGTCGCATAAAAATCTCATACGAACCAGCCAAAAGTCTCGGTTCTTGTTCCGAGTTACATTTAGCAATTATGGCTCGGAATTGAATCAAACTTTGTTTTTTTATTTTCACTTTCCTAACGCAGTGGAAGAGCTGTTATATGAGTGCTGTTGTTTATTAGGATTTTGAGCTTCGTTTTCATTTTCCTTTTATAGTTTCTATTTCCTTTTTTTTTTTTCTTTTTTAATCTTTTTAGTGTTTATTTTCATTATGATTGGGCTTATTTGGTTTATTATTGTATTTATGGGATTGTTACAATTATCACTGTTATGTTCAGTATCATTATTATCTTTGTTATAATTAATATTAATATAATAATTATTATTATCGTAACTATTAACATTATCATTATCACTATTACTTTTTGTTATTATCATCATCGTCATTATTTTTACTATTATCATCATCATCCCTATTATCATCATCACCATTCATTATCATTTGCTATT
>NW_028234414.1:45023712-45026212 GCF_977035675.1 Penaeus japonicus | reverse complement strand
ATATATATATATATACTTTATATATATATATATATATATATATATATATATTATAGTAATGCATATATTTAATTCACATATACTGTATAGTATGTGTATAGATATATATCCCATATATACCTTATATATTAAATATATTATATATATATATTTATACTATAGATATATATACTCTGTATCACTACATTCATTGATATATATATATAGTTATATATATATGATCGTCATATATATATATATATATATATATATATATATACATATATATATAGGTATGTGTGTATACTCTATAAATTATATATCATATATATATATAATATAATATATACTATATCATATACCCTTATATTGTATATATATATATATCAATATATTATAGAATATATATATATTATATATATACTATCAATATGTAGTATGTTATACATATTACTATAACATATATAGATATATACTATAATATATATACTTATCATATGATAACATTTGGAATTATACTATATTTATAACATACCACATAAGCACCACACACACACACATCACTATCTCTCACCACACACACACACATACCACTATATAATATATATATCACTATACATGCAACTACCCATCTCTCGACCCATTCATATCCAATCAGCACTCACATACCTAACTTCCTACTCACCGGATTCCCTCCTCTTCTCTTCCTTTTCCCCTACCCCCTCTTGTCCCTCTCAAAATACAACAATCCCTCCCTCCCATACCCCATCCATCCTCTCTCCTCACCCTCCCCTCTCCTCCCCTCACCCTCCCGCCAATCTCATCCAGCTCCAATTCAGAACCAGACGCCCATATCGAAGAAAGTCCGTAAATGGGAAATTTATGCAAAGTGTCACCAAGCTGTAAATCCTTCTTGCCCGAAATGCCTTCCCTTTTATGGTGAAGTAAGGTTTTATTAGAGGCAACAATTGCTTCTAAGAAATCGAGCTCTTGAGATGGGACGAATGTTCTGGTGAGACCATCACAATCAGCTATCTTTCTTTCTTTCCACTCTCTCTCTCTCTCACTCTCTCTTTCTCTTTTTTTTCAATCTCATTCTCCTTTCTCTCTGTTTTATTTCCTCTTTCTTGTTTTTCTCTTTCTCTGGTTCTCTCTCTCTCTCTCTTTCTCTCTCTCTCGCCATCTCATCTTCTCTCGCATCTCTCCCATTATCTTCAATAACACACACACATCCTTCAAAGCCCTATCCACACCTCTCTCTCTCCAACTCCCCGCACCCGCAAGCGTCACAACCCCATCTGCTTCTCCTTCCTCTCATTCGCATCATCCTCTTACTACTCTCTACTCCTCTCTCTCTCTCCTCTTCTTCTCTCTTTCTTTTCTTCTTCTTCTCTTCTCTCTTTCTGATCTCTGTCTGTCTTGTCTATTCTCTACTGTTTCCTCTCTTCTATCCTATTCTATCTATCTATCTATCTATCTATCTATCTATCTATCTATTACTCTGTCTATCCATTCATCCTTCTCTCTATTCATCTATGTATCTACCGATCTGTCTATTTCTATATCAGGAAAAAAAAATAGAAAAGATTACGGACAAAATATTACCAAATATTCAGTATTCCTCTTATGTTGTGCTGTCTTTGCTGAAATCCTATCAGCTGTTAAAGACAAAAGGAAACTTGAGGAAATTCATAAAATATTTGGAATAATTTGGTATTTTTTTTCTTTAGCAAGGTCATTATTATCATCAATTTGTTTTGCTATTTATATTCGTCTGTCATGGTGATGATAATGAGGGTGAGGATAAAGATGATAATGATGATTATGTTAATTATAAGAATGATAATGGTAATGATATAAATGATAATAGTAGTATAGCAGTAGTGAGGATAATGATGATGATAATAACAATAATAATAATCATTAACATGACAATAATGATATAAATAATCATAGTAATGATGATTATCATTGTCATTATTGTTATCATTATTATCTCAATTGTTATTATTATTATCATTATCAGTAGCGTTATTATTATTATTATCACTGATATTTTGATCATCACAACTATTATTACTTTTATCATATTAAAGATAAAGACAACAGTAACAATAATATTATTGATGATAACAATTAAAAGGATAAAAGTATTGACAACTAATAACAATGATAAGGATGATAATGATAGTGATAGTAATAATATTGATGATGATACTGGTAATAATAATAGTAACAATAATAATAATGAATGGTGATGATGATAATAGGGATAGTGATGATAATAGTAATAATAATGACGATGATGATGATAACAGAAAGTAATAGTGATAATGATAATGTTAATAGCTATGATAATAATAATAATGATATTAATATTGATAATAACAAAGATAATAATGATACTGAACATAACAATGATAATTGCAATAATCCCATAAATACAATAATAAACCAAATAAACCCAATCATAATGAAAATAAACACTAAAAAGATTAAAAAAGAAAAAAAAAAAAGGAAA
>NW_028234414.1:45009471-45011112 GCF_977035675.1 Penaeus japonicus | reverse complement strand
ATCATGGTTTCAAATTTGATGTACAAATCAATATGATCTAAATCGTCCCCCAAGTCATGCTACTTGATAGATAGATATCTTACCAAACATAAACACACATAAACGTGCAATCGTTTCATCACTTATCTCTTTCCTCTTCTCTTCCTGTCACGCAAGACATATCAGTATTTTGTCTTTCGCTTCGCAAGAGCTATGCAACACTTCCCTCATCACATTGCAATGCTACATGTCACCAACGTGATTCAAATGTTGCAATGAAAAGAGAGTCTCCTCGCGGGGAGCAATGGAGCAACACCTCGCTCTGGCTTTCCCTGCAACACACTTCCGTTCAAATTGAATTAATATGTCAAGACAGTTACATCGGCTATGTGCTTCCATTATTCCCTCCACTTCCCTCCACTTCCCTCCATTTTCCTCCACTTTCCTCCACTTTCCTCTCCTTTACTCCTGCTTTCCTCCTCTCCCTCTTTGACTCTCTTACTCTCTTCTTCCTTCCCTTATTTGCTTTCTTCTCTTTCTCCCTATCCGTTCCTTTCTTACCCTGTTTGTTCTCCCGCGTTCTCTCTCTTTTCTCCTTATCCTTTCCCTTTCTCATCTCCTTCTTCCCCTCTCTGTCTCCTCTTCTCCTCTCTACTTCCCTTCTTTCTTTATTCTAGTCTCCCTATCCTTCCCCCCCCCTCTCTCTCTCTCCTCCTCTCCTCATCATCTCCCTCCCCTTATCTTCTCTTATTCCCTTCCACATCTTCCATCTCCCTTCTTTCTCCCTACATTCCCACTGTCCCTCTTCCTTCCCCATCTCCCGTTCCCATTACCTACCCCTCACCCCACCCTATAACTCCCACTCCCCCTCTTTTCCATCTCCCCACCCTCTCCCTCCCCCTCCCACTTCCATCCCCCCTCTCCCTCTTCCCTCCCTATCCCTCTCCACTCCTACTTCTCCCTTCTACTCTTTTTCCTCCCCCTTCCCCCCTCCCTCCCCTCCTCCTTCCACCCCCCCTCTTCCCCTTCCCTCCCTGTCCCTCTCCATTCCTACTTCCTCTACTCTTTTTCCTCCTCCCTCCTCCCTCCCCCCTCCCTCACCCCTCTCCCTTCTCTCCTCCCTCCCTTCTCCCCCCCCCCCTCCCCTCTCCCTTCTCTCCTACCGTTCGCGTCTTACTTCTGACTCAAGTGATGACAGCCTTCAACACTAAAGAATCTTATTTTCTTGTCCATTGCCTCTTTCTCTTTCCCTCTCACCTCTCCTCTCTCTCTCTCTCCTCTCTAATTTCTGTCTCTCTCTTTCCTCTCCGTCTCATCTCTCTATCTATTATCTACTACTATCTTATCTCCCCTCTCTCTCCTCCTTCCTCCCCCCCTCCCTCCTCTCTCCCTCTCTCTCTTCTCCCCTCTCCCCTCTCCCTCCTCCCCTCTCCCCTCTCCTCTCTCTCTCTCTCTCTCTTTCCTCTTTAATTTTGTCTGTCTCTTTCTTTCTCTTTCTCTCTTTCCTTCTCTCTCTTTCTTTCTCTTTTTTCTCTCTCTCTCTCTTCTAATTCCCTCCTGCTCTCTCCCTCTCCTCTATTTTTATACTCACTCTCTATCATCCGACTCCCTTCTCTTTGTCTCTCTGTGCATTTCTCTCTCCCCCTATCCTCGCTTCTCTTC
>NW_028234414.1:44994471-45004471 GCF_977035675.1 Penaeus japonicus | reverse complement strand
ATTATTAGCATTATGATTATCATTACTACTATTATCATTATCATCATCGTTATTGTTATAATCACTGTCATTATCATTGTTGACGTCATCTTTATAATAATGATAGTAATGACAATGAAAATGAGAATTATTAATGATGATAATGATGGTAAGGATGATAAATATAATGATGATGATGATGATAATGACAGTAATAATGATGATAAGGATAATGAAATGTGTAAACATATATATATATATATATATATATATATTAATATATATATATATATATATATATATATATAATATATAAAATATATACTTAGAGGGATATATATATATATAGTTTGTATATATATATATATATATACTTATATATATATATATAAAATAAATATATATTATATATATATATATATTTAGATTTATATATATATTGAAGAGATATATATATATATATAACATACATATATATGAATACATACATTCATAGACACAGATGTATGTGAGCACATAATCACCCTGTTACTCTCCGTTCCATGAATTTCTTCAAAGTCAACTTGTCAATCATGATGAAGTTAATTCCACATCTAACGTCATAGCAATATAAACTTTCTACACTTATCAATCAACAAAATAATCACTTGTGCTTTGAGCAATGTTGACAGCGCTGTCATTGTACTAATAAAACAACCGTGATTTATTTACTGAATTATTATGTAATGATATAGTCATGTTGTTTCAAACTGATTTATTTATTTATTATTATCATCTTTTTTATTGTTATGTGATTTCCGTAAATCAGGAAAAGCCTAGATTTGAAAGTTGAATTTGTACTGTGCAATGGATAGATGTTGCAATTTTGAAGTAAGGATTCATCGTCATTTATTTTTTCATCTATGTATGATTCCTTTGTGGTGTGACATTGCAAAATCCTTGCTCTCATTGCAAATCCATGAATCATTTTTCATTTTTTTAATAAGAGCATAAAGCATTTTTTTTTTTTTTTTTTTTTTTTTTTAAGAATCACTCACATGAAAGTAGGAAAGAAAAACGGATGTGTGTGTGTGTGTGTGTGTGTCTAAGCGTGTGTGTGTGTGCGTAGGTGTGTGTGTGTAGGTGTGTGTGTGCGTGTGTCTGCGTGTGTGTGTGTGTGTGTGCATAGTATGTATGTCTATGTGCGTGTGTCTGCGTGTGTGCGTATGTCCGTTTGTGTGTGTCTGTGTCTTTGTCTGTGTTTCAACAAACCACACTCTTGTCACAATCGTGTCAAAAGGTCGCCAAATACACCTGCAAGAACAAACAAAAACAAAAACAAAAACGAAAACAACATCAAACTGGAAACACCCAAACATTTTGCGCATATTTCCAGGTCACGTTACGTCTTGTTACAAAAACGTGTCTTTTTCCTGTAAAGAATTCCTTCTCTATATGTTTTTGTTTTTGTTTTGTTTTTGTAGTTAGCTATTCTACGTTACTCGTCACTGGCATTACGAATCAAAATTTCAAGTTTAGACAAACGGAAGGAAATTAAATCCTTTTATTTTGAACCCCCTCAAACCGCAACGTCTCCCACCCACTCCGTCATATAGAAAATCTACTTCACTCCCATAGAAACTAATACGAAATATATGAATAAACCTTAGCAAAAATAGCCCTACATGGTAAAAAGAAGAAAAAATAAATAAAAATAAAAAATAAAATATATATATATACATATATATATATATATACATATAGATAGATAGATGAATAGATAGATAGATATATAGATAGATAGATATGTCTATTTATATATATATATATATATATATATATATATATATATATATATATGAATATATATATATGTATGTATTAATATATATAAATATATGTATGTATGTATTAATATATAAATATATATAAATATTATATATATATTAATATATATTTTTATATATATATATTAGAATATATATATATATATATATATATATATATTATATTATATATTATATATATTGTAATATACTAATATATATTAATATATATATTATATTAAATTAATACACACATTATAATATATATATATATATATATATATATATTTTTATATATATAACTATACTTTATATATAAATAACAGATCCGATAGTGCGTAAATCACTAATTATATTTTCCCCAGTTAAAGAATGCCTTAATTATAATTATCCACCTACGTTGCCCTTATACGAGTTCTGAGATTATTGAATGCCTGTTTTATGTGAATTCCCCCCACTAAAGGGTTAATAATCAGAACAAATTTTTGATAATCCCACTTCTACTATAATATCTAATTAACATTATCTTTTATATCTTTTTTTGCTAGTTATCATCCATCTTTATTATTCATATATATAAATACACTCTCAACATTAAAACACACACACACACACACGCACACGCACACTCGGACACACGCACACGCACACACACACAACTCAACCACACAAACGGCTCCACACACAATCAACACACACAGATATATATTCGCTGACATATATATATATATATATATATATATATATATATATTATAGCATATATATATATATGAACGAGTTATATATACATATACTGACGTAGCTCCGACCTTTCCCGCTCTGTACGTTTATATACATATAGTTATATATATAAATATACTATTATATATATATTTTTACTTTATATATATATATTATTTTTTACTATTATATACACAGAGCTCTATATACATATATGTGTATATATAAATACCGATATATATATATATATATGATATAGTTTTTTATATATATATATATATATATATATACTCTCCTTATATACTTGTTACCTATATGTATATTTTATTTTTCATACATTATTATATATTATATATATAGATATATATATATATATTTATATTTATATATATGTATTTATATATATTTATATATATATACATATATATATATATACTTACATATATTACTATATATATAGATGATATATATATATATATACATATATATGTGTTAGTATATATATATGATATATATACTATATATATAAATAATATTTTATATATATATATATATCTATAATATATATGTATATATATGTATATATATATATATATATATATATATATATATATATATATATATATTTGTATGTATGTGTGTGTGTGTGTTTGTATACACACACACGCACATGTGTATATATGTATGTACATATCTAAATATGTGTATATCCATATGCATATGTGTGAGTAAGCATACACACATACGCCATAATGCAGATGATTTTATAAGTCATAAAGAGTATGCTGCTAATAGTAGGTAATATCCATAGCTTTGAGTGTTCCCAGTCTGTTGATTTTGACATTATATTATTCCTAATCACTAAGATATCTAAGGACCAAATACCTTAATATTAATTGCATTATCATCGTATATTATTCATACAATCATTTATGATGATATTTGATACAAGGGTTAATTAATACGACTCTTCGCAATTCTTTAATTGTCTTAACGACGGGAATATGAAACTCCAATCATCTTAAAAGGTGGAGATGTGAGAGAGACACTTCGCCGGTTGCAGAAGATTTAACAAAGGCTCCATGCATGTTGCGTGCGTTATATTGCATATTACCGATATTGCTTCCAGTAGCTATCCGTGTATTACCCCCCCCCCCCCCCCCCCCCCCCCCCCCCTTATCGATGGCTAATATCACATTATTTGTTATTATTAAATATATCTAATGTACCTTGTTTCGTAAGGGTTAGTGTACTGTGGTTGATATGTGTCAGATGTCAAAAGTAGAAATGTTACGTTTCACATATTTAGATTTATATATATATATAGTTATATATATATGAATATACTTATATATATATATATATATATATATATTTATATACACACACGACACTCACACACATGCTGGGTTACCGTTGTTCACGCTATAGCGCAACGATATTCCATCAAAATGCAAGAAAAAAAAGGCACTCCTCTGATTGAGACAATTTCTATCCATGATATCTTATTGGTTCAGCGTTTGCCATGGAAGGACGCGAGATATTTCTTTAATTGGCCAATTCCAAAGCATCTTGCGAAATTATTAGGATTAATTCGCGCACGGTTCATCTTCAGTTGCTCTTTCTTCTTCTCCTATGCTTCTATTATGTGGATAACAAGATGCGAGGTGTTAATTGTGCATTCGATAGAAGGTCAGGGTAGAGAGTGAAGAGATAAGGAGTGGGACTGAGAGTTGAGAGTAGGAGAGATGAAAAGGAGGGGGGGGAATTTGATTATAAAAGAGAAGACAAGAGAGATTGAGGAGAGAGACTGTCAGATATGTCATCGCTTCAAACTTATAATTGTCCATAAAATGATAGTACAAAGCCAAAATGGCGCAAGCGATATCACCTTGCAGGAGGAAGGAAAATAAGAAGTCTCAAGGTCTATTCATGTCCTGGAGGATAAGGATAAAGGGATTATGATTCCTAAATCTTGACCTGGGTGCCACCGACATTTAGGTCAAGTACTGATAGTCTGACCTCTCTGCATTCATTCTCACTCTCAGTCAAGCGTTCTCTCTTCGCTCACTCCTGACACTCTATCGCCCCCGGGCCCCAGGTCCCCTCTCCCGCACCCCACGACCATTCATGGAAACAACATCTCCTACTTGAAACCTAACCTGGCCATTATCCGGTGTCCCATAGGGCAAGGTCACCACAGCTTGGACGTTTCCCCCCCAGCCAGCTACTGCCACACACATACCATGCCATTATTCACATACTTGCTTTCATTAGACACATCGGGTTTCATTACAATACGTCCATATTAACTTAACAAAAATCTTCAGTTATCTTTCAACCTGCGGCCACTCAGGGTATTAAAGCAAAATGCGTCCAGTGTCTGCTCCACACAACAGGTCACACTCATATAAATTGGTGGCTCCCAATAGCGGGTGGGATAAGAATGAGAGTAAGTATGGGAACAGAGAGAGGAGTGAGGTGGTCAGTAAATCGCTTGACCCTCATGGTCGGCCCTATCGTCAAGAATAGAATCGTGGCCCTATTTCTTTCTATTACATAGGAGAGTATTTATTCTACGCATAAGTTGATTCGCCATTTTAGCCTTTGCATTTTTTGAATTCTCTGTGACATATCTAAGACATACAAGGAATGAGGAGAGAAGATTAGAAAGATGAGATGGGAGACTAAGAACCTCCCCCTCCTTAACGCAGCACAAAGCTACAGAATTCTTATATTCTACACTACACCATACTTACACAGCATAAGAAATACTAAAAGATTTAATAAAGTTCCTTAGTCGAACACAGTTAGCATTAAAATACAGAACATGCATCTACCCACTAGCTATAGCTCTCCAGGTATTACTATTCCCCCCCCCCCCTCCCCCCCCCCCCCCCCTATGGTTTAATATCTCGGTTTGCGGTGAGTACATCATGTTGCATGTTGTACTGGTTTGCCTGGCGCGGTTTCCCCACGGGGGCCTAATTGCATTGGGAGAGTCGCTTAGGACTATTCGCAACCTTCCTTATTTCGGCCGTGGTCTGTTGATTAGTTCTAACATTAACAACAACTACTATTAATAAGGGCGGAACTACACTGTTGCCTCCTATCTGTTCTTTCTCTTCTAATTGGTATATATAAACATCGTAAGGTTTTAAATCTAATTTCCGCCATGTGTAGTTTTATTTGGGTTTTTTTTCTAGCATTATTTCGGATATGTTGTCTTCGAACTTTAACCTTCCAATCCGCGTACCCATTTTAGCACACGTAAATTCGGCTCGCGTTGGTGTGATGTGCTTCGTAGTGGATGCCCCTTGTGGCGTGTTGTTGTATTGTGCGCACATCCTATTCCTGTGTCTGACATAGTGGAAACATCAACACACAGTATGTTTGTTCATTTCATTATGCTATGTACGCACAAGATTTGTATCAGTTGATTCTAAATTTGTTTTTAGTAACAAATCGTAACCTTCTGTAGCCTCTGTTCCGACATTACTCCCTTTTCTGTTAAATTGATGTTAGGGTTTCTAAGTGAGCATTTCTATTACCATTTCATTATTTTTAGAATTGAGCATCATTCGGGACTATGTTCCACAATTTCACCTCTGCTACTTCTACTATTCCTCAGGAGACCAAAGCATCGATTATTTAAATAAGAGGAGGTGGAGTACAAATTTTGGAATTTTGAATTTTTGACCAATTAAGGTTCATTATGTCGATGTTCATGTGGTCTACATAACATTTTGACTACGTTTTATATCAGGTTGATGACAAATTTGTAACGTATTGATCCAGTCCATTTCAATTTTCCGTAGGGGGGGGGTGTCATAGCTTTAGATGTACTCTCTGCTCTCTCTTGTCTTGCGGTCATCTCTCTTTCTCTCTCTCTCCTCTCTACTCTCTGCTCTTTGATATGATATTGAATAATATATATATATATATATATATATATGTATCTTGGTGTGTGTGATGTGGTAGTGTTGAAGTGTGTGTGTGTGGTGAGGTGTGTGTGAGTGTGTTGTGGTGTGTGTTGTTGTCTATGCATATAGTATATATATATATATATTATAATAATAATGATATAAATTAATATTATGATATATGATTATATTATAATTACTTTTATTGATAGTAATGTGTGAATTTCATCTCATATATAAGCACACAGACACTACTAACAAAGAATCTCTCTCACATAAACTAACATATATATAATTTTTTGATATAATATATTTTAATATAAGATTTAAGATAATATTAGCTATTTTAATAATAACTCTAATATATATATTTATATTATGTGGTTTTTTTTTTTGTTTTATTTATTTTTAATATATATATATGGTCGTAATATATATATATGTTTTAATTTATATATTAGTAAACGATTTGTGTATATATATATTATTAGTATATACAGTATGAGTTATTTTACCTAGTATATGATGCCTATAGTATATTATAGTATGAACTCAGTATGGTTTTATATATACTTATATATAATTATATAGATATTCATATGTTATATATATCAATATACTATATTTTATCATATATTATGGTATTATTATATTATATATATATATGATATATTTGTAAAATAGAGTATATATATATATATATACTATATATAATTATATATATACTGACATTACGCGCCGCTCTGACCTATATATGCATGTATATATATATACTATATATATAGTATATATATATATATATCATATATATATATATATATATACTATATGTATGTACTGGCATTGATATGTCTATATAATGTTTATTATATAATATATTTATATATATATATTAAATTATAATGTGTTTATTATATAATGTATATATATATATATATATATATATATGATATGTATACATATATAGAATATATTATGTATATAAAAAATAGTATTATATATATATATATATATATATATATATATATATATATATAGTTATATATATATATGATAATCTTTGTAACTACATGCAATTCAAACGAGAAAACTTTCACTTGAACATTCGCTTGTACTAATTGTACGTAAAGTTCCATAAGGAAATTCCTCATCACTTAATTTGTGATGGTATCATAGTATATTTCTCCAATATGTATAACTGTACCACTTCATTAGATCACACACACACACACACACACACACATACACACACATACACTATATATATATAACTTACTTGGTTACTTGGTGTAAGTTTTAGCATGAGACAAGCTAATGCCTCATGCCGGGGCCATCCTGGGGAACCGCCCGCCTTTTATCAGTTGTATGAAACTGAACTTGGTGAGGGATGGAATTTGAGTCAGCCCTTGTTCTTTCACTTCCACTTGTTGGTGGTTCATATAGTATTGATTTTAACCAGCCATCTAAATTTCTGTTAAACACTTCTACAATGCACTGGGTCAGATTTCTGATATATTCAGGCACACTATTGAATAGTCTCGGTCCATTTATTAGGAAACTTTGATTCTGCATTTTTCTTAACAGTGATGTTGGTTCACTTAACGATAAAATGTACGATAAAATGTTTTTCCCTGCCTGGGGAATGTCTTACTTTAATTCCCTCTTCCCCTACATTTCTTGGATTTGGTGCTAGATTTTCAATTATCTTCCATACATATATAACAAAGTATCTTTCTCTCCGTCTGTGTAATGAGAATAGTCTAAGTTTTTTTAGTTTCTCCTAGTGGCTAAGACTTATCATATTGTTTATTTGTCTTGTAAATACTCTTTGGGCCTGTTCTAGTGACATTATATCTTTTATGAGACTTGGACTGCATACTTAGCATTAATATTTCAATATTGTAAAAATTACTAAAAGTGTTTTTTTCTCCCTATAGTGGGTTATAGGTTGTTCTGGATCACCTTTGTGTTTTTTTTATTTATTTTTGGTTTAAAAGCCCTCATCGGCATGCCATCCACTCTTCATAATGTTTCCCTTTTCTGCGACTGTCTGCTCTATATGGTGAGTCAAGTTCATGGCCATTGCTCCAGTATAAAGTCAAGATCTTTCTTAACTAAACTTTTTTACCTCTTTAAAAAAAATAACCTTATTCCCCTTCAGCCAAATGCCAATATGAACCTTGGTCTCAGATATCCATACTGGACCTATGATTGTCAAATTTATCATCATTGACTTTTCAATATATTGCCTTTTCCAAAATTTTGACCCAATTATTGCAGATTGGTAATTTTAGATGCCTCATTCAAGATTGGTAACTTCCATATCTCAATCAATTTATCGATGTACCTATCCTGGTATTCATTCTGCAAAATGATTTATTACCTTGAGTAATATCGTTAAAACAAAATACCTTTGTCAATGTTATCCAATCATTATTTAGGAACAGCCAGGTATCAAAGCAAAAATGAAGAAAGGCCCAGAAGGGCGCCGCCCTGTGGGTTGTCAAAACCCACAACTTAACACGTTTGATTTATTTATATTGGAGGGAAAGGAAAAGGGAAGGAGGAAAGGAAAAGACTCCATTTTATCTGTATCCTTTTGCTTGTTTTCTTCTATCCCATCTTCCTTTAACAACTTACTTTTCCCCACAAATCAACAACACCTGATTCCAGGGGGTCCTTAGTTTTATTAAAATTAAAATTCTGTGAGTCTAACTTTGTTTGAAATTTCTTGTCAGAATCCTAGAAAAGTGAATTACATCAACTTCCTATATATAATATCATATTTGCCCTGTCAGATCCCCTTAGTTTTACACTATGTACTGCACAGTGCAGTAGGAATTTGTGGGGATAAAAAACAAGGACCCAACACGCTTAACTAAATCTATGTTATATCCAGGATTTTTATCTTGTTTTTCCTTGTTCCAAAATATTGGACATTATTTTTTTACCCTTAAAACCCTTTTCAAAAAAAAAAACAAAATTATTGTGTGAAATGTTTAATATCACGGTCTCCTAAATATAGTTTTTTTATTTTTGCCTGATCTTTGTTTTCCCAAAGCCTTTGTTTTCCACCTTATAATCCTAGGGATAATAAAGAATTTGTAGCAAATATCCTTTTTTTCTCTTGAAGATTGCTTTCTTCAGGAAAGTATTCTCTCATTTTAAAGTATATATCCGAGTAGTGCATTTTAATTCTTTTCCTGTTTGAGTTAGACCCTAGATGATCCTGTGTTTTGTCGCTTCAAAAAACAATTTTATTCTATTCTTCTGTTTCTTCATAGTGTCTTTTGATCTCTTGGTATAAAAAACTTATTTCGGTTCTTATTTCTGGGCACAAATCTCATATGCACACAATAACCTTGCAACGTTTAACGTCAACAATTATATCATCTGTTTAAAGCAGGAGCATCATTCTCTCTTTCAATGAAACGCCCACAATGATTTTTTTATATAATCGTGACTATAAAGATTTTAGACTATTTGTACATGTTTGTCCACCTTGAATTCACTGTTTTTCAATTACTCTACTCTGTAATCTTAATTATTAAAAAATACAGATAAATAGCAA